>NC_056625.2:64527536-64859708 GCF_002870075.4 Lactuca sativa | reverse complement strand
GCCGGTTTCAATGGTTTCTGTGAACACCTACAACAAGTTCAATGGTAAATGAAATACAAAAAAAAAAGAAAGTGACCACTTGAATAAAAAAATAATAATTAATTACCCTAATAAGTCATTTTCCCCTTCTAAACATTACCTGACATTTTAGGCAAAGTTATATAGATCATGTCTACACAACACTTCAGAAAAAAAAAAAAAAGTATTTGAATGGCATGTCACAAGGAATATTCAAATCCCAAGTTAAGCCACCTTAATAGTGATTAAAATTAAGCCACCTTAATAGTGATACATATTGCTTCTCAACTATTGAAAACTTTTCCCGATCAATAACCCAAATCATATTTTTATCTACATTAACAGGACTTACTCATCATCAAAAGTGTTAAATTCAGAAAACCATTTAATTTATATGAAATTGGGCACTTTATTATGTTAAATTTTATTATAAAAAAAAACCACTCCATAAGTTTTGACCTTTGAAAAATGACATTTTATTAGGTTTGCATGTTATCGACTTATCATGATATGGAAGAAAAAGGGTGACATGGACATAAAGTGGTATGTAGATGCCTAGATGTTCACATGGTTTATTATTATTATTATTATTATTATTATTATTAATAATGTTAAATGATCAAGTTTCTAACACTCTAAAATTAACCCAAAACAGAGGAACACAACAATATCAAAATCACAGCAAGTAAAAAACAGTAAAAAAAGACGATGATTTACGTGGTTTAGCTTTTGATAAGCCTATATCCACAAAGCAACAGGGACACCATTTATTATCAAACTGTGGAGGTTACAAAAGTTCACTCAAAACACACACACATACTCAATTTTCTGCACACCCATTTAGATTACTATCACTAGTATCTTTAACACTTAATATATAACTGCCTTGCAGTTACTTAATGCACTCAATTTATTAACATAAATTAATATTGCTAATAAATATGCATCACTAGAAACTGAGCCATATTTATAACAATTAATCCCTTTTTACATTCCCTAAAAACACACCATTAGTTAGCTGTTAGCATACATGAAACTTTTCAGGAAAAAATTGTCAAATAACAAAAAAATCCGTTTTTCTTGGTCAAATTTTTCAACCCCACCTTCTTTTTTGGTTATTTGACAAAATTTCCCAACTTTTCTCTTGTTCCAAATTACCCTCTCACCATTCTGTTGCCTCTAATCACTGGCTATCCGCATATGCAACCAATCCTAACAGTAAAGTTATAATCCAAGCATGTGAACGGTGGTGGGTTTTAATTTCTTAATCTTTAATGTTATTTCTTTGAATGCTTGAAATTTTGCTGAATATAACTTATTAAATATCATGAAATTGGTGGAACACAAAACATGTCAGAATTATGTTTTGGCGATTATCAAAATATCTCCTTGTTAATGTAACTAATCTAAAAAAAAAAATTCCCTGCCCTTGCATCAACATTTTATAATTTTATTTAACCCTCAAATTAATGGTTGTTCTCTTTGCTAGATATATGTTGAGAGTCGTATGCTGATAGGTCAAGTAATCGGCCCCGAGGCTGACACTATTGATTTGAGTCGATAGGTAAAGCCCAAAAAAAGCCCAGCCAGTGTTTAAAATCTTGACCTGTTTAGGTTATTTGTTCGGACCAATATGGTCTGAAGCATAAAGCCATAAACCATATCTGTATGAAAAAAGCCATAATAGAGAATAATCTCCCATTTTTTAAGCGATTTGATTTGAAATTATTGTGAACTGGGTTACGGTTACAACGTGTACGAACCACGAGTAAAATATTTTTAAAATTTAATTTTTATTAAATTAATAAGATTAAAGTTTTTTTTTCTTTTTTTTTTTTTAAACTTTTGCATTGATGTTTAAAATTAATATATATTTATTTGAAAATATGGTGGCTTTTGGGCTAATTTTTAAAATGGCAGATTGAAAGCACAATCAGATACTACATTGCCTTAATAAAAAAAGGTAATTAAAAAGTACAATAAGATAATAAAAAGATAAAATTAGGATTATATACTACAAAGAAATGGATATTTCATACAATGTATAAGTTTGATGTCCGATAAATGTTGTATGTCAAAATCCAAAATTAAATAGGAATGAACTTGAACTGTAATACCACCAGGTATGCCAAATCATTTTTTTAGAAAAAAATTAAAGTAACATGCAAAACACCAAAACACCAGGCAACCTTATCTTTTGTAGGCAATGCTAACAAAGTTTTTGGAGAAGGAGGATGTGGATTGACTTGAGATGCTTGGCGCTTTTGATTGGTTAAGGAGTCTTTAAGAGAGAAAACAATCTGCTTTTGTAGGATTTCTACTCCCAGAAAATCCATCCATTGATTTTTTAATTTGGAATTAAATCATTTTGGGAAATCGATATGTGAGGATGTGGATGGATTATTTGTTGTAAGCATGTTGTATGGAATCACTGTAACTAATTTGACATCAGCCGATAATCCTTCAAAAACAACCATGTACACAAAGGGTTAGATAATATACATCATTTAATTCATCTAAAATATAATCGGATTATCATTCAAAAGCAATTTCAATTTATGTAATCAGTTTATCTAACACCACGTCCTTGACAAATCCACCAACAATCAACTTCAACCCACTAAGAAACTAAATTACGTAATGTAATCTTATAATCTTATCCAAAGATACCTGTTGTGAAGAGATCATGTATTATAAAAAAAATAATCGAAAGATACTTGTTGTAATGATGAAGATCAAGAAAGCGACAACCGAGAAAGATGAGAAAGGCAGCCAAAGGAAAGTAAATGAAATTAATATTGTGAATAGAAGCAGGGGTATAGAAATTTTGCAGGAACTATGAAACTAAAGAAACATGTATAACCATTTACGAAATAAACATAAACATGTAATAATAAAGACGAACCATAAAAACTAACCTTGTTTATGTTATTTCGTGCTTCTTGTTTTTGTGTGTGCAAGATTCGTTAAATGCTTCACAGAGTAAAAAAAGGATGATGAAAACGTTTTGAATATAGTTCCCTGTTATTTTGAGATTTGGTATACTATTACCATTAAAAAGCATATTAAAAGCTGTTAATTACATATAACCGTATATACTTCCCAATTTTTTAAAAATTGCTAGTATTTAATTAAGGGATGACTTATACATATTAAATGCGTGGTATATTGGTAAAATCAATTTTGGCTGAAAATGAATGTGGAGAAAAAATAGTCTTTTATTAAGATAAGTAGAAGTAGATTTGAACTGTTCCACAAATGAAAAATGTAACAAATGAAAGTTCGGAAGCTCAAAATTGATGGAAGATCCAATTTCTATTTTTGTGTAGGCAAGCCCGAAACCCGGTTAACCGATAACAGTGGGTTGGGGTTAGAGGTGCACAAAACAGGTCAGTTAATTTTTGTATCCAAAAAGATAGCCGAATCAGATATTTATTTTGTAGATATCTGAATCAGATATATCCTATGTGACGGATGCAAGTCGGATACCATAAATCTTAGACATCGGATTCTTTTTTACCTTATTTTTATCCAAATAAAAATCTGAAAATGTCGTCAGAAAAAAACCCAGTGATATTACTGTTTGACTAGCCATTTGGACCCCATAATGACCATTTTGCCCATCTAAAATTAATATAAATATGTGTTAGTTCGTTTAGTTTTATTTAAACACACCACAAAAAGTGATTGAGACGTAATATCATTTGGTAATGTGACCAACTGATTCAAATGGGTATGACCAAGCTTGTTATACACTTGGGCCACTCAGTTGGGCAAACATGGATTCATTAGGGACATCAATTTTTTTTTTTTTTTTGAAATTCGTTGAGACAAGTTTAAAAAAGGAAATGATATTTTGAAATTTTGCAACTTGTCAAAATCGAACACAACCTCTCCTATCAAATTTATTGGATACAAGAATTATATATTAAACTTTCAAAATTCGCTGTAAATACCATACCAACAAACTTATTTCAATCCTACCTCACATCCGATGCAATTTCCTTCCCAACCTACTTCCAACAAAATATTTTTGGACAACACTCAAATTTACAATAAAAACTTTTTGGTACTTCATCTTCGATACCAAATCTTCATGGTAGCATTCGTTACGGTAGAAGTAGTAGGAGAGGAAAAGGGAAAACGGTTACCACGAGAAATGAAGACATTCCACAATGATGGACGTCGGAGGAGGGGTATGCTTTAGCAGTAGAATGGTGTGGGACATCGAAAAATAACACTCAAGGAAATGGTATGAAGGAACAAGCTTTTTGGGAAACTGCGCTCGTCAAATTTCACGCTTTCTTGAAAAAAATCCATAACGCAATGTCGATAAGTAGTAAATTGCGAGAATTGAATAAGAGGCGCACCAAATTCAACTCGGTCTACAACAATCTATATTTGAAAAAAAACAGTTGCAACGAATTTGATTTGTTCAAAGCCGCAAAAGTGCTATATCAAGTCGAGATATGTCATACGTTCAAGTTTGAGAGACCATGAGAGATGCTGAGAAGATCCAAAATGGACTCAATGTCCAACATCGACGGAGGTGTAATCTAAGAGGTATCAAAACTCGAGCTTGGTTGACGTCTCTGACGCACAGACTCACATCGACCTCCATGCCGAAACCGATGAGCTTCTGGATGACATCAAAGAGAAATCCCCCTCCCCCCCCCCCCCCCCCCCCACCCCCACCCCCACCCCACGACGACCGTAGGACGCGACAAAGCGAAACGCACGACAAACATGCAAAGGAAGTTGACAGAAAAGTAAAATATATGGTGGAAATTGAAATGAAGTTCTAGCAACACATATAACCGCAACAAAAAGAAAAAAAATTGATTTGCGGCGTGAACATTTGGAAATACTTCGTAGACAAGAAAGGAGTGACGCAGACGAAAATAAATGATGAATGACTTGGTAATTCTTAGGATTAGAACCAAAGGCATGTCGCCCGAAGATGAAGAATTGGTACGAGCGTTGAAAATGAAGATTCAAGACAAACTTAAGGGCAAAATTTAAATTTTAGGATCGTTTTATGTTTTTAGTTTACTGTATCTTTTTTCTTGTGATATTGTAATGTTTTATTTTCAATTTAAATATTATGATTTTATTTTAATGATGTATTTTATTTAAATAGTATGTTCTATAAATTTTTATGAAAAACTTCATAAATAGTCCATGTGCTTTCTAGAAATGTGGATATAGTCCATAAATTCAAAAAACCTTATAGATCGTCCTTATGGTTTCAAAACTTTTGACAAAAAGTATTTCACCCACATAAAAAGACTTGTATACCATTTTAAATATATATTTTGATTTTCTTTATTTAAATCTATTTAAAATAAATAAATAAATAAAACCCCACTTTCTGCCTCTCTCTCTCTCTCACTCTCTCTCAAGAACAGACAATTAAAAACACACACTCCCCTTCCCCTTGTTCTTCCTCCCTACAACCGAAACCCACCGACAATCACCTTCCTTTGTCTTTCTCCGGGCATGTCGATTTTGTTTTCGAAATGCTTGATATTGCAGAAGGTGGTGTAACACTTGAATCCTGGTATATTTTTTTATTGCCCTTGTTATTATAAAAGTTGCATTTTGGTCCTTAGGCAGTACAGGAGGCGTACCACATGGTACACTTAGCATATAAGTTGTAACATCTCAAAATTCAAGACCAAAAATTTCATTTTTAAATAAGTCATTATAAAACCGTAAGTAATAAAACATCCATAATAACATATCATGTCAAACACCAAAGTAGAAATAATCAAAACATGTTATCATAAAACAATATCAGAGTGTAATCCCCAAGACCTCATGTGCGAAAATATAGTGTGATGCGCTGCGATCAAGCCGACTCATTTCCTTTGAAAACGAAGTACCTAAAACCAAAACTGAAAACTGTAAGCACGAAGCTTAGTAAGTTCCCCCATCATACCACATACTCTACCAAACACATACTACCAGTCAATTCTAGGGTGCCCGACCTACCCTGCCAGGCAATTCTAGGGTGCTCGACCTAACCTGCCAGACAATTTTGGGGTGCCCGACCTACCTATGTCAAGCATTTCTGGGGTACTCGACCTAACATGTCAGGCCATTATGGGGTGCCGACCTACCCTTTGGTTTATCTTAACTAGCTACAGGGACTATTTCACCCCTATACTGTTAGGCATATCTGGGGTGCCTGACGTACCCTTTGGTCCTTACGATCGTAGCACGAGGACTATTCTGTGACATCCCCAAAATCACGGCCAGAAAAGACCGATTTTGTTTATGCTTTATAAAAATCAGAGTACTTCATTTTATAAAAAGGTTGCGGAATTTGTTCCCAGAAAAACATGGTAAATACGTTATTAAAACATTTTTGAAGAAACGTATTTATTTCATTTTAAAATGTTTGGGATGTCATCGTTAATACCGAAACATAAGCATAAACAGAACTTACAATGATTTACACTACTGATCTACATCTCTTTTAAATCTCTCAGTGTAATGTCACTTCACTTCGTCACCTGTGATATACATAAACTGAGTGGGTCAGGTTGGGAAACCTGGTGAGTACATAGGGTTTTCAACCCACAATAATATAATTATTATGTTCAATCAAACAATCAACCCAATTACCCATCCCCATTATCTTCTTTACTCTTTAAGGATTTAACCTAAGAGTCATCTATCCTGCATTCGTTTATTCCGAAGCTTCCAGGGTTATGGGACTGGCACTAAATCCATAGCTGCCAATGTTCGTTCATAAAGCACTAATTCCATAGCTGCTATAGTCTATTCATCGAGTACTAAATCCATAGCTACCAGTCTTTATCTAATAGGTACTAAGTCCATAGCTACCAATGTTCAACAGGTACTAAGTCCATAGCTACCAATTCCTACAGGTACTAAATCCTTAGCTACCAGCGTCTAACTAATAGGTACTAAGTCCATAGCTACCAATTCCCAACAGGTACTAAATCCATAGCTACCAACGTCTAAAAGGTACTAAGTCCATAGCTACCAGTGTTTGTCCCATAGGCACTAAGTCTATAGCTGCCAATGTATACTCACGTCATCTTCTATCTCTCATCATTCATCTACCCATCTCATACCCAACATTTTCGTATATATAAGATACGTATACAGTTTAAGTCCTTTAAAACATGTATAAAACGTTCAACCAGCATAGACAGCAAGTATTCAGATAATGTGCACACATAGCACGTAGTTTATATAAAATACTTCATATCTATGTGTAAGATGAAAGGGACTATGCACTCACCTGAAAGGTGGTGAGTCGGCACTCGGACAGCACTTCGTTACTCTTAAAACAATTATCCCTTGACGAAACCTAGTATCATTACCACTAGAGTTTAGTCTAACGCTTGACGAGACTAATTTAATAGTCTAGCTATTATTACTATTATATAAGCGTTAAATAACACTCAATATAACTCATAATAATAGCCTAAATAATTATTTTAAGGTCCTAACAATGTTACTATAATTAAATAAAATCTATATTAAATATACTATAGGCGTAGCTCACTTACAGCGGGTTTTTATTAAAAACCAGGCTTCGCTGGAGCAGCGTTTCCGAGCCGAAAGCTTTTCTTCTCGGAGCCGTCGGGCGCTCCGGGGCTTTCTTCTCGTGCTAGGGAGGTTCCGTAGACTTGGGAGGGGTTTAGGGAGGCTAGAGAGAAGTTAGAGAGAGAAAGAAAGGCTTATGGTGTGAAGAAAATATGAGGAGTTCACCCTTGTATTTATAGGAAGTGTATAGTAAAGTAGTCTCCAAGCTTCGTCCGTAACTTTTGCATACGAGCTCCATTTTTGTCTGTCTTTTTACTGTTGAGTTCCTATTAATGAGATCTTCAACTTTCATTTAGACCTCGTTGGCTAATTCTCATTCTATCTCGGATTTACAAAACTGTATCAAATTCGCCGCGCTCGAAAAGTAGGGACTAAGCTTCGTCCATAACTTTCACATACGAGCTCCATTTTTGTCTGTCTTTTTACCGTTGAGTTCCTATTAATGAGATCTTCAACTCTCATTTAGACCTCGTTGGCTAATTCTCATTCTATCTCGTATTTACAAAACTGTATCGAATTCGTCGCGCTCGAAAAGTAGGGACTAAGCTTCGTCCATAACTTTCGCATACGAGCTCCATTTTTGTCTGTCTTTTTACCGTTGAGTTCCTATTAATGAGATCTTCAACTCTCATTTAGACCTCGTTGGCTAATTCTCATTCTATCTCGTATTTACAAAACTGTATCGAATTCGCCGCGCTCGAAAAGTAGGGACTAAGCTTCGTCCATAACTTTCGCATACGAGCTCTATTATCGACGTTCTTTATATCCACGCGTTGGTATTTACGAGTACTATAACTTTCATTTAGATCCCGTCGGCTAAAAATCGACCGATCTAAAATTCAGATTTCGGGCTGTGCACTGTTTTGCTAAATCTTAGAAAAATCATAACTTCCTCATACGAAGTCAGATTTGGGCGTTCTTTTTATCGATTTTCTTAGTTTAACATATTCTACGACTTTCGTTTAGATTGCTAAGGCTAAATCTCGCTCTATCGTAAATTCACTATTTACGCTTCCCGGTATCGTGCCGGTTCCGTCGCGAAACTTCAACGGGTCATAACTTCTTCGTTATAACTCGGTTTTCGGCGTTCTTTATATGTACGAAAACCTTGTAACATACTATACAACTTGGTTAAGATTATTTATTCTAAATAATCTTTTGTCGAAAAGTCGTTTTCGACCCCTATTGCCTCTAAATTGACTAGCCCGGATTTGCGGGCGTTACAATTATCTCCCCCTTAGGATGATTACGTCCCGGAATCATCAACGAAACATGGTCGTATAATGACTCCATATGTCGTCTCTTCATCCTAGGTAATAATTATAACTTCTACATTCCTTCAAGTCTATCTCTCAGACTTATTGACTGTATGTAGTACTCGATCGTGCACCTGCTCTCTTCCTCAGGCTAGACTCCAAATTATGATCTTCAAGTCAAAATCTCGATCCTTACTGGATACGGACTTGAGATAAGTTCTTTTATTACTACTATAGATCGATGTGTCATATTCTAATGACCTATCATCGTATGTTGCAACACTTAGACTTAGGTCTCTTAGAGTTAAATTCTAAAACAAACTATGCCTTCCTTCATGTTCTAATGTGATATAATCACACTTTAACATTAGGCATTTCTAGCCACCAACTTCTTTAACAACGAGTGCGATACTTCTATTGATCGCTTTGATTTCAACCGTTTGGTTTAAGTCGGACGCTACATCAAACTTGGTCCTCTGAACCACACAACATACTCATCGTAGTCGGACTCGATTCGATATGACCACTAGGGTCGGAATATCAACAATCTTCTTAGTCATTACCGAAACGATGGTAACAACACACTTGAATAAAACGAAATCAATTACTAGCTTCTTGGTAACCTTGTGACTTTCCCTGATCCAAGTGTGAGTCCTGTGCTTCCGGTAGTATAGGCCTCTACTACCATTCACACCTACTCATACTCGTCCCAAGTATTGTCTCGCAGTTTCCCAAGTCACCATGCAGCGAATCAACTTAACACATCAGATAACGAAACAAAGGTTTTATATTATTTCTTGAAATGATTACATAGGTGTTCAAGTTCACCCTAGGCTATGCCTCTAATAGGCTACATCATACAATACTATGGCTACTGCATAACTTGATCTTCGGATATGAAGTCCTCATCCTTGATTCCTCGCACGGTTTTCTGCTTCGTCGAGGATCATGTGAAATGCCCTTGGTTTCGGCGGTGCATTTGGTCTTGCAACTTCGTTTTTCTTTGGACAGTTCTTTGAAATATGCCCATCATTTCCACATTCGTAGCACTTCTTGTTTTCGAATGTACAATCTTTGGAATAGTGACCGGTCCTACCACACTTATAGCACGTCACTTCACCATCGCATCTTCCGAAGTGTTTCTTCTTGCACTTCTCACACCACTTGGCTTCATTCCTTCGGTCGTCCAGGTTAGACTTCGAGAACTTTCCCTTATTATCAGGTCTTGAGGATCCTTCCGACTTCCTCTTCTCACCAACTTCAACTTTCTCCAGACCCTTTTCCCTTATTTGGGTCTCAACATTCTTGGCTGCCCAGATGGCGGCTTTCAAAGTGGTTGCTTGTTTGACCATTGGACCAAAGTCTGCTGGTAATCCATGGGCAAACTTATTGACCTTGGAGAGTTCAGTTGGAACTAGATAAGGAACAAGCTTCATTTTCTCCGTAAAACTTGCAGCATACTCGATGACACTCATCTTTCCCTTCTTTAGATTCTGAAACTCGTTGTTGATTTCCAGAAGATCCTGTTCAGAGCAGTACTGCATTTCTAGCTGCAGCAGAAAATCCTCCCATGACATCTTGTTCGCTTCTCCTTTGGGCATCGAATCAGCTAGTAGCTTCCACCAGCTTAGTACTCCAGATTTCAACAGAGGAACCGCGAGAGCGGTCTTTTGCCTGTTGCTACACTCACAACTCTCAAACATCGTCTCCATCTCGGAGATCCAGTTTATGACTTCCACCGGCGTCGGGCTTCCAGATAGACTCGGTGGTTTGGACGCCATGAAATCCTTGTATTTGCATCCACGTCCATCATTTCCTCCATCCTGGTGGTTTTGCTTAACCATTGGTGGGTTGGCTTGACCAACAGTCCCACTGTAGTTTCCCTCCTCAGTCTGCCCCTCGTTCAACTCGGGCCGTTCGATCTGAATGGTCGCTTCCTCTCGATTTTGCTGGAGCAAACGCCTGGTTTCCTCCATTTGACGATCCAACATCGCTTGGATCATCGCTTGCACTCCGGCCATTGTGACTGGCTCAGCAGTGGCTTCCATCACCGGTATTTGCTCAATCACTGGGGGTTGGTTTCTGTTCCCATTTGCATTTACGTTTCCACTACGGGTTCTTACCATCTTGATCTATACACCTAATGAGGTGAATCTAGACCTTTACTTAGGATTGACGTTTAAATCATCCTTATCACTCCGAAACGTTTACATGCTAGTTCTAATATCGTAGTCGTACGTTTAGAATCCTAAACACATAAGGTTTCCAGATCCGGTCGGCAACAGACCATAGATCCGATCAAACTATAGCATAACAAATCATTTAGCACATAAAAGCAATTTAGGCATCATTCCTAAAATAAGCTAGTGCTCACACCTCACAATCATCGCTTAGCATTCTAAGTTTAAGTCTAGAAATAAATCCATATTCCTAGTTCGCTTAAACTAATGCTCTGATACCAACTGTGACATCCCCAAAATCATGGCCAGAAAAGACCGATTTTGTTTATGCTTTATAAAAATCAGAGTACTTCATTTTATAAAAAGGTTGCGGAATTTGTTCCCAGAAAAACATGGTAAATACGTTATTAAAACATTTTTGAAGAAACGTATTTATTTCATTTTAAAATGTTTGGGATGTCATCGTTAATACCGAAACATAAGCATAAACAGAACTTACAATGATTTACACTACTGATCTACATCTCTTTTAAATCTCTCAGTGTAATGTCACTTCACTTCGTCACCTGTGATATACATAAACTGAGTGGGTCAGGTTGGGAAACCTGGTGAGTACATAGGGTTTTCAACCCACAATAATATAATTATTATGTTCAATCAAACAATCAACCCAATTACCCATCCCCATTATCTTCTTTACTCTTTAAGGATTTAACCTAAGAGTCATCTATCCTGCATTCGTTTATTCCGAAGTCCCTTACTTCCAGGGTTATGGGACTGGCACTAAATCCATAGCTGCCAATGTTCGTTCATAAAGCACTAATTCCATAGCTGCTATAGTCTATTCATCGGGTACTAAATCCATAGCTACCAGTCTTTATCTAATAGGTACTAAGTCCATAGCTACCAATGTTCAACAGGTACTAAGTCCATAGCTACCAATTCCTACAGGTACTAAATCCTTAGCTATCAGCGTCTAACTAATAGGTACTAAGTCCATAGCTACCAATTCCCAACAGGTACTAAATCCATAGCTACCAACGTCTAAAAGGTACTAAGTCCATAGCTACCAGTGTTTGTCCCATAGGCACTAAGTCTATAGCTGCCAATGTATACTCACGTCATCTTCTATCTCTCATCATTCATCTACCCATCTCATACCCAACATTTTCGTATATATAAGATACGTATACAATTTAAGTCCTTTAAAACATGTATAAAACGTTCAACCAGCATAGACAGCAAGTATTCAGATAATGTGCACACATAGCACGTAGTTTATATAAAATACTTCATATCTATGTGTAAGATGAAAGGGACTATGCACTCACCTGAAAGGTGGTGAGTCGGCACTCGGACAGCACTTCGTTACTCTTAAAACAATTATCCCTTGACGAAACCTAGTATCATTACCACTAGAGTTTAGTCTAACGCTTGACGAGACTAATTTAATAGTCTAGCTATTATTACTATTATATAAGCGTTAAATAACACTCAATATAACTCATAATAATAGCCTAAATAATTATTTTAAGGTCCTAACAATGTTACTATAATTAAATAAAATCTATATTAAATATACTACAGGCGTAGCTCACTTACAGCGGGTTTTTATTAAAAACCAGGCTTCGCTGGAGCAGCGTTTCCGAGCCGAAAGCTTTTCTTCTCGGAGCCGTCGGGCGCTCCGGGGCTTTCTTCTCGTGCTAGGGAGGTTCCGTAGACTTGGGAGGGGTTTAGGGAGGCTAGAGAGAAGTTAGAGAGAGAAAGAAAGGCTTATGGTGTGAAGAAAATATGAGGAGTTCACCCTTGTATTTATAGGAAGTGTATAGTAAAGTAGTCTCCAAGCTTCGTCCGTAACTTTTGCATACGAGCTCCATTTTTGTCTGTCTTTTTACTGTTGAGTTCCTATTAATGAGATCTTCAACTTTCATTTAGACCTCGTTGGCTAATTCTCATTCTATCTCGGATTTACAAAACTGTATCAAATTCGCCGCGCTCGAAAAGTAGGGACTAAGCTTCGTCCATAACTTTCACATACGAGCTCCATTTTTGTCTGTCTTTTTACCGTTGAGTTCCTATTAATGAGATCTTCAACTCTCATTTAGACCTCGTTGGCTAATTCTCATTCTATCTCGTATTTACAAAACTGTATCGAATTCGTCGCGCTCGAAAAGTAGGGACTAAGCTTCGTCCATAACTTTCGCATACGAGCTCCATTTTTGTCTGTCTTTTTACCGTTGAGTTCCTATTAATGAGATCTTCAACTCTCATTTAGACCTCGTTGGCTAATTCTCATTCTATCTCGTATTTACAAAACTGTATCGAATTCGTCGCGCTCGAAAAGTAGGGACTAAGCTTCGTCCATAACTTTCGCATACGAGCTCTATTATCGACGTTCTTTATATCCACGCGTTGGTATTTACGAGTACTATAACTTTCATTTAGATCCCGTCGGCTAAAAATCGACCGATCTAAAATTCAGATTTCGGGCTGTGCACTGCTATGCTAAATCTTAGAAAAATCATAACTTCCTCATACGAAGTCAGATTTGGGCGTTCTTTTTATCGATTTTCTTAGTTTAACATATTCTACGACTTTCGTTTAGATTGCTAAGGCTAAATCTCGCTCTATCGTAAATTCACTATTTACGCTTCCCGGTATCGTGCCGGTTCCGTCGCGAAACTTCAACGGGTCATAACTTCTTCGTTATAACTCGGTTTTCGGCGTTCTTTATATGTACGAAAACCTTGTAACATACTATACAACTTGGTTAAGATTATTTATTCTAAATAATCTTTTGTCGAAAAGTCGTTTTCGACCCCTATTGCCTCTAAATTGACTAGCCCGGATTTGCGGGCGTTACAATTATCTCCCCCTTAGGATGATTACGTCCCGGAATCATCAACGAAACATGGTCGTATAATGACTCCATATGTCGTCTCTTCATCCTAGGTAATAATTATAACTTCTACATTCCTTCAAGTCTATCTCTCAGACTTATTGACTGTATGTAGTACTCGATCGTGCACCTGCTCTCTTCCTCAGGCTAGACTCCAAATTATGATCTTCAAGTCAAAATCTCGATCCTTACTGGATACGGACTTGAGATAAGTTCTTTTATTACTACTATAGATCGATGTGTCATATTCTAATGACCTATCATCGTATGTTGCAACACTTAGACTTAGGTCTCTTAGAGTTAAATTCTAAAACAAACTATGCCTTCCTTCATGTTCTAATGTGATATAATCACACTTTAACATTAGGCATTTCTAGCCACCAACTTCTTTAACAACGAGTGCGATACTTCTATTGATCGCTTTGATTTCAACCGTTTGGTTTAAGTCGGACGCTACATCAAACTTGGTCCTCTGAACCACACAACATACTCATCGTAGTCGGACTCGATTCGATATGACCACTAGGGTCGGAATATCAACAATCTTCTTAGTCATTACCGAAACGATGGTAACAACACACTTGAATAAAACGAAATCAATTACTAGCTTCTTGGTAACCTTGTGACTTTCCCTGATCCAAGTGTGAGTCCTGTGCTTCCGGTAGTATAGGCCTCTACTACCATTCACACCTACTCATACTCGTCCCAAGTATTGTCTCGCAGTTTCCCAAGTCACCATGCAGCGAATCAACTTAACACATCAGATAACGAAACAAAGGTTTTATATTATTTCTTGAAATGATTACATAGGTGTTCAAGTTCACCCTAGGCTATGCCTCTAATAGGCTACATCATACAATACTATGGCTACTGCATAACTTGATCTTCGGATATGAAGTCCTCATCCTTGATTCCTCGCACGGTTTTCTGCTTCGTCGAGGATCATGTGAAATGCCCTTGGTTTCGGCGGTGCATTTGGTCTTGCAACTTCGTTTTTCTTTGGACAGTTCTTTGAAATATGCCCATCATTTCCACATTCGTAGCACTTCTTGTTTTCGAATGTACAATCTTTGGAATAGTGACCGGTCCTACCACACTTATAGCACGTCACTTCACCATCGCATCTTCCGAAGTGTTTCTTCTTGCACTTCTCACACCACTTGGCTTCATTCCTTCGGTCGTCCAGGTTAGACTTCGAGAACTTTCCCTTATTATCAGGTCTTGAGGATCCTTCCGACTTCCTCTTCTCACCAACTTCAACTTTCTCCAGACCCTTTTCCCTTATTTGGGTCTCAACATTCTTGGCTGCCCAGATGGCGGCTTTCAAAGTGGTTGCTTGTTTGACCATTGGACCAAAGTCTGCTGGTAATCCATGGGCAAACTTATTGACCTTGGAGAGTTCAGTTGGAACTAGATAAGGAACAAGCTTCATTTTCTCCGTAAAACTTGCAGCATACTCGATGACACTCATCTTTCCCTTCTTTAGATTCTGAAACTCGTTGTTGATTTCCAGAAGATCCTGTTCAGAGCAGTACTGCATTTCTAGCTGCAGCAGAAAATCCTCCCATGACATCTTGTTCGCTTCTCCTTTGGGCATCGAATCAGCTAGTAGCTTCCACCAGCTTAGTACTCCAGATTTCAACAGAGGAACCGCGAGAGCGGTCTTTTGCCTGTTGCTACACTCACAACTCTCAAACATCGTCTCCATCTCGGAGATCCAGTTTATGACTTCCACCGGCGTCGGGCTTCCAGATAGACTCGGTGGTTTGGACGCCATGAAATCCTTGTATTTGCATCCACGTCCATCATTTCCTCCATCCTGGTGGTTTTGCTTAACCATTGGTGGGTTGGCTTGACCAACAGTCCCACTGTAGTTTCCCTCCTCAGTCTGCCCCTCGTTCAACTCGGGCCGTTCGATCTGAATGGTCGCTTCCTCTCGATTTTGCTGGAGCAAACGCCTGGTTTCCTCCATTTGACGATCCAACATCGCTTGGATCATCGCTTGCACTCCGGCCATTGTGACTGGCTCAGCAGTGGCTTCCATCACCGGTATTTGCTCAATCACTGGGGGTTGGTTTCTGTTCCCATTTGCATTTACGTTTCCACTACGGGTTCTTACCATCTTGATCTATACACCTAATGAGGTGAATCTAGACCTTTACTTAGGATTGACGTTTAAATCATCCTTATCACTCCGAAACGTTTACATGCTAGTTCTAATATCGTAGTCGTACGTTTAGAATCCTAAACACATAAGGTTTCCAGATCCGGTCGGCAACAGACCATAGATCCGATCAAACTATAGCATAACAAATCATTTAGCACATAAAAGCAATTTAGGCATCATTCCTAAAATAAGCTAGTGCTCACACCTCACAATCATCGCTTAGCATTCTAAGTTTAAGTCTAGAAATAAATCCATATTCCTAGTTCGCTTAAACTAATGCTCTGATACCAACTGTGACATCCCCAAAATCATGGCCAGAAAAGACCGATTTTGTTTATGCTTTATAAAAATCAGAGTACTTCATTTTATAAAAAGGTTGCGGAATTTGTTCCCAGAAAAACATGGTAAATACGTTATTAAAACATTTTTGAAGAAACGTATTTATTTCATTTTAAAATGTTTGGGATGTCATCGTTAATACCGAAACATAAGCATAAACAGAACTTACAATGATTTACACTACTGATCTACATCTCTTTTAAATCTCTCAGTGTAATGTCACTTCACTTCGTCACCTGTGATATACATAAACTGAGTGGGTCAGGTTGGGAAACCTGGTGAGTACATAGGGTTTTCAACCCACAATAATATAATTATTATGTTCAATCAAACAATCAACCCAATTACCCATCCCCATTATCTTCTTTACTCTTTAAGGATTTAACCTAAGAGTCATCTATCCTGCATTCGTTTATTCCGAAGTCCCTTACTTCCAGGGTTATGGGACTGGCACTAAATCCATAGCTGCCAATGTTCGTTCATAAAGCACTAATTCCATAGCTGCTATAGTCTATTCATCGGGTACTAAATCCATAGCTACCAGTCTTTATCTAATAGGTACTAAGTCCATAGCTACCAATGTTCAACAGGTACTAAGTCCATAGCTACCAATTCCTACAGGTACTAAATCCTTAGCTATCAGCGTCTAACTAATAGGTACTAAGTCCATAGCTACCAATTCCCAACAGGTACTAAATCCATAGCTACCAACGTCTAAAAGGTACTAAGTCCATAGCTACCAGTGTTTGTCCCATAGGCACTAAGTCTATAGCTGCCAATGTATACTCACGTCATCTTCTATCTCTCATCATTCATCTACCCATCTCATACCCAACATTTTCGTATATATAAGATACGTATACAATTTAAGTCCTTTAAAACATGTATAAAACGTTCAACCAGCATAGACAGCAAGTATTCAGATAATGTGCACACATAGCACGTAGTTTATATAAAATACTTCATATCTATGTGTAAGATGAAAGGGACTATGCACTCACCTGAAAGGTGGTGAGTCGGCACTCGGACAGCACTTCGTTACTCTTAAAACAATTATCCCTTGACGAAACCTAGTATCATTACCACTAGAGTTTAGTCTAACGCTTGACGAGACTAATTTAATAGTCTAGCTATTATTACTATTATATAAGCGTTAAATAACACTCAATATAACTCATAATAATAGCCTAAATAATTATTTTAAGGTCCTAACAATGTTACTATAATTAAATAAAATCTATATTAAATATACTACAGGCGTAGCTCACTTACAGCGGGTTTTTATTAAAAACCAGGCTTCGCTGGAGCAGCGTTTCCGAGCCGAAAGCTTTTCTTCTCGGAGCCGTCGGGCGCTCCGGGGCTTTCTTCTCGTGCTAGGGAGGTTCCGTAGACTTGGGAGGGGTTTAGGGAGGCTAGAGAGAAGTTAGAGAGAGAAAGAAAGGCTTATGGTGTGAAGAAAATATGAGGAGTTCACCCTTGTATTTATAGGAAGTGTATAGTAAAGTAGTCTCCAAGCTTCGTCCGTAACTTTTGCATACGAGCTCCATTTTTGTCTGTCTTTTTACTGTTGAGTTCCTATTAATGAGATCTTCAACTTTCATTTAGACCTCGTTGGCTAATTCTCATTCTATCTCGGATTTACAAAACTGTATCAAATTCGCCGCGCTCGAAAAGTAGGGACTAAGCTTCGTCCATAACTTTCACATACGAGCTCCATTTTTGTCTGTCTTTTTACCGTTGAGTTCCTATTAATGAGATCTTCAACTCTCATTTAGACCTCGTTGGCTAATTCTCATTCTATCTCGTATTTACAAAACTGTATCGAATTCGTCGCGCTCGAAAAGTAGGGACTAAGCTTCGTCCATAACTTTCGCATACGAGCTCCATTTTTGTCTGTCTTTTTACCGTTGAGTTCCTATTAATGAGATCTTCAACTCTCATTTAGACCTCGTTGGCTAATTCTCATTCTATCTCGTATTTACAAAACTGTATCGAATTCGCCGCGCTCGAAAAGTAGGGACTAAGCTTCGTCCATAACTTTCGCATACGAGCTCTATTATCGACGTTCTTTATATCCACGCGTTGGTATTTACGAGTACTATAACTTTCATTTAGATCCCGTCGGCTAAAAATCGACCGATCTAAAATTCAGATTTCGGGCTGTGCACTGTTTTGCTAAATCTTAGAAAAATCATAACTTCCTCATATGAAGTCAGATTTGGGCGTTCTTTTTATCGATTTTCTTAGTTTAACATATTCTACGACTTTCGTTTAGATTGCTAAGGCTAAATCTCGCTCTATCGTAAATTCACTATTTACGCTTCCCGGTATCGTGCCGGTTCCGTCGCGAAACTTCAACGGGTCATAACTTCTTCGTTATAACTCGGTTTTCGGCGTTCTTTATATGTACGAAAACCCTGTAACATACTATACAACTTGGTTAAGATTATTTATTCTAAATAATCTTTTGTCGAAAAGTCGTTTTCGACCCCTATTGCCTCTAAAATTGACTAGCCCGGATTTGCGGGCGTTACATATTCCATTCCTACTACCACTATCACATAACAACATATCATAAACATGCTATCAGGAATATCTGGGGTACCTGACCTACCCTGTCGGTCCTTACAACCGATACCGGGGTATATCCTACCCTTCGTACCACTATCACATAAAACATAGCATACTAGCACATAACACATAACAGATAGTGGCATACCAGACAATTATCACAAAGACAATCATCTCATATATAATCAACTACTAGTGGGCAGCCTTTGGTGCCTTAGACCCACTTCTATTGGAAGGTAACCCACCTCACACTGCTGAAGTCCCGTAGACACAATCCCAGCTGCTGGATGACAGATTCCCAAACTGTCAATATCAAAACATCACCCAGTTAATAATTGGGTTCCAACACAAAAATCATAAGTCCATGCTTGGGGTAAAAGGACTGCTTTACCCTAATCTTAGCTTGATCTAAACCCAAGGCCTAATCCAAAGGCCCAACAGTCAATTATGAGTCAAAGCCCAACATATGGCCTAATTTTCCAAATTGGGCCCAAACCTTTACATGGTCTCACTCTAAGGCCCAACCATTTATTCCAGTCCAACATTTGACATTCTAATGTCCCAATATCATATAATCATTAAGGCCCAATCTATGAAAATTGGGCCCAAACCCCTTACATGGGACATACCCTAAAGCCCATTAAATTATTCTAGTCCATATGCTTGATTATGGATGACCCATTAATAGCCCAATCACCAAAGCCCAATAGAAAGGCCCAACACAAAGCCCAAGTGAAATTAGGGTTTCACATAAAATGACAATTAGGGTTAAGTGTTTCTCACTTAACCCATTAAGGGCTTAATCCATTAAGTCCATCACTCTACTAGATAAGTCATATGGTGTGATTGGGTGTAATTCACAACTCCATTCCAATGACCCAAAAGTGGGTCCCAATAATTCCAAGGCCCATAAATCCAATATTAGGGTTTTCTAAACCCTAATTGGGGTTCCCAACCCCATCTTAGCCCAATAGGCCCAATAGCTAGGTCTTTTGATCAATTAGGGTTCATATGACCCAATAGTCACATGTTTGGGCTTTTAGGTCAATTGGGGATTCATTGGGCCCAGTAGGGTTTCATTGGGTTTATTAGGCCCACTAGGGTTTATTAGGCCCATTAGGGTTTTATTCCCTTTTTCCAAACATCC
Source organism: Lactuca sativa (assembly GCF_002870075.4). NCBI lineage: Eukaryota > Viridiplantae > Streptophyta > Magnoliopsida > Asterales > Asteraceae > Lactuca > Lactuca sativa. The sequence goes on along the minus strand of NC_056625.2, from coordinate 64,839,547 downwards.
CAACGAATCAAACACAACAAGCACACCACCACCCAACACGGTGGCTGGTGGCGAAAGCCACTACCTCATGGTGATGGTTAGGGTTTTCCTTTTCATTATTCCGACATGATTACAGTTTACAAAACAAAATCCAAAAATAAACACACACACTAACTAAGATAAATACACACACACATGGTGGCACATGGTGGTAGCCACCACCTCACGTTGGTGGTGGTGGCTATACTCGATTTTCTAGCCAAACTAACACCATCTACAACCCATATACACGATTCTAATTTGTTCAAAAGGCTTAGCCACCCACCTGGTGGCTCACGGCGGTGGCAGCGACTGCTTTGCGATGGCTAGTGTGCTGTTAAGAAAAAAAATCAATGATCTCGAAAAGAGAAATTAAGAAAAAAAAGAATCAATGATCTCGAAAAAAGCTTGATACTGTTTTGAGATTTAGTAAAGAAAATGGTGAGAAGCTTGAGAAAGAGATAGAAGAATGGGTGACAAAAGAACTTGAAGATGCAATTCTTGCACATTTGGAATCTGAGAGTGTTCATTAGTACGAAAAAGAAAGTCTTAGTAAGATTGTAGAAGAGAATTAAGAATCTTCAAAAGATTATGGAATCTTCGGAAGAAGAATTTGATCATTCGAGTGCTTCTTTTTCTTCTCAATTATAAAAAATAATTGTAGCACCTGGTTCCTGGTATGTAAAATTTATCTAAGTGTTTTGCATTTTTAGCCTTGGACTCGGCGAGTTGTAGGCCCGACTCGCCTGTAACACTCTCCTCTGGCACGTATCAAAATATTGTCCGCTTTGGGCCACTCGGCACGAGGACTTCCCAGGGGGTCACCCATCCTGGTACTACTCCCGCCCGAGCATGCTTAACCGCAGAGTTCTTATGGGATCTGCTGCCCTCACGGCTTTAAAACGCGTTGTGTTAGGGAAGGTATCCACACCCCTTATAAGGAATGATTAGTTCTCCTTCCCAGTCAATGTGGGATCAGATCTAACCCACTTTTAAAAAATTTGGACCATTTCTCGATTTGTGCGTGTCATCCTTGCGTAGGGGCCATGCTAATCTTCTCTGTATCGTTCCAATTTTATCGGATGTCCCCGAAGGGATCAAAGGATTGGGCCAAGACCATGCGTGCGTCTAGCACTAGCTGACGCTGTGAGTGTGCGATTTAGGTGCACTTTGCACAACGCATCGGTCGCTGGGAGCTGAGGAGCTTTTATTTTAAAGTGGGTTAGATCTGATCCCACATTGACTGGGAAGCAGAACTAAGCATTCCTTATAAGGGGTGTGGATACCTTCCCTAACACAACGCGTTTTAAAGCCGTGAGGGCAGCAGATCCCATAAGAACTCTGCAGTTAAGCGTGCTCGGGCGGGAGTAGTACCAGGATGGGTGACCCCCTGGGAAGTCCTCGTGCCGAGTGGCCCAAAGCGGACAATATTGTGATACGTGCCAGAGGGGGATGTTACAAATGGTATCAGAGCCAGGGCACGGGTCGATGTGTTCGACGAGGACGTCGAACCCTATAATGGGGGGTGAAAGTGGGTGCCGAGTGGCCCAAAGCGGACAATATTGTGATACGTGCCAGAGGGGGATGTTACAAATGGTATCAGAGCCAGGGCACGGGTCGATGTGTTCGACGAGGACGTCGAACCCTATAATGGGGGGTGAAAGTGGGTTAGATCTGATCCCACATTGACTGGGAAGGAGAACTAAGCATTCCTTATAAGGGGTGTGGATACCTTCCCTAACACAACGCGTTTTAAAGCCGTGAGGGCAGCAGATCCCATAAGAACTCTGCGGTTAAGCGTGCTCGGGCGGGAGTAGTACCAGGATGGGTGACCCCCTGGGAAGTCCTCGTGCCGAGTGGCCCAAAGCGGACAATATTGTGATACGTGCCAGAGGGGGATGTTACATCGCCGAGTAGAGATGGGATTTGGAGCATGTTTAAGTTGGCGACTCGGCGAGTCCCCACTGTCTGATGAAACCCTAAATTTCAAGGGTTTGCACCCTATTTAAGTCATCTTATGCGCCCCCATGCTCGCCCCCTTCACCCTCAGAGCTCCCTATACCGTCCAAACCTTGTTCCTTGTGAGATTGAAGTGTTTTGGTGTGTTTTCTTGAAGATTTTGAGATAAAAAGGAAGTAGATCAAGAAGAGAAGAAGGAGGCCAGACATCTTGGTGTTATCTCAGTGATTTCCTTGAGGTATCAAGCGGACAATATTGTGATACGTGCCAGAGGGGGATGTTACATTGCCGAGTAGAGATGGGATTTGGAGCACGTTTAAGTTGGCGACTCGGCGAGTCCCCACTGTCTGATGAAACCCTAAATTTCAAGGGTTTGCACCCTATTTAAGTCATCTTATGCGCCCCCATGCTCGCCCCCTTCACCCTCAGAGCTCCCTATACCGTCCAAACCTTGTTCCTTGTGAGATTGAAGTGTTTTGGTGTGTTTTCTTGAAGATTTTGAGATAAAAAGGAAGTAGATCAAGAAGAGAAGAAGGAGGCCAGACATCTTGGTGTTATCTCAGTGATTTCCTTGAGGTATCACTCAGTTTCCCTCTGTTTTCATGCTTATAGTCCCTTTAAAGCTCCATTAAAGTCCTTCTTGAGCCATTTCCAAGCTTGAGTATGAATTAGGGTTTGTAATAAGTTGACTAACCTTTAGATCTAGGCATGATCGAGCTCCAGGAGCTCGGATCTACTGCCTTTATGGAGCCATATTGCATGAAAGCCCTAGATCTACTCGTTTAGTGCATTTTGAGCCCTAAAACCTTCATTGGTGTTTATTTACACGTAAAGTTGGAAACTTTATGTGTTAATCAAGCCCTAAGAACCCAGATCTATGTATGGCATGAGCTGGATTCAAGCAAAATCGAGTATATAATATTTATATGTGAAAGACTCGGCGAGTCGAGTCGCGAGTCCCCAAGTTTTCCCCCTTTTCGTGTTTGCTGAGTGGAGTAGTGAGTCATGGGGTGTGGCTCAGTGAGTCGGAAGCCAGACTCACCCATGAAGGAACTCGGCGAGTCAATGCCCTGACTCGGCGAGTCCAAGGAAATCTTCTTGCCTCAAGAACAGACTCGACGAGTTGTTCATACAACTCGGCGAGTCTCAGCATAGAATGTTCTTTGGATGAAGATGAACTCGACGAGTTGTTCATACAACTCGGCGAGTAGGATGAAGGACTATTGGACTTTGGTTTAGAAGGAAAACTCATCGAGTCAATGCCTAACTCGACGAGTAGAGACGGGATTATGGTCAATCGAATGGATAGGGACTCGGCGAGTCGGGTCAACTGGAAGTTGACTTTGACTTTGACTCTTGGTTTGGTTAAGGGAAAATGGTCATTTTACCCTGAGGTCGGTTAGCAGTATTTGACTGAGTGTTTTGTGGGGATTATAGCCGGAGGATTTCTGGGGCAGCAGCAGCAGAAGACAGTCAGTTCCCATGCAGATCAGCAGCTACTTTGAGGTGAGTTACCTTCCAGTAGCGGTGGGTCTACGACCACAATGCCGGGCCACCAGTAGGAGTTGTATGTTAGATGATTGTCTTTGTGATATCATCTAGGTTTGCTACTACCTGATATGTTATGTGCTGGCATGATATGTATATGTGATAGTAGTAGAGTTCGGTTGTTAGGACCGAAGGGTAGGTCAGACACCCCAGATATGTCTGACAGTATGTGATGATATGTTTATATGCTGGCATGATATGTTATATGTGATAGTGGTAGTAGTAGGGGAATAGTCCCCAAGTTAGGTCGTTAGGACCGAAGGGTAGATCAGACACCCCAGATATGTCTGATAATATGTTATGATATGCATATGTGATAGTAGCAGTAGGGGTGAAATAGTCCTCGAGGATTGGTTGTTAGGACTGATGGGTAGTCAGCACCCCAGAATGGCCGTATCGGGTAGGTCGGGCACCCCAGAATTGCCCGGCAGTATGTATGATATGTGATTGCATGGTATGAGGTATGATGAGGAAACTCACTAAGCTTCGTGCATACAGTTTTCAGTTTTGGTTTCAGGTACCTCTTCTTCGAAGGGGAAGGAGCTGGCGCGGTAGCGGCACATCACACACATGCCTTGTATTCCGCACTATGAGATCTTCCTGGGGATTTGTACTCTGACATTATTATGTTTTATAAAATGTTTTCCAGACATGCGATATCTTTTATGAAATGATATGATCGGTGAGCGTTTTATTGCAAATGTTTTGCTAAGTATATGTTTTAAAAATGAAATTTTTGGCTCGTATTTTTGGGACGTTACAATAATCTTTTTCATGAAGCTTGGGAGAAGATAAGAACAACTGTGGTTATGATGATTGTGGAATTGGAAAAAGATTTAGAGAATATTGATGGGTTCTGGTCATAAGACATCCTATGTGCTCATACAAACCCTAATGCTTGGATCTAGGTTTCTCTATTGTACATGCTTTGAATCCAAGACTATAAACCCTAATTCTAGCATATGGAAATCAATATTAACATATAATTAGGTTTAAGATAGTACCTTGATTGTTATGTAGCAATAACAATCCCAATTCCTCCTTGAATTGACTTTGGAAGGCTTAGAGTCACAAGTGTCACTCCTCTAATGGCTCACAAACACCATAAGCAAGAGGATGAAGAGGAGAGAGGTTAGAGGCTGCCCAAAACGTGTTCTAACCCTAGAAAAGAAGTTCCCCACGTTTTTGAGCCTTAAGGGTTCTATATATAGTGAGGCTATTACGGTTATCTAACAAGGAAACCCTAATTTGGATGCTTAAGCCCTAAGCAACCCATAGACTCCTTTAATCAAGCCCTTGGACGATTTCCTTATGGGCTTCCCATAAGAATTCATCCACCTCTTGATTTAAGATAATCCATGGCCCAAATTGCAATTATCTTATAATTACAATTCCAGTCCCTTAAGTTTAATTAATCTCTTTTAGTCATAAAACTTGTTGGGCTGAAGATTGTTTTGGTGTTGCGTCTTTTGGGCTCGTTAGTTTAGCCTTGTATTCTCCGGTTTGGGCCTGTCCAACCGTGAGCCTTTTATGTATAGTATTTAAGTTAATGCTTGCATGCATATTAGGTTAAGATTGCAAAGATTGTCGAAATAGCATAGATACAGCGTACAACATTTTTCTTTCATCATTCTTGTAATCTTCTAATCGTCTACAGTTGATGTTCTTAATCGAGCTCTTCTGAGGATTTTATTTAATCATTCGACACGTTTGATTCAAGCTGTTCTGTTCATATTATTGCGTTTTTGTTGTTTCATATTTATATACTTGTTCAAGATCTAATCGATCTTCATAGATTAAAAGTTATTTTAATCCCATCAATTGGTATCAGAGCAGGAGGCTGTGTAATCGATACACATCTTTTCTGTGAAAAAGATTTCCATTAGGGTTTTCCGCAATCATCGATATTTATTGAGCCGTCATCTTAATTGACGTATCTTAGTATTTATTGTTTTGCCCTAATCTGCTTTATTACAAGTCTGATCTTTGAACAGGTTTTATGATCATTATGGACGCAACGCAATCAAACCCTATTAATATTTCCAACAGCATCGGTTCGACGACAAAGATTCCAATCTTATACACCCATGACTATGAAGTATGGGCGCATCATTTTGAAGATTACGTGATTGGATCGGAGGACAATGGTTATCTCATATGGGAAGCTATAATCAATGGACCATTCTCTCATTCTGCTACATCTAGAATCATCAAGACACAAAAAGAGTACAACGATCTGCTTAAGGACGTGAAGGATATTGCACAAGACGAGAAAGACAAATTCCAGTGTAATATTAAGGCGTTAAGGTTGATCAGATTCGCCCTTCAGTCAGACACATTCAGACTAGTCAGCTCATGTACTACGGCGAAGGAAGTATGGGATAGACTTTGCGAACTGTATTCCACAGACGAAGATCTTGAACATTCTATCCAGACCTTGCTTCTATCTGAGTTTGGAGAATTCAGGCAAGGGGCCGAAGAAACAGTGACCCAGACGTTTGATCGCTTCAATCATCTTCTCAGCAAGATGATCAAACAAGACATTGAAAGAAAGCTTATCGAACAGAAGGTTACTTTCTTAAACGGACTAAGATCTGAGTGGAGAGCAGTGGTTTCCACAGTCAAAGCCCATGAGCAGTTTAAATCATACTCTTTGGCGAAACTGGTGGGTATACTAAAGTTTCAAGAGAAGATTGTGGTACAAGAGAAGAACGTTGTTTCTAGTCTTGGTTCGTTGGCCCTTCTATCTAAAAGTAAAGCTGTGGTGGAGGATGAAGAGCTTAACTTGGAGGAATATGACCTCACATCTGAGGATTATGCCATGATGGTGTCCAATCCTAAGAGGTTCATAAAGAAAAGATTCCCCAGCAACAAAAACCGAAACTGGCAGGGGAGTTACAGCTCTGAAAAAGTGAACAATGAACCGAAGGCTGAGGAACCCAAGAAGGAACCGAAGGCAGATGGCGATTCGGGAGTAAGCTGTTTCTACTGTGGTGGCAAGAACCACTATGCTAAGGACTGTGTTCTTAAGAAGATGACTGAAAAGGACGATGGAAATGATGAGGAAGCTGTGCTGCAGAAGAGATTAGATGAGTTGAGAAAGAAGAAGTCTACTGTTAACCCTTCTATTAATGCTCTTATTGTGCAGGGTTCGGTTAATGACGATGAGTTCGGTAGCACAGAAGTTTGGTCTACTGACTCAGAAGATGAAGAAGTGAGGAAGCCTACTCATGGAAAGGCGTATGTGGCGAAGGAGGAAAGCAGTGGAGGAAAATGCTTCATGGTGACTGACGTATCACAAATGAGGGGATACAACACCGATGGAGGAAGCGATGGACCGAAGGTACAGGAGGATATGTGCTTTACGGCCAAACCACTCAGCCAGCAGTTCAATGAGCTCGATGAACTGATAAAGAAGGTACAATCTGTTTTTATTTCATCTAAAGTACCACCATCCTCATATGAAAAAGAACTGAAAAATGTTAATACAAGAATTTCTCATTTAGATAGTAGCTTAACTCAAACTCGAGTCACCAATTCTAACCTGACTGATCAATTAAGCAGGGTGGCGTCGAAGAGTGAGGAGCGGCGAATGTGGATTGAGTTAAAAGAGTCGGAATTAGTTATAGTCAAAGACGAAAACATTTATTTGCAGAGAGACAATTTAAAATTGTTAAAACAACGAAATGTTTTTTGTTTAATTGCTAAACGCTTATATTCCAATATTACTCAACTCCACTTAGACTGTGAAATAGGCCAAAAGATCCATCGCATGATTTTGCCCTTCCTAGAGTTTAAGGAGGATGAAATCGATGCCGAAGCCTACAATTGTGAGAGTGTGATATCATCTGATGATGTCAACCCAACCTATATGTATGGACTGGACAAAATTGAGTCCTTCATCAAATCCAAAGACCACAAGGACATGCTCAAAAATCTTTTGGACGAAAATGACAGACTTAAACTGAGAACCGAAACCATGCAAAAATTTGACTCTCTAAACGCCAACGTAAGCTCAGAAAATAAAATCGATGTTGAAAATACATCTGAGCTCAACGAGGACGAAAATATGAGTGAAATTTCTGTAGAGGATACGGTTGACTGCTCAGAATTTGTTAAAAGCGAAACTGAAAACCACAAAAATCTTATTTCTGAAAATTCTGTGGAATTCGCTAGATTGTCCCAAAAAAAGTCCCCGAAATTAGTAGAAAAAGCAGTGGTCTATCAAAAGGTCAGGACAACTCCAAATCAAGTATACAAAGTTACTGGAGTAACCGAACATCAAACAGCCGAGCTCACAGATATTGTAAACGAAGACAATGCTGATGGCTGTGATGAGTACTTCTGGGAAGCTCCAATAGATAATGGAAACGAAACTGTTGGCCTATCTGAAAGAACCTCCTGGATGAGAAAAGGGAGATACATACCTGAACCTTTGAATAAGCCTGATAATTTCAGTGAACCAAGCACCAGTGGTACGGAAGATATTCCTCAAGAGGATGATCGTTCAGCAAAAGAAGACATTCCCTCTACTCCAACTGCTCAAAGTGAAACTTCATCAGATATTCCTTCCACTTCCTCAGTAAAAACTGAATCTTCTTCGGATGTTCCCTTTGCTCCCTCGACTCAAAATAAAACGCCTGAAGTTCAAAAGGAATCAGCCAAGGTGACAACAAAAACGAAAGCGAACGTTCATCATCAACCTAAGCAGATGAGGGATAAGAAGATAGAAAGGAACCTAAGATACAGGAAAAATCTTTCTGAGAGGAAACAATTCTGGCACTCGCAGAATGCATACTACTCACACAAAGACAAGAATCTGAAGTATGAAAACAATCCTGTAAGAAAGCCTGAAAATTCCAACAACCGAAAGCCAAGGTTCGGTTCACAAGAAGATACCAACCAAAGGCAAAGGTTCAGTTCTGAAAAGGACATCAACCGAAAGCCAAGGTTCGGTTCACAAGAAGATACCAACCGAAGGCAAAGGTTCGGCTCTGAAAAGGACTTCAACCGAAACCAAAGGTTCGGTCCCAAGAACAACTCCAACCGAACGCAGAGGTTCAGTTCTGAAGTTAAAAGAGAACAAGACTCTAAGGTCAGTCCCTCCAATGATCAAAAGCAAAAGAGTCACCTAGAGTCACCAACCAGGAAGTCCTCTCCTTCCAAATCCTCTAATTCTAACTCTTCTCGTTCTTCTACTTTTACCAATTCATCTTCATCTTGTTCTAAAGCTAATCCCGCTTCTCCTCAAAAACCTCATTCATCAGCTGAACAGAAGGGAAAGCAGAAGGTCGATGAATCCAAACCAGAGTCCAAAACGAACTCAACCAATCCTAACAAAATAAAAGTTTTCACCATTAAAAAGAAAGATGAAACAACTCTAATAAAACGAACATATCTAGTTGACATCTCTCTTACTATCCCCGTTCCCATGAAAATCTCACATGGACCCAAGAAACTTTGGGTTCCTAAATCTGCTTAACTTTTGCAGGTTATAAGTGACGAGCAGTTTGACGAAGAATGGTACATCGATAGTGGCTGCTCGCGTCACATGACAGGGAGGAAAGAGGAGCTCAGGGAATACAGATCTCTTGCAAATGGTGGCAACGTTAAGTTTGGAAATAACTCTTTCGGCACCATAAAGGGATATGGGATGATAACGAATGGTGACTTTACAATAAGGAAGGTGGCTTATGTGGAAGGACTCCAACACAACCTCATCAGCGTATCTCAGCTTGTTGGAGGTACAGGTCTCAAAGTTTCATTCGATGATGAAGGTTCTGAAATCATAGAGAAAAAGACAAAGAAAGTGATTCTAAAGTCAGAGCGAAAGGGTGAAATGTTTCCTCTGAACATGAAACCCATCAAAGGAAACCCAGCCATATGTTTGTTACCAAAAGCTCAATCCGACGAAAGCTGGTTGTGGCACAGAAGACTCTCTCATCTCAATTTCAAAGATATCAACCGACTTGTCACTGGAGGTCATGTTAGGGGTCTTCCATAGCTCAAGTTCGACAGAGAGCATTTGTGTGCTGCATGCGAAATGGGAAAGCAGAGTCGTCAAAGTCACCCATCTGTAATCAACACAAAAGTTGTTGAACCACTCGAATTGCTTCATATCGATTTATGTGGTCCTTCATCTATCGAAAGCATCGGTGGTAGCAAGTATATTCTTGTTATCATTGATGACTTTTCACGATTTACATGGGTGTTCTTTCTAAAGCTCAAATCTGAAGCGACTCAAAAGCTGAAAGTATTTATCAAGCAAATTGAAGTCCAGCTCAAGAAGGTCGTTCGTAACATCAGGAGCGACAATGGTCTCGAATTCAAGAACATGGAGTTTGAAGAGTTTCTTGCAGAAAAGGGAATTAGTCACAATTTCTCAGCTCCTTACACACCACAACAGAACGGAATAGTTGAAAGACGAAACCGATCCTTGTGTGAAGCTGCCCGAACTATGCTAAGTTTCGCTTCCTTACCTCTTTATTTTTGGGCTGACGCTATTTCTGCTGCTTGTTATACACAGAACAGGTCCTATCTCAATAAGCGATTCACGCTCACACTATATGAGATAATAAATAACAGAAAACCCAATGTGAAATTTTTCCATGTGTTTGGCTCAAGGTGTTTCATCTTTAACTCAAAAGAACACCGCAACAAGTTTGACGTCAAAGCCGACGAAGGAATCTTTCTGGGTTACTCACTCACATCCAAGGCGTACAGGGTCCTAAACAAACGTTCAAGAAGGATTGAAGAGACATACTATGTGACCTTTGATGATAGCTACGTCAAGAAGCTACAGGCCATAGAAAACACTGCCGGGGAAATCTTTCCTCAAACTGGCCAAGTCACAGTCTCGATCGCCAATTTATACGAGAAATTTATGGAACTTTTTGACGAACCGGAAAAAGCTTCTCTCTCAGAAGCAGGTGCAGCTGACAACAAAGTTGATCATATGAAGAAGATTGTCGAAGATGCTGCAAGAAGAATACATAAAGGAGAATCGCCCACTGATGAATCTCCATCCATCCATGCTTCAGTCGAGGGGGAGCCAAGTTCTCATGTCGATGGGGAGCTAAGCTCACAAGTCCAGGGGGAGCCTTGCTCTACAGCTTCAACCGAAGGTCCTTCATCAACCGAAGGTGCCTCTCCAACCGAAGATACCCCTCCAAACGAAGGTGCTTCAACGCCTGAAAGTCCAGCACCACAAGAAACCCCTGAATCTCATGTTTCTCAAGACTCATCAATTGAGGGGGAGCATGATGATATGACGCTTGATTTCGATAGCCAATCTGAGCCAGAAGAAATGGTAGACGCTGAACTAGACCCAACCTTTGATCCGAATTACCCTCCTCTTACCAAATGGACCAGAGATCATCCTATCTCTCAAGTAGTTGGTGATGTATCTGAAAAAGTTCTAACCCGATCTCAACTGAAGGCAAAACAGACATCCTTATTCTCAAAGGTTGAGTTTTGTATGTTTAACTCATTTGTATCAAAAGTTGAACCGAAGACAGTAAACACTGCCCTCGATCACTCTGATTGGGTTCAAGCAATGCAAGATGAACTAAACGAGTTTGAAAGGAACAAAGTCTGGCGCCTCATTCCAACTCCTCCGGATGCTTTGGTTGTTGGTCTCAAATGGGTTTTTAGGAACAAAATGGATAAGGAAGGTAATGTTATAAGGAACAAGGCTCATCTGGTGGTCAAAGGATACTGTCAGGAGGAAGGGATAGATTATGAAGAGACGTTCGCTCCAGTAGCTAGGCTAGAATCTGTTCGAATATTTCTGGCCTATGCTGCTCACAAAAACTTTGAGGTTTTCCAAATGGACGTTAAATGTGCATTTCTCAATGGAGAACTCGAAGAAACTGTGTATGTGGAGCAACCTCCTGGGTTCGTGAACGAAAAGTACCCTAATCATTGCTATATGCTGGATAAAGCTGTGTACGGCCTCAAACAAGCTCCGAGGGCCTGGTATGAAACGCTTACAAAATTTTTAAAGATGTCTAAGTTTAAACAAGGTTCGGTTGACCCAACCTTCTTTCGCAAAAAGGAAGGTAACCACCTTATGATAGTTCAAATTTATGTCGATGACATCATATTTGGCTCTATGAATCCCAGCTTAACAGCTGAATTCAGAAAGTTGATGGAGACTAAGTTTGAAATGAGCTCAATGGGTCCTATTAATTTTTTCCTTGGTTTAAATATAAGACAGGGACCCGAAGGCATCTTTATCAATCAGGAAGCTTACACGAAGACTCTCCTAGCGAAGTTTGGAATGATGGGAGACTCAAAAGTAAAAGTCCCAATGGCATTCAGCACCAAGCTCACCCCTTCACTAGATAAACCGGCTGTCGATATCACGCTCTATCGTCAAATGATAGGCTCACTGATGTATTTAACTGCTAGCAGGCCTGACATCATGTTTTCTGTGTGTTATTGTGCTCGATTTCAGGCTAACCCACGCGAACCCCATATGCTGGCAGTAAAGAACATCCTACGCTATCTCAAGCGAACCACCTCCTTAGGTCTATGGTATCCATCCAATTCAGGCTTCTTCATTCAAGCCTATTCTGATGCTGACCTTGGAGGATGTGGACTCGACCGCAAAAGCACAACTAGTGGCTGTCAATTTCTTGATGGGAAGTTGGTCAGCTGGCAATCCAAGAAACAAACGTGTGTGTCGCTGTCTACTGCCGAAGCGGAATACATTGCCGCTGCATCCTGCACATCCCAAGTGATTTGGATCCAGAGTCAACTTTGCAACTATGGACTCAATATGAAGAAGATCCCACTATATTGTGACTCTGTAAGTGCAATTAGGATCTGTCATAACCCAGTGCAACACTCTAAAACCAAACACATAGCACTGAGGTATCACTTCATCAAAGATCATGTGGAAGATGGAAATGTCGAAGTTCACTTCGTAAGAACCACTGATCAACTGGCTGACGTCTTTACCAAAGCTCTTCCTGAAGCATCATTCAATAAAATATTGCAAGGGCTAGGTATGATGGAATCAGAGTCAGTACCTCATACTACCTCTCAATCTCTAACGTAAGAAGCGAAATCAACCGAACGTTCGGATTCGGTTCAATCATCTGATTTGCTCATTACTTCAAAGGTAGTTTTCCTAAGTTGTATATTTTTGTTTGTACAAAAATTGTTTCTCTTTGTCTAAAAAGTTTTTTTTTAAAATTGCATATCTAAACTCCTTGGTTTCTTAAAATTTTCAAAACCGAAACCTCCAGAAGGTTCGGGTTCGGTTTTTCAAAATTTTCCAGAACCGAAACCAACCGAAGGTTCGGGTTCGGTTTTTCAAAATTTTCCAGAACCGAAACCAACCGAAGGTTCGGGTTCAGTTTTCAAAATTTTCCTGAACCGAAACCAACCGAACGTTCGGGTTCGGTTTTTCATTTTTTTTCCGTTCAAAGTTTTTTTACTCTTTTATAATTTTTTTTAAGTCCTATTTTTTTTATATTTTATTTTTATCTTTTTAATTATCAAAACTCCAAAAATATTTTAATTTTTTTTTTGTGTGTGCTCATTTGTTTATGGGGATATATTTGATAACTTACTTAAATGTCCCTAGAAGCATGCTGCTGTATGTGTCCCAAGCCTCATAAGATTTTGAATAATAGCCTTCATGACCTGGTATACACAAACCTTGTCTTCCCAATAAGGCTAACATATTTATTCTAATCGTGAGCTACCTCACTCTTTTCTCACATGAGCTAAGAAATTCCTGCTTGGTCCCTATGTTCGCAGCAGAGGTACTATGTTTTCTTACACCATCCCCATTACACTTCTCCATTACATTCGTTTCATCATCGTAACCCTTGAGACTCTCAGCAACTACCACTGAGGTTTACGGTTACACAACATCTGTGTTTATGATCTTAGTTTCGTGCCACTACAACCTAAGTGAAACCCAAAATTCAACACCAACGAATTGACGGTGACCAATTAAATTGATCAAGATTTCACCAATGAATTAACGAATGTACCCTTATCAAATCTCAAATTTTCTTTTGCGTGATTCCTATGAAATTGTTACACACCATAACATTTCTTCCCAAGGAATCCAATTTTAATTTTTTTTCTGAGGTTTTATATTATTCCAAGCCAATATAAAATACATTCCTACCTACTTGTTCAACAGACTACACCGGTCTCACAAGTACTTTGTTCACTTTCTTTCTTATTTCAAGATTAGAATTGATGAATCAAAGCGAAACCACCCTTTTTTAGCCTTATTAAAAGAAGCCTTTCAACATTTATTAATAAATGTTTGATCGTAATTCAACGGGATTCCACATTAACACTTTGAGGTCTCTCTTAACCTTGAAGGAAGAGATTCGTGCCCGGGATCATCAGTTTCGTGTCATTATTGACATCACAGAATATCCTTAAAGAGTTGCTTTATTTCTTTTTCTTTTACACTCTTTGCACGAAAATCCTTGATTTTCAAAAAGTCCGTTACTAATTGTTTTACAGGCTGGATTAATATTGGATGGTTAATAATGAAGTTATGGTCAGCAATAATCCACGTGGGCGTTTAATTCAAAAGATGCCGTTTAAAAAGGGATAAGACGAAAAGGTTGCTGACGCGGCGGGAGTTCAAAGGATTGAAATTCAAACGACGGTAAAAGACAGGCGCGTGTGAATTTGAAACGGCCGCGCTTTTACTGACACTTATGGACGCGTGTGCGAAATTCAAGCGTCATATCTCTGGTAATTAATGGCGCGTGCGGATTTGAAGCGATTTTCTTCTGAAACGACGCTTGTTGGGTAGCGTGATCCTAGGATTCTGACAATCTCTTTCCTACGTGATCATCGCATAGAAGATATGAAACGATCTTTCTCTCTCCTGTCTCTCACTATAAAAGGCAGTCCACAAAACCTTTTACCTCTTTACTGCCTCCATATTTTCTAAAGAGCAAATCCTCCAGAGCACTTCACTGTTCATCTTCTTCTCCAACCTGCAACAATGGCTGACTCTTCTTCCGTCCATGCTACTTCTCAGATTCTTCCAATCCGTCCTCAGCAATGCCTGGTGATTGATCTCAACCCTCTGGCGTATGATTCCTATATGTCGCCGGTCATTGAATGCCTCAAATACTCCCAGCTTGCTCCTGCACTATCAAGGATTGAAACGGTGCCAATGGTGGCCTTATCTCAGGTCTACGCGACGGCTTACTACGACAAGGCCGTCGACAGGGTATTCTTTGAAGTGGGAGAACACAAGACTTCCATATCTCGCCCCCGCTTCTGCACCATGGTTGGGTTTGCTGCTGACCCATCGCGAGTTCACCCGGAGACGATTCCGGTTGGTATGCTGTACAACATGTTTTACAACATGGGCTACACAGAGGTTCTCACCTCCGTCGCCAAATTTAAGAAGTCCTGCCTACCGCCCCAGTGGAATGGGTTATTTACAGTTCTCTTCAAGGGTCTGTCAGAGAGGAGCTCAGGATCTGACGGTGCAAGTCGTCTTTTCCTTTCGATCATGTACGGGGTATACAATGGGATAAACTTGGACTATGGGTTTGTCCTTTGGCAACAACTGATTCAGAGCCTCTCTTCTTCTTCCCGACACTCCGAGGTGTCGCTGTCCCGGTTCTGGATTCTGATCACAAGATGGGCCATGGACAAGTTTAACGTTCCAACAGCCGACGGTGCACCGATGTCTTCTATTGGTACGTTTCATACCAAGAAGATCATCGTATCCGATGCATCCAAATTCTCATTCATTGGCTCTATCCCGGAGTCGATGTATGTCGATGTGCCCGCTGATAGCAGACTGATCAGAACGATCAATGAGTTTCGCCCAACTGGTCCGAGGGAACTGACACCGGACATGCTGCGATCGATTCATGATGCCGATAAACCGGTGGCCAGGGGAAAAAAGGGTGACAAAGGGAAGCAAGTGTCCAAAGCTCCAAAGGGACCTTCTCCCAAGAAGCGTAAACAACCGAAGGCTGCTTCGTCCCCACAGCCGAAAAGGAGGAAGACCCAACCGAAGCGAAAGCTCATTATTTCCTCCTCTTCAAGCGAATCCGAAGGTGGGAGTTCGGACTCTGAAGGATCACAAGGAGATGAATCTCCTCAACGAGGCAACACACCAATATTGTGGAATTGGAAAAAGATTTAGAGAATATTGATGGGTTCTGGTCATAAGACATCCTATGTGCTCATACAAACCCTAATGCTTGGATCTAGGTTTCTCTATTGTACATGCTTTGAATCCAAGACTATAAACCCTAATTCTAGCATATGGAAATCAATATTAACATATAATTAGGTTTAAGATAGTACCTTGATTGTTATGTAGCAATAACAATCCCAATTCCTCCTTGAATTGACTTTGGAAGGCTTAGAGTCACAAGTGTCACTCCTCTAATGGCTCACAAACACCATAAGCAAGAGGATGAAGAGGAGAGAGGTTAGAGGCTGCCCAAAACGTGTTCTAACCCTAGAAAAGAAGTTCCCCACGTTTTTGAGCCTTAAGGGTTCTATATATAGTGAGGCTATTACGGTTATCTAACAAGGAAACCCTAATTTGGATGCTTAAGCCCTAAGCAACCCATAGACTCCTTTAATCAAGCCCTTGGACGATTTCCTTATGGGCTTCCCATAAGAATTCATCCACCTCTTGATTTAAGATAATCCATGGCCCAAATTGCAATTATCTTATAATTACAATTCCAGTCCCTTAAGTTTAATTAATCTCTTTTAGTCATAAAACTAATTACCAATTAATTATTGACTAATATTAATTAAACAATATGATTTCTCCTTTAATGTATTATTCTCATAATATATTAATAAATCATATTTAATCCTTTCTCTCCATAAATCATCCTATCAAGTTGCTTTGGTGAAGGCAACCCAAAAGGACCATGCACCATCGGGTCAAGTACATACCAAAATAGTTATGGACATAGACACTAATCCAACAGTCTCCCACTTGGATAAGTCTAACAACTATTCTGCGTATGACTTCAGATCCTGATCTGCAATCGTAGCTTTCCAAAGCCGCTGTCAACTCTGATCCTATCAGATACGCGTGTCCTTAGATAAGGGATCATATATTCCTCCATTCTTGATATCGTATGAGATATGATTTCAAATCATTCTCTTTGTACTATATCTCGATTTCCAATTTATGACGACAGACTAATTGAACAAATCAAATTAGCCCTAGCCCGGCCGAGCATTTACGTTTGTCATCACTAAATCATCGAGGGGCCCAAAGATATCGCTTTTATCCTACTTTGGATAAAAGGAACGGATAAACTTTGATACAATGCTTGCTTGCACTCACTTACCGAATTACACACAACAATATGTTTTATAACACCAAGTTACTGGTGCGTTTACATATTATCAATGTGCAACTGATTTGTAAGATACAACTCACACATCTCAGTTTCAAGAATATAAGATGTTATCGTCTCACCAATCACTCGTGATACAATTCATGGAGTGATCCAAGTGAGCGTGCGTTTAATCCAATGCTCAAATTCATATTCATAAGCACTCATGAACGTTGCAGCAAACATTTGCTTATGTCTAATACTCTTTTAGACAATCCACACACCAATTCACGACAGTCTTCATTCATATCTACTTCCAACATATGAACGACTGTGGCCCGTTTGAATAATTCGATTATTCTTAATAAACTCAATTATTCTGGAAGTCAAAACATGCAAATGTGAAACACAAGAATAATACTAATCCCATATGGCCTCAATCCTTTGATCATAAATAAAATGCCTTTTATTTATCACCATATCGATTACTCATTATTTGTCGTTTCGGGTAATCAACTTCTTACTTGAATTACAACACTTGTCCCATGCTACTAGCATGCACACAATGTTTACCTATGGTTCTTACTTTGTGAAATAGATCAAATTGAACACATTTCCAATCATTCTCATTTCACAACTCCAAATCCTTTCCATAAGTGAAAGAATATCAAATTCTTGCTACTTATAGAATATTCTAGATTCTAACATTTTATGCAATGATCCTTTTGTGATTTCACTGCACCAAAGTCACAAAGACTATTGCCAATGATATTACAAAGTCCTCTATCGGAGATTGTTACAAGACAATTCCTTAGATATGATGTCTCTCACTCAAAGTACTTTCCTTTGAACATCCTTTTGCATAAAAGTTTCTAATCTTAGACATAGATCTTATATATTCATTCCCAATATGGACACGCTTCCATATTTTCCATATGACAACTCATTCTTAATAGAATCTTATCTATTCGTAATGATGTCGTATGGTCCATCCAATATGGAAATATTTCCATAATTTCCATATGACAACTTATTCTTAATAGAATCTTTTCTATTCATAATAATGTCGATATGGTCCATCCAATACCATGCTTCCAACTACTCACAAGCGACCAATCTTCGTCGAACTTTGGATTGTCCTTTGATAGTTGTTTAATTATTTTAGTCAAAACCGATTCTAGTCCCTTTTCCCTCTAAATGCGCTAGACATTTGGAAAATTTTAGAATGGTCAAACATTAAAGCATTTGCAATCGATCCTATACCCGAAGCGTATGGGACACAACGCATAATGTTTTATTTGCTATGTTCTCAAAATTCGAATTGTGAAGAGGAATGTCATAATCATAATCGAAATCTTAAGAACACACTATGTACCCTTGACTAAATTTATTAGCATTTCTCAACCTAATCCTTTAGATTCGAAATGAAGCATAATATTCTCTCCCTTAATTATAGCAAAACAACCTTACAACCCTTACGACTTTGCAAGGTATAATTCTTGTTTTCTATAATTAATATTGCCAACTTGCAATACGTGCCTTAATAATCATACAATCATAACTTTTATGCTCCCACTATCAT
The DNA here is from genome assembly GCF_002870075.4 of Lactuca sativa. Taxonomy (NCBI): domain Eukaryota; kingdom Viridiplantae; phylum Streptophyta; class Magnoliopsida; order Asterales; family Asteraceae; genus Lactuca; species Lactuca sativa. Next base: position 64,821,118 of record NC_056625.2, on the reverse strand, counting down.
GATGATTATTATAAAACATAACACTTATACTCCCACTAGCTTCGACATGTATTCATAAACATCTTGACTTTCAGAAAGACAATACCTATTGACTTTCTTAAGTCCATGTTTCTAATACTTAGTGATTTGATAATCTTTTATCAAGGCTTCTTGAACTTATACACCTTTGCCTTAGATAGTTCATATGTGTGTAAACAATTGCCAAACCTCACAATTCAAATAATGGAAAGCGATACCGTAACCATAATCGAATTCGAGAATGCAATTTTACAATCACTATCTTCTTAAATCTTTCTTAGTGAAAGCATTTCCTCACAATCATTTTCATGAAGGAGGAAATCTTATGACACATAGATTTGAGCGGTGTATGTGTTCCTATCCATGTGAATTTGTTGAAACTAAGGTTTACGACAAATTCAAACTCATATGGACCGATCTTTCTTAATCTTGATTTCTTGCCTTATGGTAGCACAACTGCCCACCATGTCTTCCAAGCAGTTAAACAGCTCACCCTTTCCTATCAATGTAGCTTTCATTGATTAAGGTCCTTTGCCTTTTATGCGTTCAAAATGAGAACTCATAGAACTCACATGCATAATTAACTCAATTGGAACAACACAGAAACAAAATAATGTCAACACGATAAGTTGTAAACCTCAAATCGTGTGCTAGTGATGATCGATAAGGTTTATTTGATTTGTTCTTGAAACCTTTCAAGACCTTTAAGACTCCTTGTCATATAAGATTCTCTTGTCAAAACATTTCTTGACAAACAAATATTCAAGAGTTAGTGTAGCTTTTATCAAAACTCTTCATAAATTGGTCCTAGCTGGTCTTTGTCTTATCCAAGACATCACAACTTTCCACATTTGATGAATGTTACAAACCCTTTTAATACTTTTTCCACTCAATGTCACAATCTTAATCCTAAGACTTGTTTTGGAACGAAGTATGATTGACTTCTTGATTTAACCATTTCTTCAATCCTCGATTCCTCTTCTTAAACATACAATTGTACTAAGACTCACTTAGAGGATCAATTGAGATATGGTTCTTAATCATTAAGACCTATCATAAAGTATAAAAGGTACTCTCCCTTCTTCTTAGAATGGAGAAACTTTTATCTTTCTGCCTACTTGATTCTTCTTATTCGTTTTGCTATTGATTTAAACTTTTTCAATCAATTCAGAATTACACTTAATCTTATACGTATAATCATATTTACTAAACCTTTAGTAAATCATGACGAATATCTTTGTTACTCTTATGGTGGACTTTGATCAACACACAACTTTGTGTACTCGATCTCCTAGTCCTTCACTTGACACTTTGTCAATGAATTAGTCTAATTTCCAAATATGAAATTTCTCATTCATCGTGCAACCAAGTTGCGTGATTCCAAATTTCTGTCCAATTGAAACTTTGGGCGATAAGAAACTCTCCCTATTTGGTAAATTCTCGACTTTCCATAAATAACATAATAAGAACCAAATCCATTATTGCTAATAATAGAAACATTTTAACATCAATTTTTCATACACACCATTGCAAGGATAAATAAATAAAATTTAAAATCAAAATTTATTTTATTGCGGAAAAATTTGTCCTTACAATGCAATTCATTGAAAAACTTATGCTAATACATCTTTCTTAGCAATCTAACTCTAACTCTAAGTAGTAGCTTAAGAATCTAATCTTTGAGAAATGCGATCGAAATCCATTCTTTCACGGTTAGATTTTGCTCACTTCTTCCCTTAAGCTTCCTTTCTTTTCTTCGATCCTACAAAACATCAATTGTAATCTTATCACATTATGTATTAAGAATCTAGAATAGAAGCTTAAAAGAGTTAGTCAATGGATTTTACCTAAAGCAAAGCCATACGTTTTGACTCTCCCATCTCTTAGATCTCTTAGGTAAATAGGGCAGCTTCGTCTCCAATACCCTTTCTCTTGGCGATAAAAGCAAATTGACTCTTTTGGAACATGACACGGAACTACTTCAGACATTGCCTTTCTCTTGTGATCAAACTTTTCGATCATAGCATGTCTTTCGTTGCCATTGTCTATATCCACAGAGGTCTCGAAGGCAGATTCACCAATCAACTTTGCTTTTCTATTGCGCCAAATCATTGCTGATTCAGCAGCAATAAGCATATAAGTGAGATCTATAAGGGTCACGTCGTAGTTCATCATATAGTACTCTCTTACGAACTCACTATATGAGTTAGGAAGTGACTGAAGAACCCAATCAACAGCCATTTCCTCATAGACAACGGATCCCAACATTCTTAACCTATCAATGTGTGACTTCATCCCTAGGACGTGTGCACACACCGGCTTTCCTTCTTTATGTTTACTTGCCAAGAGGGCTTGAGTGATCTTGAACTTTTCAAGCCTTTGAACTTGTGGGTTAGGGAGAATAATTGGAGGAGGAGGAGGAAGTGAAACATGATTTCTTGTTCCTTGATCGAATCGTGGAATATCATCTTCATGTGGAATGCTTGTTCCACGGGATTTGGGAAAACCATTGTTGTCGAACTTTGACATCTACAATACGGGAGAAAACGAATTCAAGTTAGTTGATTGATTGAGTCCTTAGTAAATCACCCAAATGAGGTACTAAGGCTAGGACCCAACACAATATTCTACAACTCGGGAGAGGGATGTCGTAACCCTAATTGCAGAATATTTGAAGGTAAGTGAATGACGATTCACTAATTTCCACCACGAAAAACAAAAAAGAAATTTAAGTTTTAAATCTATGAAAACTCCTAGATCCTTTGAGATTCATTGAACTTTCAATGGCATGTTTAAATCTCGATATGCCCCTCTTGTTTGTGACTGGGATGCCGAGGATCACAAAGCGAGTGTGAATAACCATGCAAACTTACATGGTGCCCTCACATGTTAAAGTCACCTATTCGATGTGCCGGTAAACCACACACGCTCCACCGAACTATGACAAACATTGAGTCACCCTTTGCTACCTTTGCTTAGAACCATTTAGTGTGCCGGTAAACCACACACGCTCCACTAACGTCTTTGCAAGGGCACAAAGTGTAATTTCATGGAATTGCATCAATTCACTTTTGCCTAAGTAACTAAGATTGGGAATTTTATGAAAACATTTAGTTACTTTAATAATTCATTATACATATAATGGAAGGTTTCGTCCTATCCTACCCGTTCGGCTAACGACCCTCCACTAGTCAAGAGTGCGGTGGGTAAGAGTGGATACCCATTCAATCGCCATTTTATAGGCAATTTTCTTAAACACCCCTTATAGACCAGCTTCGTGAATGAGGCCTACTAATGGTAAGACTGACTTTTACTCATACATATATATAATGTTAGACTTTTAATGTTATATATAGTATAGGGTGTATTTTACACTTTTAAAATACTAGGTGATCAAATTTAACAATTATACTTTTAATTCAATTAAATTTTAAACCTAAACTTTTATGGATTTATTAAACCTCCTTTAATTATACACCTTAATTAATTAATAAAACCATAAGGGTGGGATTTGAGCTTTTTCAAAACAATACTAGGGTTTTAGAATTTAACATTCCTAATTAAACTTTTAATCAACTTTTAAATTCCTAAACTTGAGGGCAAGTTTTGAAACATTTCAACACATTAGGGTTTAGAATTTAAATATACATCAAAATTAAACTATTAATCAAAATTATTCCAAAACTTGAGGGCAAGTTTTGAAACCTTTTTCAAAACATTAGGGTTTCAACTATTTAAATTTCAAAACAACAAAACCTTTGGGTTCAAATTTAAACTATAAAACCTAAAGGGGAAAATATGAAACATTTCATAACAACAAGGATCAAATAACAAATAATCTAAATTAACAATTAATCACATAATTATCCATATTTGATTTATTTAATGATTTCTTGCAAAACAATTTATCAATTTAGTCAAAATAATTAATCAATTATCACATAAGGAAACAATTATCTTATTAATTGATAAATATCTTCAATTAGATCAAAAATATAGTCATATATATCAAAAAATTGGATTTATATTGATCTAATATGATAAGGTAACTATCCATAAGCAAAAACAACAAGATATCGCGAAATACCCTCCATCTGATGAGTTGACTCGTCGAGTCAGGCTTGGACTCGTCGAGTCTGCATGGACTCGGCGAGTTCAGCCATGGACTCGGCGAGTCCAGCCTCCAGAAACCCAAAAAATGAATTTTCTAGTTATACAATGCATCAATACAATTGAAACCAATCAAGGCTCTGATACCACTGATGGGTTTTGGTCATAAGACATCCTATGTGCTCATACAAACCCTAATGCTTGGATCTAGGTTTCTCTATTGTACATGCTTTGAATCCAAGACTATAAACCCTAATTCTAGCATATGGAAATCAATATTAACATATAATTAGGTTTAAGATAGTACCTTGATTGTTATGTAGCAATAACAATCCCAATTCCTCTTTGAATTGACTTTGGAAGGCTTAGAGTCACAAGTGTCACTCCTCTAATGGCTCACAAACACCATAAGCAAGAGGAATAAGAGGAGAGAGGTTAGAGGCTGCCCAAAACGTGTTCTAACCCTAGAAAAGAAGTTCCCCACGTTTTTGAGCCTTAAGGGTTCTATATATAGTGAGGCTATTAGGGTTATCTAACAAGGAAACCCTAATTTGGATGCTTAAGCCCTAAGCAACCCATAGACTCCTTTAATCAAGCCCTTGGACGATTTCCTTACGGGCTTCCCATAAGAATTCATCCACCTCTTGATTTAAGATAATCCATGGCCCAAATTGCAATTATCTTATAATTACAATTCCAGTCCCTTAAGTTTAATTAATCTCTTTTAGTCATAAAACTAATTACCAATTAATTATTGACTAATATTAATTAAACAATATGATTTCTCCTTTAATATATTATTCTCATAATATATTAATAAATCATATTTAATCCTTTCTCTCCATAAATCATCCTATCAAGTTGCTTTGGTGAAGGCAACCCAAAAGGACCATGCACCATCGGGTCAAGTACATACCAAAATAGTTATGGACTTAGAAACTAATCCAACAAATATATTGTTGGAGATAAGAGCAATTGAAAAATCTTGTTCAAAACTTTCCGAATCCGGATATAGTGGATCAAAATTTCCTGCAAAAAATCCGAATAAAACCGAATCAAATTATTTGATATCCAAAACCCTCCAAATCCGGTTACAAACGGATTGAAATTTTAAAATCCAGATCAGACAATCTCTATTTTGGTACATCTTTAGTTGTGGCTAGTGTGCTGTTTACTATTAGCCTATTAGGTGTTGCGGCTAATGTGCTATTTACTATTACCCTATTAGGTGTTGCGACTCGCATGTAAAAATGGATTAGGTTGGGCCAAATGAGAAGCTGACATGCAAAGAAATAGAATTTACGATTCAAATCCATGATGTTTTAAGCGTTTAACTTTCATCATAATTCAAATCCATTATGATTCCAAAAACATGTTTGAGTTAAGATTTTGCTATGTTGTAAGTTCGGGTGGTGCAAAATGCATGCTAATCTGATCTATAGAAATATGAAGTTTAAATACATTCGATGGTAACACCCTTAGTAGGGTTTAAGGGGCATTGTCTCTGGTAGGGTCCAATGATCATAGCTCTTGGCCAACAGATATGGTAAAAAGGGCATTCCCCTTGTGGGGTGCCGGGTAGCGCCCTAGCGTAAAACTGTATCCATAGTATAATAAACATACCCGTTTATTATATTTCCCATAAAAAGCCAAATGATGCGTCTACTTCCAGCATATGCGGCTTTTCCGCAAAGTTTATCGAACTTGAGTGGCTGAATGCCTTATCTCTATGACTCTATGAGTTTGGCTAAACAGTAGTTTTCACTTACGTGTTTCTGTTTAAATTTTTGTCTCAAAAACATAGAACAAAACGCACATTATGTACTTTGTATCTCATATTTTGCCTAATACCAGGACAATGATGATTTCTTGGATCATTCCATATCTCTCATTTCATGTATCCCTAGATTTATAGGGAGAAACTTACGTATTATATATATATATATATATATATATATATATATATATATATATATATATATATATATATATATATATATATATATATATATAAAACTTTCGTTTGATACTGGTTGTTGGTGATTTTGTATCATTAATATTATTTAAATGCAATGAGATTAATTTGTTGATCATTGTTATTTTGATAAATATTAAACAAGTTTGGGTGGTGCGGAGTGACATTTATTTAAGTTTGTTTTAATTGAAATTATACTACTATTTAGAGGCGAAGCCCGACGGGGTCCAGGGGCAGCGCTCCTGGGAGCAGGGTCCAAGGGGCGACAACCCATGGCGGGGTTCAAGGGGCAGGAAGTTAGATTCATGTAACTGCTATATAACAATTTTAAGACAGGAAGTTAGGGTCCTTATTATCATATTCGAAATCAGTTTGATACACACTTTTTCATAACATCTTCTGCATTCGCTCTTCTAGAAAACAATGAATTTTATCTGATTAAAGACTTTCGAGTGTACCCTCAAAATGTTTTAATCTAAAAGTGTTTTTCACAACTTTCATTGATCCAAGCAAGTCAATAACCCGTCTTTCTAACTCTGATTACCCTTTTTTTTCCTAACAAAAATCACTACTAAGTTCGTTTGACTAAAAGCTAATGTTATGCTTGCTGCCTCAAGACTCAAGAGAAAGTGATGAGACGTCATAAGACGTGTTCATTTGGGAATGTCACCATCTGATTAGACTAAATGGGCCTTGCCAAGCTTGTTATACACTTGGGCCACACAGTTGGGTAAACATCCAATGGTTTAGATTAGGGACATCAATAGTTGTAGTTGTGAGAAATCAACCTTTTTTGAAATCCTTACAGACAAGTTTAAACCTTACAGACAAGTTTAAAAGAGGAATGCATATTTTGGAATTTTGCAACTTGCCAAAATATCAGTCAAGATATTGTTCAGTATTTTTTTCTTCCGGTCTAATATTTAATAATACATACATACATAATTGTAAAGATAAATACTACAGTCTACAACATAACAGAAACTACGGGTTCCATTGAATATTGTCCAAACGACAAATCAATCGGAAACTTAATACAAAATCTAATCACATCGACCACAACCTTCTTCAGCAACGTCGTCAATTTGTACGCCGGAATCATACACAACTCCAACATTCCAGTCGGCCGGGAGCACACTCTTGGCCCAAATCGCCTTCCGATCATATCCAGACGTCACCGCCAACCGGAACTGCAACGCCCCTGCCGGAACTCTACTCGTTTCCCAAATTGCCCCTGACTTTCTGCTCAAAAAACCCCAATTCGACAATCCAACCTGAAACACAACGTGTCCTGTAAGTTTTCGACAACAATTACGTTGGATTATCGTAACAACAACAACAAAGATTTACCTGGGCAACATCAACGGATACGATCTCAGTTTGGCCACCTTGAAATAAGAACTTGATGGCAAGATAATGGGGCTTCCGGCTTGATTCTTCCACCCTCAATGCCAGATTTTTGCCTTTGTAATCACAAGGTACTCTACACACAAAGTAATTGTAAATCAATACTACTTTTCGATAATGAAATACAAAATTCGTTTATTTTGATTCGATATACCTTTTATATTCCACGTTGGCAGCACCAAGTTTCAATAGCTTTTGCTCCATACCCTTATTCGCCATAGCCATTAAAGCTCTGCTGCTCAACACCAAATCTGTCTGTGTGTTGCTATTCAGATCAGTCACTATCACTTGAGTTCCAACTTTTGAGCACAACTTAGCATCCATGCATCTGACCTGTAAAACGACATACATGACCACACATTCATAACCAAAAATGAACAAACAGTTAAACATCAAGGTCAAATGTGTAAATTTGTACCTGGAAACAAGCACCACAACCCGACCCGAATTTGTAGATGTTGGGAACAGCAGCAGCAAGATGGCCATTGTAGAAGCTTGGAGCAGATGAACCATACCCACATGCTCCATCTACATTTTTTTTCGAAAATAGTTATTACCCAGTAAATTAAATCAAGAAATAATAACATGGTCAATCTCAAAATCAAAATTTTCCAAAACAAAAAAGAATAGAGAAATGGTACATGAAAGAGCAGATGCATTGGAGAAGAGAAGTGCTTTAGTTTGATGCAGACATCTATCACAAGCATTTGTAGAGGCAATTACGGGAAGAGTAAAGAGAAAGTAGAGAAAGATCGCCATTGTTTTTACTATGTAGGTGTGATATGTGTATCTGTGTAAGTATAAGGGTTTATATAGATTTTTTACAGTTTAAGTTTACTCTTCTCTTATTTTATAATATATATTTTCAACAATGTCGGTGAACATGGATTTGTCTTGGGAATGTAGGAAAAGATTTTTGATATTTTCTTTCTATCAAAAAAGAATTATTATTTTAGTTTTTTTGAAGTGATTTCCAAAATATCAAAAGAAAACATACATCGCTTGCCTTATATCATTTTTAATCCATTTTGAACTATTTTCAGTAACACTGAGAAAAAAGAGTCGAGAAATGTTTTAGTTTTAATATTTGGATTTAATATAATGGAATATTGAGAATTTATGAAGGATTTAAAAGGATTTAGACAATCAGGTGGGTGGCGTTAATGGGAAACAAGAAACAATGTCTTTTGGGTGTCAGTATGCCACCGACTCTTTTTTGTGAATTATTCTCGGTACGTGTGAAACTCAAATTTTACTTTTACGAATCCCGTCGACATAATAACATTTATTTTCTTGATAAGAAAATAAGATATACTATTATTATTCAATATTGAAGGTACGTGTTTATATTTGATGTTATTAATACATGCTAGGACTGGACAACCCATTTTATGCTTAAAATATACATTTTTTGGTGTCAAAGTTGGAATGTTATGAAACAAGCTATTTTGGTTGCACGTTTCGTAAATCGATCAAATTGTATCTAAACTGTTACTTTTGTTTAGATTCTACGATAATTCAACATGTATACCTGACTGTTTGTAGTAAATAGCTAACCTTTACAAGTAGTTATAGTCATCAACCCAACATGTACACCTAACTACACCATATAACCCGGTTTAGAACTTTGGCGGGTTGAAGATTCTTTAAGCCTAACAATTTACAGACAATTTATTGAGATGAAAAAAACCATACTTAAAGTAAGTGTTTAAAATTATTACAAAAAATTGCAACACTTGAACAACAAACATATATGGAAATTGATTAACTTCCTTGAATGACCTGCACAAACTTATAAATATTATGTTATCTTGGTTACTATGCACAATAACTTTGAATCTTATCAAGTTAGAATAAGGAAACTAACTAATCATTTGATATTCCTCAGTGATAGATCTAATGAACATCGACAACTAAACAACAGAAACTATCAAAGCCTTCTCCAAATCTTCATTGAAACCACGTTCAAAAACGGCAACCAAGTATTTCATAAGGATGGAATCGCAAGCCAGAGTGATAGGCCCATTCCTTGGTAGCCCAAACTCATCCTCGGACATCCTTAAAAGCTCCAAGAAAACATTGTTCTCTAGATAATGCAAAGGCATAACAAAACGACTATTGTCAGTAGTGTAAGCGACAAAGTGACCCTTGTTTGTTTCCAAGTCGTGAGAACCACTTTTCAAAGCCTCCTTTTGCCATCTCCTTGCCATTTTCATCATCTTCTTAGGTGTCATAACGAAGAATATTACTATCAAGAAAATTGTCTCAATCTACAAAAGCGTGGGAATTGAAGATCTTCAAACACGATGAGTCAATGATGATTCTTGACTAAAATGATTTGTGATAATATGATATTACTGTAAAAGGAATATGTATTGTATTTATAGTCCAAATGAAGCAGATAGAGGTCTAGTTATGTTCGGTGTGGAATGTTTAGTAGCAACATCATGTGATTAGTTATAGTAAATCCAGATATGTCTTTAGTACCATAAAATATGAGGATACCATTGAGTATTGTATAGAAACCACATAAATTTCGTAATAGTCTTTTTCCATTTTAGACAGTTTTAAGGACTATTTTGTTGAATGAGTGGTCGAGACATTTTGGGATACGTTAGATGATAGTAGAATACCGTCCTTGGCTCGTCCTAGTTGTCTCCTAAGACTAAAAAGTGATTTTTTGTGGCTAAGGTCATCCAAAATACCAACTATCCGAAAGTACTAAAGTATCACTACATCTACACCCAAGGAATTGGAATTTAAAGTACTAAAGTATAACCACATACAAGGAATTGGAAGTACAAATATCTAACTACACTTGCGTGTTTGTTTTTGCAATTTAACGATAATTTAAGGATTTCTTTTCATTTTATTTGTGAAGATAACAACGCCAAATATATATATATATATATATATATATATATATATATATATATATATATATATATATATATATATATATATATATATAAGTAATTATTGTGTTATTGGATGAATAAATATAGACCAATCATTTCAAAAGGATACATATGTAATCATACATTTAATTAATTATGGTAAATATATAAATCAATGAATATCCTTTTAATTTAGGAATATCAATTTTAAAACCCAATTTCTAGTATATATCCTTACGTCCGCCTCTTCCCTCTTCTCTTCTATTCATCGTCGCCCCCAACCTTTTCCCTCTCATTTCCCTCTCGTATACACTCCACTTCCGGCCGACCAAGCACACACACGACGACATATTTTGGAATACGCATCCAGACACGAGCAGAAACACTCGTACTCACGTGAAACACAACGTGACAACCAATATCTTTCTTCTTCCGATCGCTCGTTGCCACAGTTATAATTGGCGGCCTTCGTCTTCGATGCTCGTTGAAGCGGCGACGGTGGTTGGGCACCGGTAGTTCACAGTAGCCATATAAACATGGCAGTGACTGAGCGGTTCACGACAGTTAGCCAACACGAAAGGGATGGTGGCGTGACAACCCTAGACTTCTTGCATCCGACTGGCTCGCTCTCTTTCAGACATAGGAGGGGGGGGGGGGGGGGGGTGGCTCCGGCGATTTCCGGCTCCAATGGCGGATAGGAGGAAGCGGGTGAAGGATGGGGTATAAGTGGCGGTTGTAGCACTCTCCTAAGGTTAGGGTTCTTATTGCAGCGGCTGTAGCACCCTCTCATCCGAAATTGAAAGTTGTTTTGATGCACACCAAGCGCTCGCTAAAATGTTTCAACTGAATGGTTTTTCTTCGTTTATAGTATTCTATCAGAAAAGAATGTTTTTTTTTATGATAATCATGAACATATTCTGTTAGAAGTCTTCGAATTAATATAATTATTGGTAAATGAATTCAATTCTATCAGAATGAAATCACGAATTCCAATTATGTTGGAATGGAATATGAATATTTTCTTACTAATTTATTATTGAATTTGTTTATACAGAAGCTGATGCTTGAAGAACGGACCACGAAATTTGAACGACGCCTCTTAGCAACATTATTCTTTTAGAATGTAGTAGTGTCTTTATTAGATTTTGATGTTTTTTTTTCCAGATTTGAAAGTTTTTTTAGTTTTATTCTTTAACAATAAATGTAATTCTTAGCAATTGTTACATGTATTCTATAAGAATTAATGTAATTTTTGTTTTAATTCATCAATTGATGGTTCGAGAATTTTGTTATTCTACAAGAAAATTTTAAAGTCATGATCAAGAAATATGTTCAAGAATATTTTTATTATTTTATGGTTCAAGAATTTTTTTTATTTTTGAACATACTCAAACATATTATGTCAGAATGTCCGAATTAAAAACCTTATAATTCATAAAATCGGATTTTTAAAATTAATAAAATATATGATCCCTTAAAATATGCAAATTTTCTTTATTAAATCTATGTTAATTGACTAAAATACCCTTCTAGTTAAATTAGATGGTATTTTTCAATTATATTTAATTCAATAATATGTATTAATCACTTTCTTAAAATAAGTAAAATGATTGGCCCACATTTATACATACAATAACACAATAATTACTTTGAATATAATAACCTAAGTCTGTATATATATATATATATATATATATATATATATATATATATATATATATATATATATATATATATATATATATATATATATATATATATATATATACTAGCCGTCTACCCGCGCAATATATTTATAAGATAAAAATACAAAAAGTTAAAAATGATGAAATCAATTACAAGTAAGGATTAAAATAAAAACATGTTAAGATAAGGCCATTGCCCTATCCAATCTCAAAATCATTTTCTTGATCCATTTTTTTATGCATATTGATATCGTTATTGATAAAGCCTCTATTACAAAATGGTTTTTCCGAACCTAAAGAATATGTAGATCAAGATACACATGAATTTCTAGCAACCTTACATGGTTAGCCCCAACCCTTTCAGAAGTTCTAATCAAATTTCCAATCCATTCATCTTCAATGACCAACACTATGGTTTATACGACCTTCTTTTCAAGTTTCTAGACATCCTAGGGCGGCTTCAATAAGAAGCCTTCTACATACATAATAATAAAATTAACAATGAAGACCTAATATCATTAATCATAAAAGAAGATCAAATATAAACTAATAAAAACCCCAATTCTTGGACTGAAGCGACAAAAAAAAAAACTAAGAATGGGATTTACCAGTTTCACTTGTCTGAAAGTTAATCTTCAAGGGAAGAAGAGCCGTATAGACTTTCTGGTGGACTAATTGTCAATTTTCAATGAGTTGAGGCAGGTGAGGAAGTGAGGAAATAGAAAGCAAGGTATTCTCACATAGATGGAGAAGATTAGGGTCCGTGGATTGAGATTGAGGTTTTCTACCATTCCTAGAACCATCACATCCATAAGAAGATAAAAAAATCAAGTTTTTTGAAATCAAAGCATGTCTGGGTCAAAAATGTCACCTGAAAGTGGAGCAATGAAAACACTTTGTTGACATATTTGCAACAACAGAAATCCGAGTTTTCTGTTACCAAAAAATCACATACAAATTGATCATATGTCTAAATAAGGGGAGAGGTAAACAAAATCTTGAAGCTCTATCATTTGATGTGTAGCAAATAACAACTCCAAATAAGATATGGGTGTTTTGATTTGCGATTCTAACTCAAAATACATACAAATAAGAAGTAATAGGAAGGAGTCGCCTGATGCAGTAGTGTCTGATGGTTTTGACAGCGATGATGGTTGATCTTGTGAATACAATGGTGGCTGATGTTATTGGTGAAGACATGTGAGAATATAGGGGTGCAAGATAACCTGAACGATTCGAGATCATCATTGTGTTTAGAGAGAGAAAAAAAGGATTCAAGAAGAGGATTCTTACCTAACTATGATAGAATTTCAGATCTTCAACATCAAAAATATAACATGCTATACTTTGCAAAATGTTGCAAAACCTCCATTAACAATAGATTCACGGTAGGCTTTATAACAGGGGATGTAAGAAAGAGCCATATGCAGGAGGGATATTTGAATCAACATGTATTTTCTGATAGTTTCAAATTTTGAATTATCCGAAATTCAGGGAAGGAGATAGAATTTGTTGAGAAATATAAGGATTCAAAACACAGGTTAAAATTTAATATTATTTTATTGATGACTACTTGTACTATTAGCTTAATGATTTGAACGTCTTAAAAAAATAATATTATTATATTCAATCTATTTTTAGAAATAGTGAGATTTCTTTTATAAGATAGTAAAGATATATATATATATATATATATATATATATATATATATATATATATATATATATACACACACACGCTTAAGTTATTGTATTCTAACTGATTATTGTTTGGATGTATGAATTGTAACACCGAAAATTTCAAAATAAATTTTCATTTAAAAATAATCGTTTAATTCTTAAAAACACTTTGCTTAAAACCTCATTCATAATCGAATTACAAAACATAAATCCATTTTCACTTGCATAATAAACCAGGATCCTCAAAACATGACTCCTTCTCTGGTGTGTACAATCGAGCCGGTGTCGTCCCGTGATCCTGAGAGAAACCTGAAACACATAACACAAAACACTGTAAGCACGAAGCTTAGTGAGTTCCCCAAAATACCACACATAACACATATTAGCCACTCGAGGCTATAACTCTGTGGGTCCGTGGACCCTACTCTGTGAACCTTCCGGTTCTAACTCTGTGAACCCTCCGGTTCTAACTCTGGGAACCTTCCGGTTCTAACTCTGTAAACATGCATAGCATAAATCACATAGAAATAATGCAGTACAACACATAACATACATAGCATACAAATACTCTGTCACATAACTCTGGTTACCTACTCAAGGTAAAGTATAGTGAGAAGACTCACCTGGCAAGCATGAAGCAGATATCCTCACGCTTGCATCTCGAACTCGCCACCATCTATCACATAAGACAAAATCTCTCTTGAACATAACTCTCGAGACTAGACTCAATCCTCTCTTGGCACCCTCTTAAGGGTAAAAGACCATTTTACCCCCCTTCTTGGCCCAAAGGCCACATTGCTGACCAAACCCTAAAAGTCAACAAAAGTCAACGATCAAACTTTGACCCAACTCGCCGAGTGCACTCCGGTGACTCGTCGAGTACACACATGTCGACCAACTCTTTGTCCCGCTTGGTATGTCGAGTCCCTCCCTATGCTCGACGAGTCATACCAGACAAGAATTGCGGGGCCACCCCGACTCAACTCGTCGAGTCTCAAGAACAACTCGGCGAGTACCGCCTTGAACTCCAGTCCTCTAACCCCCTCCTGACTCACTGAGTCATCCCCCAACTCGGCAAGTCTATTCACTGAGCAATTTACGTGAAACCCTAACCCTACTCGCCGAGTCTCAAGAACAACTCGGCGAGTTCATGCCATGCACGAACTCTATTGACCTCCTGAGGTCAGATCTGTTTCCCTAAACCATAGATCTGGCCTCCCCAAGCATGAATGTCATGTAAAGTTCGAAACTTGATGCTTGTATAACCACAACAAGGCATCAAAAGGAGATTTAGTCCCAAAAATGGCAACCTAAGGCCAATAACCCCAAACTGGTCCATAAAGCTCCAAGGGTCAAGGTCTCTGGACCTCTTTGAGTCCAGATCCAAGGCACAAACTCGAAGAGGGACCATTTGCTCCACATAATCACTCTCCAAAGGGGTTAGAAAACCCTAAATCTAATGATCAACACCAAAACTGAAGGAGGTTCGAACCATTACCTCAAAATGATGTCTCTGAACTCTGGAACTGCTTAAATCGCACCTCCTCTTTGCTCTTGTCACCTTCTTCTTGCTAAACCAAGGGTTCAAGGATCAAAAAGTGACTTCTTCTCCCTCGCAACGATTTGGCTCACTTAGGGTTCTCTCAAGGGACTGGTAGCCACAATGGGAGGCTATAAATGCCCTTAAATAGGCTCCAAACCCGGGGGATTAGGGTTTCATTAAACAGCATGGACTCGCCGACTCCACTAATGGACTCACCGAGTCCGGACGTGAACCTGGATGAACACCCGCGACCCTACTCGGCGAGTCTTGGCTCCAACTCGCCGAGTTCCTCCTCAAACTCCAAAATAATTAAATAAAATTAATGATATACCTGGGAAATCAGGATGTTACATGAATGATTGTGGGTCAATCATTTTATTTATTTTTGGAAAGTGAATAATACATATTACTACATTAAATTAAAGATAATTAAAAAAATACCATCTAATTTCATACTAAGAGTATTTTAGTCAATTAACATTAATTTAAAAAAGAAAAATTACATATTTTAAGGGAAAATAAATTCTATTAATTTTAAAAATCTAATTGTAGGGATGATAATTTTTCTAATTCGGATATTTGACAGAATATGTTTATCAATATATTGAAAAATAACAAATATGCTTGAACCATATAAGAATACACATTCTGACATAATATATATTTTGATTTAATGAACTTCTTGAAGAATAACAGAATTTGGATACAAGTTAATTTTTTTTCATTACATTCTTAGAAAAGAAAGTTTTTTATATAGTATTTTATGATAATGTTACACTTATTAATAACAAAGAAACACAATTTATAAATCATTCTACTAGAATATAATATTACATATAGTTTTTCATTATACTGTATATTATTCTGCTAGATTAATCCATTCTTTTTGGAAGATTGGTGGTCATTGTTCATCTTCATCCCATACAATGTTATCCAACCTTTAGGCCCTCTCCTTCTTGTTGGTTCATTCCAATATCTTGACCCCTAAGCCATTTACAGTTACATTGTGTGAGATTGACATTCGAGAAAAAGATAGGTAGGTAAGTGAGCTTATGAGATTACATTATGTGGTGTGTTTGGTAAGTCACTGCTTAAGAAAACATGGAATTCAAGATTCTATTCTGACAAAATCGAAATTCAAGATTCCATTCCAGTAAAATGTTGTAAGGTTCATATGTACCATGTTTTGCTTCGATATCTCTTGTTTCGTTCCTAACAAAGAAAACAAGAACATTCTTGTTTTTGATTTCATGTATACCTGCAAATGAGAAATACAACCACTCATTGTTATTGTATCATCTTCTTTCCGTGGCAATTTCAAGCAATAAACATCACATTGAATTCTGTCAAGCAAAACAAACAATTTCCTGTAAAACATTAACCCCATCAATCCATTCCATTTATCCATTTCTATCAGGAACACCTCTTCACAGCCATCTGCTGCTATTGCTTTTCCTCGGTTTTCTTGATGTCAACAATGAGAAGAAGCAACCGAGGACTGTCGGCCAAACTAGAGGCGCTCACTCCCCACAATCTCTTAGCCACCACCGAACCATCGGTCCACAAGGTCGTTGCTTTCTTTTCCCCCTTCGCACATCACCATCAGAGCAGGAAGAGGGCTTCACGGATTCTTCCCACCTTCACTGCTTCCACCTCGTCGATTCCGAAGATGACCTCCTCGAGAATCGATCAACCAAATGCGACCCTTTACACCTTCATATGTCGCCTCCTCTATCGTTTCTGCCTCGTCTTCGACCTTGTGGTCTTCGCCATCAGACCGCCTCTCTGTTAACGACGTGCAAAAACTCGTGAGGGAGTCGTCGGAGATTGGAATTCTCCTCTTCTCCTCACAATGGACCGAACGTTACCACTTAATCGTTGGGTTCGTGTTTCCCTCTCACTGTGTTTCATTCGTCTTCCTTCTTCCATTGTTGCTCGGTCTGTTAGTCAAGTGATGAACACGGGGAAATAAAGCCCTTCTTTTTGTTGGAAGACATCGATGACGGAAGGGAGGGATAAGGTTACTGTGCCGACGAATAGGAAATGGGACCAAACGGCTGTATATAAGAAACGGGGGAGGGGGGATTAGGTTAAAAGTGAATGCTAGCATGATTATAGGGACTATTTGTGGAAGCTATTTATCAAATTACTAAACTACCCTTGTTTATTTATTTAATTATTTAAATTTTTATTTAATTTTGATTGACCCACAATCATTCCTACATCCATACAATAATTAGTTAGAATACTTGAACCTCCCTCTCTGTGACATCCCCATTTTTACGGCCAGAAAAGACCGATTTTATTTATGCTTTGTTTGAAAATCAGAGTAACATTTTAAATAAAAGTGTTGCGGAATTTGTTCCCAAAATAAAATATGATAAAGATTTATCAAAGCATTTCCGAATAAATGTATTTCATTAAAAACCTTGGGATGTCATGTTCGATACAGATCAAAAGCATAAACAGTACAATATAAGCCTTACAACATTTATTCATATTTACAGGCCTATAATCCCTTATATCTCATCCAAACATCATCTACTATGCTCATGCGCCACTACCTGTAATACAAGAAACTGAGTGGGCTAAGCTTGGGAGCCTGGTAGCACATAGGGTTTTCAACCCACAATAAATAAGTTGATTAATTTCATCAACCAATAATTACCCGATTACCCGTTCCGGTTATCCTCACTTTATGTCCCTAAAATACCTATCATAAAGGACCTAGCCTAAAGATCATCATCGGGATGGACACTACTACCAAGGGGGTTCCTCAACAATAAATGTTCTTAAGGAAACTACGAGGGGGATGGAGTACACCGGTGAAACACATCGTTCACAAACACCTACAGGTTGCGAGCTTGCTAGCGTTCCACTGGACTGTCTAGAAAAGTCTGTGGTCGTCATCTATAATCCACTAGATGACTGGAAACATCATCAACATCGAGACATCTCATCATTTTATTTCATCACACCCAACTATTACATCTACCCATGTTTTACCCAACACATTTTGTAGATATAAAATACATATACAGTTTAAATTATTTAAAACACGTATAAAATCTTTCATCTAGTATAGACAACAAGTATTCAGACAATAAGCACACATAGCACGTAATTTATATAAAATACTTCATATCTATGTGTAAGATGAAAGTAACTATGCACTCACTTGTTAAAGTGACGATTCCGAACTCAGACAATTCTTCGCTCAATTTATTTTCCTTCGACGAAACCTAGTATCATTACCACTAGATTTTAGTCTAATATTAATTGCGACTAATTATTAGTCTAGATTCATCATTAACTCAAAGTCTACTTCATGATCTATCAAGTAAGGAACAACTATACTGTTTGGAAATCCCACTTTAAACACCTCACTAAATCACAGCCTAGACACCATTCTCGTAAGTAGATCAATGAGTATAACGACTTTAAATCACTGATAACTCTTATTTATAGGTTCATAATAATGATATTATATTTAAATATAAGCTATATTTAAAGTATGGTAGACGTATCTCACTTACAGCGGATTTTTGTTAAAAATCAGGCTTTGCTGGAGAAGCGTTTCTGAGCCGAAAAGCTCTTTTTCTCAGAGCCTTCGGGAGCCTCGGGCCTTTCTTTGGGTGCTAGGGGGTACCCTAGGCTTTAGGGGGGGGGGGGGGGTTAAAGAGAGAAAGTAGTGAGAGAAAGAGGGTGGAAAGTTGTGAGAAAGATGGCTGGCTTCGCTGCTTTTTTATAGCCTACGAGGCCTCGGTACGCGGGGCGTACCTCGGACCTACGTTGGGCATAATGACTCGCTCGTACAACACGTGTCGATAGGCTCCTGGGGCGACGTGGCTTAAAGCGGACCGATGAAAGGGAGTTCGGCGGGCGTACGAAGCTTGGACGCGGAGCGTACTCGGACGCTGGGCGTCCTTGGATTACACGGGGCGTATGCGAGGCTAGGTTTCACCCATCCGAAGCAAGGCGTGGGCAATAAGCGATGGTTGAGATTCGACCACGTCAGCAACTTCGCAACAACTTCGCAGATTGCATACTCAACTTCTAAATTTTGTAACTTTCGCATACGAGCTCCGTTTTCGACTTTCTTTATATCTACGCGTAGGCGGGACTGTACTCTACAACTTTCGGTTAGACTCCGTCGGTTAATTTTTAATTTATTATTGAAGTTATATTTTTAACAAGTCGGGACAGGAAAAGTCCGTTAAAAATTCATAACTTCTTCATACGACGTCCGTTTTTGTCTGTCCTTTTACCGTTACGCTACTATTAACGAGACCTTCGATTCTCGTTTAGGTTGTGTCGGCTAAAAAACGTCTGATTTAATATTCAAACTTTGGGCTGTGTACTGCTAATCTGAAACTTAGAAAAATCATAACTTCCTCATACGAAGTCAGATTTGGGCGTTCTTTTTGTGTACGCTATCAGTTTAACGTATTCTACAAATTTCGTTTAGATCGCTAATGCTAAAAATTGCTCTATCATAAATTCACTATTTACGTCGCAAAGTGTCATGCCGATTCTGTCGCGAAACTTCGACAGACCATAACTTCTTCGTTATAGCTCGGATTTCGACGTTCTTTATATGACCACTACCACCTCACGTATAAATATCGGGTTTATCTAATACTTAATATTTGGCGCTTATTTTATCCTTTATTTATTATACATTTATTAATAAGTAATAAGCACATAAATTCACATAATTTACATAATACTCAAATAATTCATCTTTATTACTTCAAAATAGGTTACAATGGTTGACCTAACTATTACATCACTGCAATAATGCTTAGCCCAGGAACACGGGCATTACAATTCTCTCCCCCTTAGGATGATTCCTTCCCGAAATCATGCATCAACAAACAGATGTGGATAGCAACTCATCATGTCACTTTCTGCTTCCCAGGTGAGATTCGGCCCATTCGTATGTTTCCAACAGAATAACACTAAGTCGACCATCTTGCATCGTAACTTCTTACTCTTACGATCAACGATTGCCTCAGGCTCTTTGATTAGCCTCTTATTTTCATCCATCCTTAACTCTTATATTTGTATTATGTCAGGAACTTCTCTTGTAAACTTCCTCAAATAACCCACATGGAAAGTGTTATGAATACCATCTAGTTCTTCTGGTAATTCGAGCTTGTAAGCTTGGTTCCCAATCTTCTGAAGAACTTTGAACGGTCTTATAAACCTTGGACTCAACTTTCCTCGTTTCCCGAATCTTATAAGTCCCTTCCATGGTGAGACTTTAAGCAAAACTGAATCTCTAACTTCAAATGTCATCGGTCGTCTTTTCTTGTCAGCAAAGCTCTTTTGACGATCCTGAGCTGCTAACATTCTTTCTCTGATCACCTTCAGCTTTTTAGCAGTCTGATGGACTATCTCGGGGCCCATAAACTGCTTTTCCCCAACCTCAAGCCAACAAAACGGCGTACGACACTTCTGTACGTACAAAGCTTGATAAGGTGCCATCTTGATGCTCAAGTGGAAACTATTATTGTAGGAAAATTCTACCAAAGGTAAGTGCTCATCCCAGTTACCTTGGAATTCCAGGGTACATGTTCTCAACATATCTTCAAGTGTTTGCATCATTCTTTTGCTCTGACCATCAGTCTGCGGATGGTAAGCTGTACTTAAACACAGTTTTGTACCCAATTCCTCTTGGATACTTCTCCAAAACCTTGACGTGAAACAACTATCACAATCTGATACAATCATTAGAGGAACACCTTGAAGTCTTACTACCTCCTTCACGTAAGCATTTGCGAGCTTATCCATAGACCACCTCTCATTGGCTGCTATGAAGTGTGCACTTTTGGTTAAATGATCCATGACTACCCAAATCATGTCGTGACCGTTCTTTGTTCTGGGCATTTTAGTCACAAAATCCATGGTGATGTGTTCCTATTTAGCCATGGGTACAGGTAAAGGTTCTAAACTCCCATACGGTTTCTGATGTTGTGCCTTAACTCTGGCACAAGTTACGCACTCGGCCACATACTTTGCAACATCAAGCTTCATCGTCGGCCACCAGTAGTAGGGTTTTAGATCCCTATACATTTTAGTGTTGTCGGGATGAATTGAGTACATGGTCTTGATCTATGCACCAAAAACATGGCTAAGACTTGGATTAGGGTTTCCAAACATTTTTGGTGCCTCCCCTCTCTTCTCTTCTTTATCTTGTTGCTTAGTGGTGTTTGTGACTCCATTAGAGGTGCAAAACTTGAGGCACTAAGCTTTCTGAAGCCAAGGATTAGATTGTTATTGCTATATAACAATCAAAGGTTAGATCTAAACCCTATTTTATGTTCATATGATTAATAGTATGCTAGATCTAGGGTTTATAGCTTTGAATATTCAATTGCATGTTCATTAGACAAACTAGATCCAAAAGCTATTAGGGTTTGCATGTACACCATAGGATTGATGTATTGCTCAAAACCCATTATTGGTATCAGAGCCTAGGCTGTTTGTTTGATGTATTTGATGCTATAATGGATTATTCTTGCTTAAAATCGAAAATTAGGGTTTCTGGGGGATGGACTCACCGAGTCTATGGCTGAACTCGCCGAGTCCATGGTGAACTCGACGAGTCAGCTGGTCAGAAAGAGGTAATTTCGGGATTTTGTGTATCTTTGGCTGTGGGATAGTTACCAAAACGTTTTTTATTGATAAAATTTAGATTTTTATGATATTGGGTGATTATCCTTGCCAAAATAAATGATAACTTCATATTAATTAAATAATTATTTCCTTATATGATTAAATTTAATTATTTGAATTATTTGGTGAATTATCTTGCAAGAAATTGGACTATGTCAAAATTAGATAACCACCAATTAGTTGTTAATTGTCTTATTTGAATTTTTGATCTTGAATGTTCTTGATAAAGTTTGAAAAAGTTTCAAATCACTCCCTTTAGGTTTTATAGTTTAAATTTGAACTTAAAAGTTTTGTTTTTGAAATTTAAATAAGTTAAACCCTAATGTTTTGAAAAGTTTTAAAACTTGCCCTCAAGTTTTGGATTTTAAAATTAATTAAAAGTCTTAATTTGAAATTTTAAAGTCTAAAACCCTAGTAATTTGAAAGGTTCAAATCACACCCTTATGGTTTTATTAATTAATTAAAGTGTATAATTAAAAGAGATTTAATATACACATAAAGTTTTGGTTTACATTTAATTAAATTGAAAGTATAATTTACTAAATTGAACCACCTAGTATTTTAAAAGTGTAAAATACACCCTATACTATATATAACATTAAAACCCTAATATTATATATATATATATATATATATATATATATATATATATATATATATATATATATATATATATATATATATATATATATGAGTAAACAGTTAGTCTTACCGTTAGTAGGTCTCATTCATGAAGCTGGTCTATAAGGGGTGTTTAAGGAAATTACTTATAAAATGGCGGTTGAATGGGCATCCACTCTTACCCATCACACTCTTGACTACTGGAGGGTCGTTAGCCGAATGGAAAGGATAGGACAAAAACCTTCCATTATAAGTATAATGAAGTACAAAGTAACTAAATGCTTTTACAAATTCCCTAATCATAGTTACTTTAGGCAAAATGTGAAATTATATGCTAATCCATGGAATTACACTTCGTACCCTTGTCAAACGTTAGTGGAGCATGTGTAGATCAATGACATTGGTAGCGAAGGGTGACTCGATGTTTGTCATAGATTAATGGAGCGTGTGTGGCTAACCGGCACATTGATTAGGTGATAGTAGCATTGAGTGCACCACGTGATTCGTATGGTTATTCACACCTTATTTGTGATCCTCGGCATCCTAGTCACAAATTGTAGGGCATAATTGAGATTAAACATGCCATTGAAAAGTTCAATGAATCTCAAAAAATCTAGGAGTTTCAATTCATTTAAAACTTAAACTTCCTTTTCGTTTTTCATGGTGGAAATTGGTAAATCATCATTTACCTACCTTCAAATATTCTGCAACTAGATTACGACATCCCTCTTCTAGGTTGTAGAGTATTGTGTTGGATCCTAGCCTTAATAATTCATTTGGGTGTTTTATTAAGGACTCAATCAACTTAACTTGAATTTTCTCCCGTTTTGTAGATGTCTAGTTCTGACAATCGTGGTTTTCCTAAATCCCTTGGAGCAAGTTTTCCAAAACGAAGATGATATTCCACGATATGATCGAGGAACAAGAAATCAAGCTTCACTTCCTCCACCTCCTCCAATTATTCTCCCTAACCCATGAGTTCGAAGGCTTGAAAAGTTCATGCTCACTCAAGCCCTATTGGTAATTAAGCACGAAGATGGAAAGTCTGTGTGTGCACACGTCTTAGAGATGAAGTCACACATTGATTGTAACAGCCCAAAATCTCAAGTATTGTTAAATTGCATTTTGGGGTGTTTTAAAGGGGAGACTCGGCGAGTTGGAGCCAGACTCGCCGAGTAGGGTCGCAGAGTTGGTCGCGGGTTCGCGACTGGACTCGACGAGTCCAGGTATGGACTCGGCGAGTCGACGCTGTTCAGCGGAAACCCTAGCCGTTTCGTATGGGGTCGTATATAGGGGTTGTTATGTCGTCATTTCACGACTTTGGATCGATTGGGAAGAACCCTAGGCGACTGGAGCGGCTAGAGCAAGGATTGAAGATCAATGGTGATTTGAGGAAGTTATTGTCCAAGAAGGAGAAGGTTTTGGCTAATGGGACAGCAAGAGAATCACGTTTTGAGGCTTGGGGACACTGAGGGTGCATGATTCAGGTAACCTTTCGGATTATTTTCTGTGATGTGAATGTGTGCATGGATTTAGGGTTTGTGAAACCCATTTGGAGATTTGACGGATTGTTGTGTCGTTACCCAATGTTTATAACCTTGTATTAGGACCCTTAGAGGTCCAGAAGGTCCCATGTTTGGTTATTCGGGAATATATGTATCTCAGGAAGCAATTTGATCGACTGCATGGCGTGGACTCGCCGAGTCGGATGATCAGACTCGGCGAGTAGCTTGAAGATTCACTGGGACTCGCCGAGTTGTTCTTCAGACTCGGCGAGTGGAGTCGGGGTGGCCCCGCGATTCTTCCAGGAGTGACTCGTCGAGTCAAAGGGGATACTCGACGAGTAGAAGGGGAATCTTAGAGGATTGAAGGACAACCAGACTCGCCGAGTCGCCAAGGAACTCGCCGAGTCCAGTCGAGCTGACGATGGACTGTTGACCAGAGTTGACTGGTGTGATTTCTTAGGGACAGTTAACGGGGAAGATAGAAGTATTAATAAGGGATGTATGATGTTACAGGGAGCTTGTAGCTCGGAGGATCAAGTGCAAGGGATTTTAGGAGTTGCTATCTTCCAGTGTCTGCGAGGTGAGTCTTCTCACTATACCTCACCCGGAAGGGTTTGATTGTGTGACCGGAAGGTCAAGTATGTTATGTGTTATGTTTATATGCTATGAGTGGAAAGTTAGCTGCTACGCGTGATATACATGCTTATATATGGGCCGGAAGGCAAGGTATTATGTGACAGAAAGGTCAGGTATGATATATGATATATGTGCTTTATGTGTTAGAGTATTTGTATTATGTGTTATGTATGTGTATGGGCCGGAAGGCAATTATCTTATGGGCCGGAAGGCAATGTTATGGGGACCGAAGGGTTCGGGCCGGAAGGCAATGTTATGTGGATCGAAAGGTCCGGGCCGGAGGGCGTATGTGCGTAAGGTATATTGGGGAACTCACTAAGCTTCGTGCTTACGTTGTTTATGTTATGTTGTTTCAGGTTCTTACAGTAACGCGGGATGGCAACGGTTCGATTGTACACACCGAAGAAAGAGTTGTGTTTTGGAGGATCCTGGTTTTCTATTATAATGAAAATGAAACTATGTTTTTGTAATTCGAATGTGAATAAGATTTTATACAAGTGTTTTTAATATTAAATTGATTAATTAAATGAAAATTTTGTTTTTGGAAATTTCGGTGTTACATTGATAGGTTAAGCATGTTGGGTGTCGAGATTTCGAGTGAGTTGGCTGTTGAATGGGTTCTTCAGTCACTTCCTAAATCATATAGTTAGTTCAATAGAGAGTACTATATGATGGATCACGACGTGACCCTCATTGATCTCACCTATTTGCTTATAGCTACCGAATCAACAATGATTTGGCATGCTGGTCAAGCAAATTTGTTTGGTGAATCAAACTCCCAAACTTTAATGGACATTGAAAATGATGACATTGGAGATCCAGAAAAGGTAAATTCTGAGATAGTTCCTTGTGTCATTCCAAAAGAGTCCATTTTCTTTTATTGCCAGGAGAAGGGGCATTGGAGACGAAGCTGCCCTATTTACTTGAGAGATATAAGAGATGGGAGAGTCAAGACGTATGACTCTACTTTAGGTAAAATCCATTATCTAACTCTTTTAAGTTCCTATTCTAGATTCTTAATACATGATGTGATAAGATTACATTTTGATGTTTTGTAGGATCGAAGAAAAGAGAGGAAGCTTAAGGGAAGAAGTGAACTGAATCTAATCGTGAAGAAATGGATTTCGATCGTATTGTTTGAAGATTAGATTCTTGAGCTACTACTTGGAGTTATAATAGATTGCTAAGAAATATGTAATAACATAGTTTTTCAATTGAATTGCATTGTAAGGACAAATTTTTTCCGCAATAAAATGAATTTTGATTTTGTCTTATTTATTTATCCTTGCAATGACGTGTATGAAAATTGATGTTTGAAGGTTTCTATTATTAGCAATAATGGATTTGATTTTTAATTATGTTATTTGTGGAGATGTCAAGAATTTACCAAATAGGGAGAGTTTCTCATCGCCCAAGTTTCAATTGGACAGAAACTTGGAATCATACAACTTGGTTGCGTGATGAATGGAAACTTTCATATTTGGAAATTAGACTAATTCTTTGACAAAGTGTCAAGTGAAGGACTAGGAGATCGAGTACACTAGGTTGTGCGTTGATCAAATCCACCACAAAGAGAGATAAGATATTCGTCATGATTTACTAAAAGTTTAGTAAATATGATTATACTTATAAGATTAAGTGTAATTCTGAGTTGATTGAAAGAGTTTCAATGAATTGCAGAACAAATAAAGAAGAATCAAGTAGGCAGAAAGATAAAAGTTTCTCTATTCTAAGAAGAAGGGAGAGTACCTTTTATTGTGTTTTATGATAAGTCTTAATGATTAATAACCATATCTCAATTGATCCTCTAAGTGAGTCTTAGTGCATTTGTATGTCTAAGAAGAGGAATCGAGAATTGTGGAAATGGTTAAATCAAGAAGTCAATCATACTTCATTCCAATATCAAGTCTTAGAGTTATACTCCAAGATTGTGAATTGAATGACAGGTCTTAATAAGGTTTATAACACTCAACAAATGTGGAATTTGGAAAAGTTTTCTTATTCTTGCACATTTGAAATTGGTAAGTTGTGCTGTCTTGGACAAGACAAAGACCAACTAGGACCAGTTATGTGAAATGTTTTGTCTTGATAAGAACTACACTAACTCTTGAATATTTTTTTTATCTAGAAAAGTTTTCTGACAAGAGAATCATACATGTCAAGAGGTCAGTGGGAGTTTTAATGATCTTGAAAAAGTTTCAAGAACAAATAAAAAATAAACCTTATCGATCATCACTAGCACATGACTTGAGGTTTACAACCTATCGTGTTGACATTATTTTGTTTCTGTGCCATTCCAATTGAGTTAATTATGCATGTACATTCTATGAGTTCTCATTTGAATGCATAAAGACAAAGTACCTTGATCGATGGAAAGTCCATTGATATGTAAGGATAAGTTGCTAAACTACTTGGAAGACATGGTGAGCACTCGTGTTACCATAAGGCAAGTAATCAAGATTAAGAAAGTTCAGTCCATATGAGTTTGGATTTGTCGCAAACTTGGTTTTGGCAAATTCACATGGATAGGAACACATACACCATAAAATCTAAGTGTCATAAGATTCCATCCTTCATGAAAATGACTGTGAGGAAATGCTTTCACTAAGAGAGATTTTAAGAAGATAGCAATTGTGAAAATTGTATTCTCAAATTCGATTATGGTTACAACATCCCTTTCCATAGTTTGAATTGTGAGATCTGACAATTAGTCTAACATTTAGGACTTATAGATATAAGTTCTGAATTGTTTAGACATACATATGATCTATCTAAGGCAAAGGTGTATAAGCTTAAGATGCTTAGATAAAGGCTTATCGAAGCATCTAGTATTAGAAATATGAACTTCAGAAATTCAATAGGCATTGTTTTCTAGAAGTTCAGCTGTTTTCTGAATACATGTCAAAGCTAGTGGGAGCATAAGCGTTATGCTTATATGATAATAATCATCATGATAGTGGGAGCATAAGTGTTATGTTTGTATCATTATTATGGAAACTATTGCAAGTTAGCAATATTAATTATAGAAAAACAAAGATTCAATTTGCAAAATTGCATGGGTTGAAAAGTTGTTTTGCTATAATTAAGGGAGAGAATATTATACTTCGTTCAAAATCTAAAGCTTAGATTGAGAAATTTTAATAAATATAGTCAAAGGATACATAGTGTGTTCTCAAATTTCGATTATGATTACGACATCCCTCTTCATAGTTCGAATTGTGAGAACGTGACACATAAAATATTATGGCAGAAGATTGATAAAGTATCATATCTTTATGTAAGACATTATGCATTGTGTCCCATACGCTTCAAATATAAGATCGATTACAAATGCTATAATATTTGACCATTCTAAAATTTTCCAAATGTCTAGTGCATTAAGAGGGAAAAAGGACTAGAATCGGTTTTGACTAAAATAATTAAACAACTATCAAAGGACGATCCAAAGTTCCCTGAGGATTGGTCGCTTGTGAGTAGTTGGAAGTATGGTATTGGATGGACCATATCGACATTATTATGAATAGATAAGATTCTATTAAGAATGAGTTGTCATATAGCAAATGTGGAAATGTTTCCATATTGAGAGTTGGATATTGAGAGTCTATGTCTAGATTAGAAACTTTTATGCAAGAAGGATTTTCAAAGGAATGTACTTTAAATGTGAGATTTCACGTCTATGGAATTGTCTTGTAACAATTTCTGATAGAGTACTTTGTAATTTCATTGGCCAAGTCTTGGTGACTTTTGTGCTATGACTTTGCGAAAGGATTGTTGCATAAAATGTTAGAATCTAGCATATTCTAGTACTGGCAAGAACCTTCTGTTCTAACACTAATGATAAGGATTGGGAATTATGAAATGAGCATCATTGGTAAAGTTTTCAATTGATCTATTTCACAAAGTAAGGACCATAGGAAACATAGTGTGCATGCGTTGTGCATGGGACAACTATTGTTGCAATTTGAGTAATAAGTTGATTTTCTGAAACAGTAAACGATGAATAATGAGTAATCAATATGGTGTTTAAACAAAAGTGTTTTATTTACTCCCATAAGTTTGGGGCCATATAGGATTACGTATTATTGTTGTGTTTCAGTTTGCATGTTTTGACTTCCAGAATAACTGGGTTATTCGAACCTCCACAGTCGGTCATATGTTGGAAGTAGGTATGAAGGAAGACTGTCATGAAGAGTCTGTAGATTGTCTGAAGAGTTTAGACATAGCACAAGTTTGCTGTAGAGTTCATAAGTGCTTTAATAAGATTAGAGTATTGGATTAAACCCACGCTCACGAGAATCACTTCATGGATTTTATCACTAGTGATTGTGAGATGATAATATTGTATATTCTTGAAACTGAGACGTGTGAGTTGTTATTTGTTGGTCGGTTGCACATTGATAATAAGTAAAAGCACCAATAACTTGGTGTTATAAAACTTATTGTTGTGTGTGATTCGATTAGTGAATGCAAGCAAGCATATGAGTCAAAGTTTATCCATTCCTTTTACCCAAAGTGGGATAAAAGCGATATCTGTGGGCCCCTTGATGATTTAGTGATGACACCTAAGCGCTTGGCCAAGCCGGGACTAAGTTGATGTGTTCAATTGTAGTCTGTTGTCAGTCTTCATAAATCGGAAGTCGGGAAATAGTATAAAGAGAATGATTGAAATTCATGTCTGATGTCTATAAGATATCTTGAGAATGGAGGAATATATAATCCCTTATCTAAAGGACACGCTATCTGATAAGATCAGAGTTGACAGCTGCTTTTGAAAGCTACGATTGCTGATCAGGTTCTGAAGTCATACGGAAAATAGATATTAGACTTATCCAAGTGGGAGACTGTTGGATTAGTGTCTAAGTCCATAACTATTTTGGTATGTACTTGACCCGATTATGAGCATGGTCCTTTTAGGTTTCCTTCATCATAGCAACATGTAGGATGAATTAAGGAGAGAAAGGTTTAATTATGATTTATTAATATATTATGAGAATAATATATTAAAGGAGAAATCATATTGTTTAATTAATATTAGTCAAGAATTAATTAAGAATTAATTTTGTGGCCAAAAGAGTTTAAGTAAACTTAGGGGAATGGATTTGTAATTATAAGATAATTGCAATTGGGCTGTGGATTACCTAAATAATATAGGTTGGACGAATTCTATGGGAAGTCCATAAAGAATTCGTCCAAGGGATATGTTAAAGGAGT
Organism: Lactuca sativa; assembly: GCF_002870075.4. Classification (NCBI taxonomy): domain Eukaryota; kingdom Viridiplantae; phylum Streptophyta; class Magnoliopsida; order Asterales; family Asteraceae; genus Lactuca; species Lactuca sativa. The sequence continues at coordinate 64,791,149 of NC_056625.2, read as the reverse complement.
CCATTGGCTGCTTAGGGCTTAAGTAGCCAGATTAGGGTTTCCTAGTTGTAAACCCTAATAACCTACATGTATATAAAGGCCCTCTATGCACCAAAAACGTGGCTAACACTTGGATTAGGGTTTCCAGCCATTTTTGGTGCCTCCCCTCTCTTCTCTTCTTCATCTTGTTGCTTAGTGGTGTTGGTGACTCCATTAGAGGTGCAACACTTGAGGCACTAAGCTTTCTGAAGCCAAGGATTAGATTGTTATTGCTATATAACAATCAAAGGTTAGATCTAAACCCTATTTTATGTTAATATGATTAATAGTATGCTAGATCTAGGGTTTATAGCTTTGAATATTCAATTGCATGTTCATTAGACAAACTAGATCCAAAAGCTATTAGGGTTTGCATGTATACCATAGGATTAATGTATTGCTCAAAACCCATCACTTTTTGGTCATTCCCACTTCATCACGGCTTCGATCTTTGTTGGGTCAACAATTATCCCTTCTTGGTTAACCACATGACCCAAGAATTGGAATTCTCGGATCCAAAAATCACATTTGGAGAACTTTGCGTACATCTTCTCCTTCTTCAATACTTCTAACACTTCTCACAAGTGTCTTCCATGCTCTTCTTGGCTTTTCGAGTAAATCAGAATGTCATCTATGAACACTATCACAGATTTATCGAGGAATGGTTTACAAACCCTGTTCATCAAATCCATGAATACTGCTGGAGCATTGGTTAGTTCAAATGACATAACCAAGAACTTGTAGTGTCTATATCTTGTTCTGAATGCAGTCTTCTCAATATCCTACTCTCTTACCTTTAGCTGATGATATTGTGACCTAAGATCGCTCTTTGAGAAATATCTCGAACCTTGCGGTTGATCGAATAGGTCATCAATCCTTGGCAATGGATACTTGTTCTTCACCATTGCCTTGTTCAACTCTCGGTAGTCTATACACATTCTCATGCTTCCGTCCTTCTTCTTGACGAGTAACACCGAAGCACCCAAGGTGATGAACTAGGTCGAATGAAACCGTTGTCCAACAACTCCTGAAGTTGCATCATAAGATCCTTCATCTCCGTTGGTGCTAATCGTTACGGTGCTTTCGCTATTGGTGTCGTTCCTGGTAATAAGTCTATTCGAAACTCTACTTGTCTATCAGGTGGTAATCCAAGAAGATCTTTAGGAAATAATTCTGAATAATTACACACCACTGGTGTACTCTACACCTCTTTTTTCTCCTTCTTTGCATCAATAATGAATGCCAAATATGATGTGCATCCCTTGGACAAACATTTCATGGATTTCATCAGGGAGATGATTCCAGAATTCACTCTGCGTTTGTCCCCGTACACCATAAATGACTCTTTTCCGGGTGGGTTTACTCTTACTACCTTCTTTCTGTAAAGTATCTCATCATCGTTGGCGCTCAGCCAATCCATTCTTAGAACGATGTCAAAACCGTTCAACTCTATGGGCAACAACTCTTTGTGGAATTCGTTTCCATTTAAGTCAATGACGATGTTCTTAATATGATCGCTAACATGTATGAACTTGCCACTGGCAACTTCCAAAATTAGGGCATTATCAAGTTTTTCTACAGGCAATGCTATTTTCTCACCAAATTTATGTGATACAAAGGAGTAGTTTGCTCCTGAATCAAATAGTATATTGGCAACTAATCCATTTTCGAGAAAAGTACCTGAAGCGACATCTGTTGCCTCCTTCGTAGCTTCAAGCGTCATTTGGAAGGCTCTCGCCTTCGGCTTTGATGAAATGTTGGGTCTTACTGCCTCCTTGTTCTTCGGCCAGTCCCTCGAGATGTGCCCTTCTTCATTACACCCATAACAAACTTTTTGGGTGAGGGTGCATTAATTGTCATAGTGCCCAAGCTTTCCACACTTAATAAATGTGACCTCCCTGTCACATTTCTCGTGGTGCTTCTTCTTGCATTTGACGCACCATTTGACTGCACCTCCTCTAGACTTCTTCGTACCATACTTTGAGAACTTGCTCTTCTTGCTGAATTTCGACGACCCATAAAATTTCATTTTCTCACCAACCTCCGCTCTCTCTAGACCCTTATCTCGTATATGGGTCTCCACATTCTTAGCAACCCAGATGGTGGCTTTCAGAGTGGTTGCTTGCTTGACCATCAGACCAAAGTTCGTTGGTAATCCGTGGGCAAACTTGTTAACCTTGGAGAGTTCGGTTGGAACTAGGTATGGAACACGCTTCATTTTCTCTATAAAGCTTGCAGCATATTCAACGACGCTTAATCTTCCATTCTTCAGATTCTGGAACTCATTGTTGATTTCCAGAAGATCCTACTAAGAGCAGTATTGCATCTTCAGTTGCACATGAAAATCCTCACAAGACATCTTGCTCGTTTCACCCTTGGGAATTGAATCAGTTAGTAGCTTCCACCAACTCAGTACTCTAGATTTCAACAGGGGAACCGCGAGAGCAATCTTCTGTCTGTTGCTACACTCGCAACTCTCAAACATTGTCTCCATCTTGGATGCCATGAAATCCTTGTACTTGCATCCATGTTCGTCATTTCCTCCATCCTGGTTGTTTTGTCTAACTATCGGTGGGTTGGCTTGACCAACAGTTCCACTGTAGTGCCCTCCTTCTGACTGCCCATCATTCAACTCAGGCTATTCGACCAGTATTGTAACTGCCTCTCGATTCTGTTGAACTAAACGTTTATATACATACATACATGCATACATACATACATACATATATATATATATATATATATATATATATATATATATATATATATATATATATATATATATCAAGGTTGTAGAAAAAGTTAGACGTTAGCTAGTCGGTGGACTGGGGTGTAGGAATTAATCGACTAGGCGCGGATTAATCGGGGACCATTAATGAATCAAAAAATTATAAATCTAACTTTAATCGTAAGAATATTAATAAATAAGTATAAATGTTTAATAATAAGTTTAACTAGTGCAACAATTTATCATCCAATTAATAAGAAAAGTTATTCAAATTTTAATATATCTTAAGAAAAGAAGTAAATTTTAGAATTTGTATATTTGAAAACATGGAAATTTTTAAAATTTTGGAGAAAAACCTTAAAAAAATTTTAATTTTTTTTATATATTAGTTGAACATTGAAATACTATGAACTTTTGAAATTTTGAAAAGTTTGGTTTAATATTTAAAAGTTTGAATTTTGGCCGATTAAACCGCCTAGAACCGATTAGAACCGTCTAGCTCCGACTTTGACCCCCTTTGACCAAAACCGATTAAGCCGACCGATTAGCCTTAATCCTATTCGGTTGAAGACCGCCTAGTGATTAATCCCCGATCAATCGGCCGCCTAGACCGATTTTTACAACACTGATATATATATATATATATATATATATATATATATATATATATATATATATATATATATATATATATATATATATATATATATATATATATATATATATATATATTGTGACATCCCCAAAATCTCGGCCAGAAAAGACCGATTTTCATTTATGCTTTTAAATAATTTCAGAGTAAATCCTTTTGATTTGAAAGAGTTGCGGAATTTGTTCCCAAAACAAAACATGATAAAATAATATTTTACTAAAGCATTTCATCAAGAGATGCCTTTTCATTATATAATCAAAACTCGGGATGTCATGTTCCGATACAGACCATAAAGCATAAACGATAACATTACAAGTCATTCAACAAATATGTACATATACAGACTTGTAAACAAAACAACTTGATTATTCAACCATCTTATGCCCTCGCGCCACTACCTGTAATACAAATAAAACTGAGTGGTTCAGGCTTGGGAGCCTGGTGAGCATATAGGGTTTTCAACCCACAATAAATAAGTTATATTTAATTTCACCAACCAACACTATCCCGATTACCCATTCCCGTTATCCTCACTTTACGTCCCTAAAACAACATCTATCTCAAGGGACCTAATCTAGGATTTTCATCAGGACGGACATCACTGCTAAGGGGTTTCCTCAACAATAGATATCCTAAAGGCAACCATGAGGGGGATAGAGTACACCGGTGAACACATCGTTCACAACACCTACAGGTTATGAACCTGCTAGCGTTCCACTGGACTGTCTAGAAAGAGTCCGTGGTCGTTATCCATACTCCGCTGAATAACTAGATCAACAACAACAACAACATCGAGGCCTCTCATCTGTTTATTACACACGAACTATCTACCCATGTTCTACCCAACATATTAGTAGATAAAATATATATTTTCATACATAGTTTAAAACCTGTATATCATTTTCATTCAATATATATTCCACATAACAGATGAGGCATACCCACATAACACGTATTTCACAGAAAGGAATTCAGATCTATCAGATGGAAGAGGGTGAACATACATTCACACACATAACAACAAATTCTACACATAACACGTATTTCGTATAAAATACTTCATAATCATGCGTTAGAAGAAAGTAACTACGCACTCACACATATAAACAACAATATACTTAATACACTCGAACCATACTTGTATTATTATCGTGTTTATGAAAGGTAGTATACACTCACTTGATCAGAAGATGATCGGACAACACTACGACTTGCAGAAGTAGTAATCCTCAGCAGATCTGGAAGATCTCTACAAAAATCGAACTTCTCGCGGGCAGAGCTTCGGCTCGGGAACCGCACTTCTCGGGATCTTCGGGATCTCAGGACTTGCTTCGGGGCTCGAGAATAATACCAGGGCTTCGGGGTATTTCTGGCACGCAAATCGATGCAAAACGGGAGAGAGAAGAGAGAAAATGAACAAAAGAACCGGCTGCCCTCGCATCCTATTTATAGGAGGCTGGAGCCTCGGAGTACGCGGGGCGTACAGGTCCGAAATCGTCATTGCGTTCGTCATCCGAAGCCACTAGCTGCGAGTGTCGACATCTTCGGAGTACGCGGGGCGTACACGAGTACGCGGGGCGTACTTCAGATCAGATTGCTGACTCCTCTTCGGATAATGCCGGATTTAAAGATTTAATTTAAATACAAAATATTTAATAAACTTCGGAATTTCATATCTTCTTCATACGAACTCCGTTTTCGACGTTCTTTATATCCACGCGAAGGTGAGACTACGCTCTACAACTTTCGTTTAGACTCCGTCGGCTAATTTTGAATTTATTATTATTATTTATTTTTAATAGGCCAGGACAGAAAATTTCGTTATAATTTCACAACTTCTTCGTTTGACGTCCGTTCTCGCCTAACTTTTTATCGCTTGGATACCAACAACGAGACCTTCGATCCTCGTTTAGATTGCTTCGGCTAAAAACCGCTCTATCTCAAATCGAGTATTTCAGGCTGCATACCGCTAAGTCGAAACTTCGATAAATCATAACTTCCTCATACGAAGTCAGATTTGGGCGTTCTATATATATATATATATTCGGAAACCTCGTTTCAACTACTACAACATTATCCAAAGATATTAAGTTTATTTTACACTTAAATTTTGACGCTTATTTTTATTCTTAATTAATCAAACCACATAATTAAGCAATTAAGCACAAAACACATAATACTCAAATAATACACTCTTATTATTTCAAAACGGGTTACAAAGGTTAACCTAGACTATTACATTGCAAAAAATGGCAAGCCCGGAAACACAGGTGTTACAATTCTCTCCACCTTAGAATGATTCCGTCCCCGGAATCACACATCAACAAACCAATGCGGATAGCGACCCATCATGTCACTCTCCGTTTCCCAGGTGAGATTCGGCCCATTCGTGTGTTTCCATCGGACAAGCACTAACTCGACCATCTTGCGTCGCAACTTCTTAGTCTTTCGGTCAACAATTGCGTCTGGTTCCTCAATCAACCTTTTGTTCTCATCAATTCTCAATTCAGAACTTGGAATTATGTCGGGAACTTCTCCCATGAACTTCCTCAAATAACACACATGAAAAGTGTTATGAATTCCATTCAGTTCTTCTAGTAGTTCGAGCTTGTAAGCTTGGTTCCCAATCCTCTGAAGAACTTTAAACGGTCCAATAAACCTTGGACTCAACTTTCCCCTTTTACCAAATCTTATAAGTCCCTTCCACGGCGAGACTTTAAGCAAAACCGAATCTCCAACTTCAAAAGTCATCGGTCTTCGCTTCTTGTCAGCATAGCTCTTTTGACGATCCTGAGCCGCTAACATTCTTTCCCTAATTATTTTCAACTTTTCAGCAGTTTGATGGACTATCTCCGGTCCCATAAGCTGCTTTTCCCCAGCCTCAAGCCAACAAGATGGCGTACGACACTTCTGACCATACAAAGCTTGGTAAGGTGCCATCTTAATGCTCGAGTGGAAACTATTATTGTAGGAAAATTCTACCAAAGGTAAATGTTCATCCCAATTACCTAGGAATTCCAAGGTACATGCTCTCAGCATATCTTCAAGTGTTTGTATCATTCTTTCACTCTGACCATCAGTCTGCGGATGGTAAGCTGTACTTAAACATAACTTGGTACCCAATTCATCTTGTAGACTTTTCCAAAATCGTGAGGTGAAACGGCTATCACGATCCGACACAATCGTTAACGGAACACCGTGAAGCCTCACAATTTCCTTCACGTAAGAATTCGCAAGCTTCTCCATAGACCATTTCTCCTTGGCCGCTATGAAATGCGCACTCTTAGTGAATCGATCAACGACCACCCAAATCATGTCGTGACCATTCTTTGTTCTGGGCAGTTTAGTGAGAAAATCCATAGCAATGTCTTCCCACTTACCCATTGGCACATGCAAAGGTTCTAAACTCCCGTACGGTTTCTGATGTTGTGTCTTTACTCTCGCACAAGTCACACACTCAGCCACATACTTTGCAACATCAAGCTTCATCGTCGGCCACCAGTAGTAGGGTTTTAGGTCCCTATACATTTTAGTGCTACCCGGATGAATCGAGTACATGGTCTTGTGAGCTTCTTCCATCAGAAGATCTCTAATTCCTCCTGTCTTAGGTATCCAAATCCGATCTTGGAACACCTTCAGTCCATGACTGTTTACACCGAACACCAACGTTTTGCCCAAACGTTCCTCCTTTCGGTCATTCTTTTCAGAAGCTTCCTCTTGAGCTTTCTTTATACTTTCCACAATGGTCGAGACAACTTCAATTCTCAATGCTCTTGGCCTTTTCCATTCAAGATTGACTTTCCGACTGAGAGCATCAGCAACAACATTAGCTTTACCGGGGTGGTAAAGTATCTCACAGTCGTAGTCTTTAAGTAATTCTAGCCAGCGTCGTTGCCTCATATTCAATTCTTTCTGATTAAAGAGATATTGGAGACTCTTATGATCAGCGAAAAGTTTGCACTTCGTGCCATAGAGGTAATGCCTCCATATTTTCAGAGTGAAAACTACCGCTGCCAACTCCAAATCATGAGTCGGGTAATTCTTTTCATGCTCTTTCAGCTGTCGAGACGCATATGCTATCACCTTTTCTCTTTGGGTCAAAACACAACCCAATCCAACCCCAGACGCATCGCTATAAACGACGAAGTCTTCAACTCCATCGGGTAGAGAAAGTATCGGTGCCTCGCATAACTTCTTTTTTAGCTTCTCGAATGCTTCTTTATGCTTATCATTCCAAGCATAAGTAGCTCCTTTGTGGGTCAAAGGTGTCAATGGAGTAGTGATCGAAGAAAAGCCTTGGATAAACCTTCGGTAATATCCGGCTAATCCCAAAAAGCTTCGAATCTCCGTGGGACTTTTCGGTTGTTCCCACTTCATTACAACTTCAATCTTTGCTGGATCAACCATTATACCTTCTTGGTTGACCACGTGACCCAAGAATTGGACTTCACGAATCCAAAAATCACATTTGGAGAACTTAGCATACAACTTCTCCTTCTTCAAGACTTCTAACACTTTTCGCAAGTGTCTGCCATGCTCCTCTTGACTTTTCGAATAAATCAAAATGTCATCTATGAACACTATCATAGATTTATCTAGGAACGGATTACAAACTCTGTTCATTAAATCCATGAATGTCGCTGGAGCATTGGTTAGTCCAAACGACATAACCAAAAACTCGTAGTGTCCATATCGGGTTCTGAATGTAGTCTTCTCAATATCATGTTCCCTTACTTTCAGCTGATGATATCCTGACCTTAGATCGATCTTCGAGAAATAGCTCGAACCTTGCAATTGATCAAACAGGTCATCAATCCTTGGCAACGGATATCTATTCTTTATTGTTGCCTTGTTCAGCTCTCTATAATCAATGCACATTCTCATACTTCCATCTTTCTTCTTTACAAATAACACCGGAGCTCCCCAGGGTGATGAACTAGGTCTAATGAAACCTTTGTCCAATAACTCCTGAAGTTGCATCATTAGCTCCTTCATCTCCGTCGGTGCTAATCGATAAGGTGCTTTCGCAATTGGCGTTGTTCCTGACAACAAGTCAATACGGAATTCCACTTGTCGATCAGGCGGTAATCCAGGAAGATCTTCGGGAAAAACTTCCGGATAATCACACACAACTGGAATATTCTGCATCACCTTCTTTTCCTTCTTAGCATCAATCACGAATGCTAGATATGATGTACACCCCTTGGTCAAACATTTTCTGGCTTTCATCAATGAAATGATTCTAGAATTCACTCTGCGTTTGTCCCCATACACCATAAACGAATCTTTCCCAGGCGGGTTTACTTTGACTATTTTCTTCTTGCATAAAATTTCGGCATCGTTGGCGCTAAGCCAATCCATTCCCAATACGATGTCGAAACCATTAAGTTCAATAGGCAATAATTCCTCGTGGAACTTATTCCCATTCAGATCAATTAAGATGTTTTTCATACGATGGCTAACAGGTAGAAACTTGCCACTAGCAACTTCGACTAATAAAGCATTATCTAGTCTAACAACAGGCAAAGCTAGTTTTCTACCAAATTCATGCGATATAAAGGAGTAGTTGGCTCCAGAATCAAATAAAATTTGGGCAGGCAATTCGTTAACGAGAAAGGTACCTGAAGCGACATCAGCTTCATCTTTAGCAGCTTCCAGTGTCATCTGGAATGCTCTCGCCTTTGGCTTTGGTGGAATGTTGGGTCTAGCTGCCTCCTTCTTCTTCGGGCAGTCCCTCGACATGTGTCCCTCCTCAATACAACCATAGCAAACTTTCTTAGTGAGGGTACATTCATTGGCATAGTGCCCTGGCTTTCCACACTTGTAGCATGTGTTCGCCACCTCACATCTTCCATGATGCTTCTTCTTACATTTGTCGCACCATTTCGCTTCACCTCCACTTCCCCTCGAACCAGACTTCGAGAACTTGTTTTTCTTGTTGGACCCTGAAGTTCCATCGAACTTCCTCTTTTCACCAACATCTATCCTTTCCAGACCCTTTTCCTTCTGCTGGGCCTCCACATTCTTAGCTGCACGAACAGCCGTTTTCAGAGTAGTTGCCATCTTGACTGTCGGACCAAAGTCGGCAGGCAATCCATTAGCAAACCTCTCAATCTTGGAGAGTTCCGTTGGCACTAGGTACAGAAACAACTTCATTTTCTCAGTAAATGCAGTAGCATAGTCGTCTATGCTCATCTTCCCCTTCTTCAAGTTTTGGAACTCATTGTTCAGATCAATCAGATCTATCTCTGAACAATACTGCACCCTTAGTTGTTCCAAGAACTCCTCCCATGACATTTTCAGGGCTTCTCCTCGTGGCATAGTATCTGCCAACAACTTCCACCAACTCAGGACTCCAGTCTTCAGTTGTCTAACCGCAAAGACAGTCTTCTGTTTGTTACTACAGTTGCAACTTTCAAATACCATCTCCATTTCGGAGATCCAATCCATTATCTCAACAGGATTTGGGCTTCCAGAAAGACTTGGCGGCTTGGCGCCCAAGACGTTCTTGTACATTCGCCCATCCTTGTTGTTTCTCCTTTCCGGATCGTTCCTTCGTTCTCCTTGAGTCCCAACTTGACTCATAATGCGACTATTGTTCCCTTCCTCGTATTGCTCGGGAATCAATTCGGGTTCCTCAATAGGTATGATAGGTTCATCCCTATTATCATGCAACATCTGTCGCATCTCCTCCCTTTGTTCGGCTAGCATAGCCCGAATCATGGCTTGCACCTCAGCCATTGTTATTGGTTCTGGTGCTGCTGCTACAACAGGTATTTGCTCAATAACTGGCGGTTGATTCCTGTTTTCAACCGCGTTTCCAACGCCACTCCTCGTTCTCACCATTTTTGATCTACACACCGAATAAGGTGAAATTAGATCCTCATTCACGATAGATATTCAAATCATCCTTATTACTCCGAAACCTTTACATGCTAGTTCTAACAACGTAGGCATACGCTTAGAATCCTACACACATAAGGTTTCCAGATCCGATCGGCAACAGACCGTAGATCCGAACAATTAATATCATATATGGCAACATATAACATTTAGCACATAAAAGCATTTTAGGCAACTCTCCTAAAATAAACTAGTGCTCGTGTCTAAAATCCAACAGACACACATCTCAAAATTCCACTTAGCATTCTAAGTTTAAGTCTAGAAATCCTACAAATTCCTAGTTCGCTTAAACTAATGCTCTGATACCAACTGTGACATCCCCAAAATCTCGGCTAGAAAAGACCGATTTTCATTTATGCTTTTAAATAATTTCAGAGTAAATCCTTTTGATTTGAAAGAGTTGCGGAATTTGTTCCCAAAACAAAACATGATAAAATAATATTTTATCAAAGCATTTCATCAAGAGATGCCTTTTCATTATATAATCAAAACTCGGGATGTCATGTTCCGATACAGACCATAAAGCATAAACGATAACATTACAAGTCATTCAACAAATATGTACATATACAGACTTGTAAACAAAACAACTTGATGATTCAACCATCTTATGCCCTCGCGCCACTACCTGTAATACAAATAAAACTGACTGGGTCAGGCTTGGGAGCCTGGTGAGCATATAGGGTTTTCAACCCACAATAAATAAGTTATATTTAATTTCACCAACCAACACTATCCCGATTACCCATTCCCGTTATCCTCACTTTACGTCCTTAAAACAACATCTATCTCAAGGGACCTAATCTAGGATTTTCATCAGGACAGACATCACTGCTAAGGGGTTTCCTCAACAATAGATATCCTAAAGGCAACCATGAGGGGGATAGAGTACACCGGTGAACACATCGTTCACAACACCTACATGTTATGAACCTGCTAGCGTTCCACTGGACTGTCTAGAAAGAGTCCGTGGTCGTTATCCATACTCCGCTGAATAACTAGATCAACAACAACAACAACATCGATGCCTCTCATCTGTTTATTACACACGAACTATCTACCCATGTTCTACCCAACATATTAGTAGATAAAATATATATTTTCATACATAGTTTAAAACCTGTATATCATTTTCATTCAATATATATTCCACATAACAGATGAGGCATACCCACATAACACGTATTTCACAGAAAGCAATTCAGATCTATGAGATGGAAGAGGGTGAACATACATTCACACACATAACAACAAATTCTACACATAACACGTATTTCGTATAAAATACTTCATAATCATGCGTTAGAAGAAAGTAACTACGCACTCACACATATAAACAACAATATACTTAATACACTCGAACCATACTTGCATTATTATCGTGTTCATGAAAGGTAGTATACACTCACTTGATCAGAAGATGATCGGACAACACTACGACTTGCAGAAGTAGTAATCCTCAGCAGATCTGGAAGATCTCTACAAAAATCGAACTTCTCGCAGGCAGAGCTTCGGCTCGGGAACCGCACTTCTCGGGATCTTCGGGATCTCGGGACTTGCTTCGGGGCTCGAGAATAATACCGGGGCTTTGGGGTATTTCTGGCACGCAAATCGATGCAAAACGGGAGAGAGAAGAGAGAAAATGAACAAAAGAACCGGCTGCCCTCGCATCCTATTTATAGGAGGCTGGAGCCTCGGAGTACGCGGGGCGTACGCCTGTATGCGGGGCGTACAGCTCCGAAATCGTCACTGCGTTCGTCATCCGAAGCCACTAGCTGCGAGTGTCGACATCTTCGGAGTACGCGGGGCGTACTTCGGATCGGATTGCTGACTCCTCTTCGGATAATGCCGGATTTAAAGATTTAATTTAAATACAAAATATTTAATAAACTTCGGAATTTCATATCTTCTTCATACGAACTCCGTTTTCAATGTTCTTTATATCCACGCGAAGGTGAGACTACGCTCTACAACTTTCGTTTAGACACCCTCGGCTAATTTTGAATTTATTTTTATTATTTATTTTTAATAGGCCAGGACAGAAAATTTTGTTATAATTTCACAACTTATTCGTTTGACGTCCGTTCTCGCCTAACTTTTTATCGCTTGGATACCAACAACGAGACCTTCGATCCTCGTTTAGATTGCTTCGGCTAAAAACCGCTCGATCTCAAATCGAGTATTTCAGGCTGCATACCGCTAAGTCGAAACTTCGATAAATCATAACTTCCTCATACGAAGTCAGATTTGGGCGTTCTATATATATTCGGAAACCTCGTTTAAACTACTACAACATTATCCAAAGATATTAAGTTTATTTTACACTTAAATTTTGACGCTTATTTTTATTCTTAATTAATCAAACCACATAATTAAGCAATTAAGCACAAAACACATAATACTCAAATAATACACTCTTATTATTTCAAAACGGGTTACAAAGGTTAACCTAGACTATTACATTGCTAAAAATGGCAAGCCCGAAAATACAGGCGTTACATATATATATATATATATATATATATATATATATATATATATATATATATATATATATATATATATAGTGTTGCATTTTTTAGTTTTATTTTATAATTACATTTTTATGAAACGGCTGAATTTTTATAAAACATGTCAACATGAAGAAACAAAAACAATTGCAAAAGGTTAGTCATCAATGAATTTTTTTATTACATTTTTTTGGAACAACAAATATATTAATAATCAAACCAAAACAAAAGATAGCTACAAATAGATAATGATTAGATTTAACAACCATGCAACCCAATGAATTCTTGCATTAGAGTTACGAAAAAATGAGAACCAATAAAAAGAAGTTTCTACAATATTATCAAACAAAAACTGTTTCCTAGGCTTAAAATCATGAAATTACACTATATTTCGATAAGTCCAAAGTACCCAAGTGACCACAATTAACACATATATAATAACCACCTTTCAATTCTCGTAGCCGGTTTCACGTCAACCCAATCCTCCATATCCATAGCAAAAGAAAAAACTGGAAAATCCAAATCAAGCAACAATGTAACACGTCTTCATATTTGAACCGCAACCGTACATTGGAAAAAGAGATGAGAAACGACCTCCTGGTTATCTTGATTATCTTGACAGATTGGGCACATAACCGACTAATATTCTACACTCTCCACCAGTTTTGACCTAACCAGGAGACGATCTAACAATAAACCCCATATAAAGTATAATGTCCTATTTTTCGACCCAAAATTTTCATTTTTATATATTAAATATATATCATAGTATAATATCATTTATATTCATTGGAGTACCTGAAAAACATTTATGTTCAACTGGGTAAGCACGAAGCATAGTGAGTTTTCCAAAATACCATATACCACAATATATATTCAATGCATACACAAAATGTGTGACATCCCCATTTTCACGGCCAGAAAAGACCGATTTCGTTTATGTTTTTTAAAATAAAATTAGAGTAATTCTTTGATTAAAAGTGTTGCGGAATTTGTTCCCAAAACAAAATATAATAAGAATTTATCAAATCATTTCTTAAAAAAATATATTTTCCATTTCATAACAAAACCTCGGGATGTCAAGTTCTGATACAGACCAAAAGCATAAACAGTACCATATAGGCCTTACAACACCTATTAATATCTACTGGCCTATAATCCAAAATCCCTCGTCATCGTCCAACTATGCTCATGTTCTACTACCTGTAATACAGAAAACTGAGTGGGTCAGGCTTAGGAGCCTGGTGAGCATATACGGTTTTCAACCCACAATAAGTAAATTTATTATGTTTAAACATCAAACAACTAACCAAATTTTCCCTTTTCTATTATCTTCTTTATTCTTAAAGATCTTAATAACCATCTGTCCTCCATTCATTCATTCCTAAGGATTCTCCTAAGGTGATTACCCGTTCCCGTATTCCTCACTTTACGTCCCTAAAGTATCTATTTATAAGGGACCTAGTCTAAGGATTTTTCAATGGGGCGACAACACTGCTTCGGGGTTTCCCTAGCAATTTATGTCAAATAGGGAAACCATCAGAGTCACAACATTGCTTTCCCCATCAATTTATGTCGAATAGACAACCAAAGGGGTGACAACATTGCTTTCCTCAACAATTTATGTCAAATAGGCACGAAGTACATCGTCGCCATGGTTTATACAATAGGAACTAATTCCATAGCTGCCAATATTCATCTATACAACACAAAATCCATTCTCTCAACGTACATCAATAAGGCACTAAATCCATAGCTTCCAACGTACATCTATAAGGCACTAAATTTATAGCTGCCAATATAATCCTTTAGGCGCAACTACCAGGATATTTAGATTACAACTAATGAACACTTAAATCAAAATACTTGGTAAACACTCCCTTTTGAAAATACTTAATAAACACCTAGTTCAAACAATGTGATAATAATGTATATCTAAATCCTGCAAGACCACTATTATTATTAACACACACACACATACACACACACACACATATATATATATATATATATATATATATATATATATATATATATATAATATTTCTAAAACAATATATCCCATCCCGTCGATCCCCACATACTGACCCTATACAATGATCTTACGAGATCTAGCCTGACGAATCGATATAAACAACAAAATGACGAAGCTGCTTCGGAAATTCCCTAGCAGCAAACGAGGATCAATAAAGACATCAAATGAGGGGAATGGAATAAGTTTCACCACAAACCTTCATTCATAAAAGAAAGAACCACAAGACAATTAAGTCAGGGGTAGTTATCTAGATAGAAGTGCCTAGCCGTGGTCCGAATATCATGAGGTATTTTACCCCAGACTCATCCTATCTAGCATCGAACTTTTCCTAGCAGTGGTCTGGATATCGTGAGGTATTTTACCCCCATACTCACCCTATCCGACAATATAACACCAGACATACCTAGTAGTGATCTATTACCGACACACTTTATTAGGCAGTCTACGAAGTTCCCTCAATTACTTCGTGAAAGGAAACACTGACACATGAAGCTCGTCCGATCACTTCATAAAAGAAACGATGACTCCAAAGCTCTTTCAAAATAAAAAGTATGGGGAAATACTAATCGAGTACTACCGTACGCTCCCGTCACCGACACACAATAGTGTCAAAAAGACTTTGTACATGATAGTATTTCTGGCACGTTATAGTACTTTGGTATGCGTAGGACTCGTACTTGAGAACATAATAATACCCCGACACAAGCAACACCTAAGACACAGGGCTATGAAAAGGACTTCGTACATAAAATGTACTTCTGTACGTAGGACATACTCCACTAATCATCGATCTCACCAGACACGTACTTTTAATAAGAGGCTACCCAATGTCCAAACTTAATTGAACTAAACATCCCTTTTTAAGTCTTAACCCATCACTAGGCAAGCCTACAATGCTTATAATCAATTTTCGATACTATCTCCATTTAGGCAATGCTAACTAGTGTATACTTAACATAGAGTTTTAAGGAATAATATCATATATACACATCTTAACACATATTGAACCATAACTGATTCGCACGTTGTATATCATCAAATATATATCTAACACATATTTCGATATATATATATATATATATATATATATATATATATATATATATATATATATATATATATATATATATATATATATATATATATATATATATATGTAACACCCCCTCTAGCACGTATCACAATATTGTCCGATTTGGGCCACTCGGCACGAGGACTTCCCAGGGGGTCACCCATCCTGGTACTACTCCCGCCCGAGCACACTTAACTGCAGAGTTCTTATGGGATCTGCTGCCCTCACGACTTTAAAACGCGTTGTGATAGGTAAGGTATCCACACCCCTTACAAGGAATGCTTAGTTCTCCTTTCCAGCCGATGTGGGATCAGATCTAACCCACTTTCACCCCCCATTATAGGGTTCGACGTCCCTGTCGAACACATCGACCCGTGCCCTGGCTCTGATACCATTTGTAACACCCCCTCTAGCACATATCACAATATTGTCCGATTTGGGCCACTCGGCACGAGGACTTCCCAGGGGGTCACCCATCCTGGTACTACTCCCGCCCGAGCACGCTTAACTGCAGAGTTCTTATGGGATCTGCTGGCCTCACGGCTTTAAAACGCGTTGTGATAGGTAAGGTATCCACACCCCTTATAAGGAATGCTTAGTTCTCCTTTCCAGCCGATGTGGGATCATATCTAACCCACTTAAAATTGTAACGCCTGTGTTTCCGGGCTTTCCATTTTTAGCAATGTAATAGTCTAGGTTAACCTTTGTAACCCGTTTTGAAAATAATAGAAGTGTATTATTTGAGTATTATGTGTTTTGTGCTTAATTGCTTAATTATGTGGTTTGATTAATTAAGAATAAAAATAAGCGTCAAAATTTAAGTGTAAAATAAACTTGATATCTTTGGTTAATGTTGTAGTAGTTGAAACGAGGTTTCCGAATATATATAGAATGCCCAAATCTGACTTCGTATGAGGAAGTTATGATTTATCGAAGTTTCGGCTTAGCGATGTGCAGCCCAAAATACTCGATTTGAGATCGAGCGGTTTTTAGCCGAAGCAATCTAAACGAGGATCGAAGGTCTCGTTGTTGGTATCGAAGCGATGAAAAGTTAGGCGAGAACGGGCGTCAAACGAAGAAGTTATGAATTTATAACGAAGTTTTTCTGTCCCGGCCTATTAAAAATAAATAATAAAAATAAATTTAAAATTAGCCGACGGAGTCTAAGCGAAAGTTGTAGAGCGTAGTCTCACCTTCGCGTGGATATAAAGAACGTCGAAAACGGAGTTCGTATGAAGAAGATATGAATTTCCGAAGTTTATTAAATAACTTGTATTTAAAATTAATTGGAAAATCCGGCATTATCCGAAGAGGAGTCATCGGACTCATCCGAAGTACGTCCCGCGTACTCGTGTACGCCCCGCGTACACCGAGGAATGTCGACACTCGCACTCGAGCACTTCGGATACGTAAGCATTGACGATTTCGGAGCAATACGCCCAGCGTACTCCGAGGCTCCAGCCTTCTATAAAAAGGATGCGAGGGCAGCCGAGTTCTTTTGCTCTTTTCTCTCTTCTCTCTCCCGTTTTGCATCGATTTGCGTGCCAGAAATACCCCGAAGCCCTAGTATTATTCTCGATCCCCGAAGCAAGTCCCGAGATCCCGAAGATCCCGAGAAGTGCGGTTCCCGAGCCGAAGCTCTGCCCGCAAGAAGTTTGATTTTTGTGAAGATCTTCTAGATCTGCTGAGGATTACTACTTCTGCAAGCCGTAGTGCTGTCTGATCATCTTCTGATCAAGTGAGTGTATACTACCTTTCATAAACACGATAATAATACAAGTATGGTTTGAGTGTATTAAGTATATTGTTGTTTATATGTGTGAATGTGTATTCACTTTCTTCTATCTTATAGATCTGATTATTTCTCTATGAAATACGTGTTATGTGTGTGTGTGCCTCATCTGTTATGTGGAATATGTATTGATTAAAGCATGCTATACAAGTTTTTAAACTATGTATAAAAATGTATATTTTTATCTACTAATATGTTGGGTAGAACATGGGTAGATAGTTGGTGTGTAATAAACAGATGAGAGGCCTCGTTGTTGTTTGATTTTGTCATCTAGCGGAGTTTAGATGACGACCACAGACTTTTCTAGATAGTCTTGTGGAAACATTAGCGTTTGCCACCTGTAGGTGTTAATGAACTTGGGTGTTCATTTGCTGTACTCCATCCCCGTCATGGTTGCCTTATTTGACTTATATTGCTGAGGAACCCCCGAAGCATGTGTTGTCGCCTCGGTGAAATATTCTTAGACTAAGTCCCTTGTGTTAGTTGTCTTAGGGACATAAAGTGAGAATAACGGGAATGGGTAATTGGGTTATTATTGGTTGGTGGAAATTAAATATGATTATTTATTATGGGTTTAAAACCCTATATGCTCACCAGGCTACCAAGCCTGACCCACTCAGTTTTATTTGTATTACAGGAAGTGGCGCGAGGGCATAAGATGGACGAACCATCAAGTTGTTTTGTTTACAAGCCTGTTTATGTATATATTTGTTGAATGACTTGTAATGTTATCGTTTATGCTTATTGGTCTGTATCGGAACATGACACCCTGAGTTTTGATTATATAATGAAAATACATTTCTTTTATGAAATGCTTTGGTAAACATTGTTTTATCATGTTTTGTTTTGGGAACAAATTCCGCAACTCTTTCAAATCAAAAGGATTTACTCTAAATTATTTTAAAAGCATAAATGAAATCGGTCTTTTCTGGCCGAGATTTTGGGGATGTCACAGTTGGTATCAGAGCATTAGTTTAAGCGAACTAGGAATTTGTAGGATTTCTAGACTTAAACTTAGAATGCTAAGTGAAGTTTTGAGATGTGTGTCTGTTATGTTTTAGACACGAGCACTGGTTTATTTTAGGAAAGTTGCCTAAAATGCTTTTATGTGCTAAATGTTATATGTTGCCATATGATATTATTTGTTCGGATCTATGGTCTGTTGCCGACCGGATCTAGAAACTTTATGTGTGTAGGATTCTAAGCGTGCGTGTACGATATTAGAACTAGCATGTAAACGTTTCGGAGTGATAAGGATGATTTGAATATCTATCGTGAATGAGGATCTAATTTCACCTTATTCGATGTGTAGATCAAAATGATGAGAACAAGAAGTGGAGTTGGAAATGCTGACGAAAACAAGAATCAACCACCTGTGATTGAACAAATACCTGTCGTAGCAGCAGCACCTGAGCCAATAACCATGGCTGGTGTGCAAATGATGATTCAAACAATGTTGGATCGTCAGATGGATGAAACTAGACGGTTGCTTCAACAGAATCGTGAAGAACTGTCAATTCGTGTGGAAGAGCCTGAATTAAATGAAGGGCATTCGGAAGGTGGAAACTTCAGTGGGTCTGTTGGTCAAGCCAACCCACCGATAGTTAGGCAAAACAATCATGATGGAAGGAATGATGGAATGGGATGCAAGTACAAGGACTTTCTAACTTGCAAACCATCGACCTTCAATGGAAAGGAGGATCCGATTGGAGTTATGGATTGGATCTCCGAAATGGAGTTAGCCTTCATGACTTGTGGCTGCACAGGCAAGTTGCAAACTATCTATGCAGTGCGTCAATTCCGAGGTGGAGCCGTTCGTTGGTGGAACACTCTAGGGAAGACTTTGAGCCCTAATGAGCCACTGCAATTGGCATGGGCAGAATTTTTGGTGCAGTTCAAACGCAAGTTCTGTTCGGCCCAAAATTTGTTGGAGTTGGAGAATAAGTTTTTGGCATTGACGAAAGACAGCATGTCAGTTGATGAATACACCAATAAATTCACTGATAAGATGGAGTTTTCCTTGCTTATCGTCCCAGACGAGTTGAAAAACGTGGAACGGTATGCGAAGGGACTCCTATGGGAGTACGAGGTGCCAGTATGTCAGGGACATACTCTAGAGGCAGCTATCTGGGCTGCCAAGTCTGTTGAGAACATGATTAAGGGGAGAACCACCGACAAGGTTGAGGTTGGTGAGAAAAGAAAGTTTGAGGGAACATCTGGTTCCGGTAAGAAAGGCAAATTTTCGAAATCTGATTCGAAAAAGTTTGGAGGAAAGGGAGGCGAAGCGAAGTGGTGTGATAAGTGTAAGAAAAAGCACTTTGGGAAATGTAGCGAGGATGTAACCTGCTACAAGTGTGGGAAGGTTGGACATTTTGCCAATGAGTGTCCGAACAACAAAAGGATGTGTTTTGGTTGTAATGAAGAGGGGCATCTTTTGAAAGACTGTCCGAAGAAGAAGGAGGCAGCTAGGCCCAACATTCTACCAAAGCCGAAGGCGAGAGCCTTCCAGATGAAACTTGAGGCTGCGAAAGATGAAGCTGATGTCGCTTCAGGTACCTTTCTTGTTAACGAACTACCTGCTCAAATTTTGTTTGATTCTGGAGCCAACTACTCCTTTATTTCGCATGAGTTTGGTAGAAAACTAGCTTTACCTGTTGATGGACTAGATAATGCTTTATTAGTCGAAGTTGCTAGTGGCAAGTTTCTACCTGTTAGCCATCGTATGAGAAACATCTTAATCGACCTTAATGGGAATAAGTTTCACGGGGAATTATTGCCTATCGAGTTGAATGGTTTCGACATCGTGTTGGGAATGGATTGGCTTAGCGCCAATGATGCCGAAATATTGTGCAAGAAGAAGATAGTTAAAGTAAACCCGCCTGGGAAGGATTCATTTATGGTGTACGGGGACAAATGGTGAGTAAATTCTGGAATTATTTCTCTAATGAAAGCCAGAAAGTGTTTGACCAAGGGATGTACATCATATTTAGCATTCGTGATTGATGCTAAGAAGGAAAAGAAGGCGATGCAGAGTATTCCAGTGGTGTGTGAGTATCCGGAAGTATTTCCCGAAGATCTTCCTGGATTACCACCTGATAGACAAGTGGAGTTCAGAATTGACTTTTTACCAGGAACCACGCCAATAGCAAAAGCACCTTACCGATTAGCACCGACGGAGATGAAGGAGCTAATGATGCAACTTCAGGAGTTATTGGACAAAGGTTTCATTAGACCTAGTTCATCGCCCTGGGGAGCTCCGGTGTTATTTGTGAAGAAGAAAGATGGAAGTATGAGAATGTGCATCGATTACAGAGAGCTGAACAAGGAAACAATAAAGAATAGATATCCGTAACTGAGGATTGATGACCTATTTGATCAATTGCAAGGTTCGAGCTATTTCTCGAAGATCGATCTTAGGTCAGGATATCATTAGCTAAAAGTAAGAGAGCAAGATATCGAGAAGACTGCATTCAGAACTAGATATGGACACTACGAGTTCTTGGTTATGTTGTTTGGACTAACCAATGCTCCGGCAGCATTTATGGATTTAATGAATAGGGTTTGTAATCCTTTCCTTGATAAATCCATGATAGTGTTCATAGACGACATTCTGATTTACTCGAAAAGCCAGGAGGAGCATGGCAGACACTTGCGAGAAGTGTTAGAAGTTTTGAAGCAGGAGAAGCTGTATGCAAAGTTCTCACAATGTGATTTTTGGATTCGTGAAGTCCAATTCTTGGGTCACGTGGTCAACCAAGAAGGGATAATGGTTGATCCAGCAAAGATTGAAGCTGTGATGAAGTGGGAACAACCGAAAAGTCCCACGGAGATTCGAATCTTTTTAGGATTAGCCGGATATTACTGAAGGTTTATCCAAGGCTTTTCTTCGATTTCTACTCCATTAACAACTTTGACCCACAAAGGAGCTACTTATGCTTGGAGTGATAAGCATAAAGAAGCATTCGAGAAGCTAAAGAATAAGCTATGCGAGGCACCGATACTTTCTCTACCCGATGGAGTTGAAGACTTCGCTATTTTTAGCGATGCGTCTGGTGTTGGATTGGGTTGTGTTTTGACCTAAAGAGGAAAGGTGATAGCATATGCGTCTCGACAGCTGAAAGAGCATGAAAAGAATTACCCGACTCATTATTTGGAGTTGGCAGCGGTAGTTTTCGCTCTGAAAATATGGAGGAATTACCTCTATGGCACGAAGTGCAAACTTTTCACTGATCATAAGAGTCTCCAATATCTCTTTAATCAGAAAGAATTGAATATGAGGCAACGACGCTGGCTAGAGTTACTTAAAGACTACGACTGTGAGATAATTTACCACCCCGGTAAAGCTAATGTTGTTGCTGATGCTCTCAGTCGGAAAGTCAATCTTGAATGGAAAAGGCCAAGAGCATTGAGAATTGAAGTTGTCTCGACCATTGTGGAAAGTATAAAGAAAGCTCAAGAGGAAGCTTCTGAAAAGAATGACCGAAAGGAGGAACGTTTGGGCAAAACGCTGGTGTTCGGTGTAAACAGTCATGGACTGAAGGTGTTCCAAGATCGGATTTGGATACCTAATTCAGGAGGAATCAGAGATCTTCTGATGGAAGAAGCTCACAAGACCATGTACTCGATTCATCCCGGTAGCACTAAAATGTATAGGGACCTGAAACCCTACTACTGGAGGCCGACGATGAAGCTTGATGTTGCAAAGTATGTGGATGAGTGTGTGACTTGTGTGAGAGTAAAGACACAACATCAGAAACCGTACGGGAGTTTAGAACCATTGCCTGTGCCTATGGGTAAGTGGGAAGACATTGCTATGGATTTTGTCACTAAACTGCCCAGAACAAAGAATGGTCACGACATGATTTGGGTGGTCGTTGATCGATTCACTAATAGTGCGCATTTCATAGCAGCCAAGGAGAAATGGTCTATGGAAAATCTTGCGAATTCTTATGTGAAGGAAATTATGAGGCTTCACGGTGTTCTGTTAACGATTGTGTCAGATCGTGATAGCCGTTTCACCTCAAGGTTTTGGTAAAGTCTACAAGAGGAATTGGGTACCAAGTTATGTTTAAGTACAGCTTACCATCCGCAGACTGATGGTCAGAGTGAAAGAACAATACAAACACTTGAAGATATGCTGAGAGCATGTACCTTGGAATTCCTAGGTAATTAGGATGAACATTTACCATTGGTAGAATTTTCCTACAATAATAATTTCCACTCGAGCATTAAGATGGCACCTTATCAAGCTTTGTATGGACATAAGTGTCGTACGCCGTCTTGTTGGCTTGAGGCTGGGGAAAAGCAGTTTATGGGACCGGAGATGGTCCATCGAACTGCTGAAAAGTTGAAAATAATTAGGGAAAGAATGTTAGCAGCTCATGATCGTCAAAAGAGCTATGCTGACAAGAAGCGAAGACCGATGACTTTTGAAATTGGAGATTCGGTTTTGCTTAAAGTCTCGCCGTGGAAGGGACTTATAAGATTTGGTAAAAGGGGAAAGTTGAGTCGAAGGTTTATTGGACCGTTTAAAGTTCTTCAGAGGGTTGGGAACCAAGCTTACAAGCTCGAATTACCCGAAGAACTGAATGGAATTCACAACACTTTTAATGTGTGTTATTTAAGGAAGTTCACGGGAGAAGTTCCCGACATAATTCCAATTTCTGAATTGAGAATTTATGAGAACATGAGGTTAATTGAAGAACCAGAGGCAATTGTTGACCGAAAGACTAAGAAGTTGCGACGCAAAATGGTTGGGTTAGTGCTTGTCCGATGGAAACACACAAATGGGCCGAATCTCACCTGGGAGACGGAGAGTGACATGTTGAGTCGCTATCCGCATTTGTTTGTTGATATGTGATTTCGGGGACGGAATCATTCTAAGGTGGAGAGAATTGTAACGCCTGTGTTTCCGGGCTTGCATTTTTAGCAATGTAATAGTCTAGGTTAACCTTTGTAACCCGTTTTGAAAATAATAGAAGTGTATTATTTGAGTATTATGTGTTTTGTGCTTAATTGCTTAATTATGTGGTTTGATTAATTAAGAATCAAAATAAGCGTCAAAATTTAAGTGTAAAATAAACTTGATATCTTTGGTTAATGTTGTAGTAGTTGAAACGAGGTTTCCGAATATATATATATATATATATATATATATATATATATATATATATATATATATATATATATATATATATATATATATATATATATATATATATATATATATATATATATATATATATATATATATATATATATATATATATATATATATAGAACGCCCAAATCTGACTTCGTATGAGGAAGTTATGATTTATTGAAGTTTCGGCTTAGCGATGTGCAGCCTGAAATACTCGATTTGAGATCAAGCGGTTTTTAGCCGAAACAATCTAAACGAGGATCGAAGGTCTCGTTGTTGGTATCGAAGCGATGAAAAGTTAGGCGAGAACGGACGTCAAACGAAGAAGTTATGAATTTATAACGAAGTTTTTCTGTCCCGGCCTATTAAAAATAAATAATAAAAATAAATTTAAAATTAGCCGACAGAGTCTAAACGAAAGTTGTAGAGCGTAGTCTCACCTTCGCGTGGATATAAAGAACGTCGAAAACGAAGTTCGTATGAAGAAGATATGAATTTCCGAAGTTTATTAAATAATTTGTATTTAAAATTAATTGGAAAATCCAGCATTATCCGAAGAGGAGTCATCGGACTCATCTGAAGTACGCCCCACGTACACCGAGGAATGTCGACACTCGCACTCGAGCACTTCGGATACGTAAGCAGTGACGATTTCGGAGCAGTACGCCCCGCGTACTCCGAGGCTCCAGCCTCCTATAAATAGGATGCGAGGGCAGCCGAGTTCTTTTGCTCTTTTCTCTCTTCTCTCTCCCGTTTTGCATCGATTTGCATGCCAGAAATACCCCGAAGCCCCGGTATTATTCTCGAGTCCCGAAGCAAGTCCCGAGATCCCGAAGATCCCGAGAAGTGCGGTTCCCGAGCCGAAGCTCTGCCCGCAAGAAGTTCAATTTTTGTGAAGATCTTCCAGATCTGCTGAGGATTACTACTTCTGCAAGCCGTAGTAGGAGAGAGGTTAAAAGTAGGCTTAAAGATGAGACAAGTAAGAGAGAGGTTGAGAAATTAGCAACCAAAACCGGCTGCCTTCGATTTCTATTTATAGGGCTGGATTTCGCTATTCACGTCGTGAGCCAGCCTTGTTCACGTCGTGAACTTGGTTGTCATCAGGTGCGTAGTCGCGACATCAGTCTTTCAGGCTCTGAAGGTGTCAATCACTGAGTTCACGTCGTGAGTTCTGACACATGTTGAAGTTCGTGCCCCAAACTTTATAAATTCATATCTTTCGCATACGAGCTCCGTTTTCGACGTTGTTTATATCCACGCATTGGTGAGATTATGCTTTATAACTTTCATTTAGACTCCATTAGCTAATTTTGAATTTATTTTTAATATTATATTTTTATTATACCGGGACATGAAAAGTCCGATAATAATTTGTAACTTCTTTATCCAACGTTCGTTTCCGTCTGTCTTTTTACCGTTGCACTATCATTGACGAGATCTTCGAATCTCGTTTAGATTGTTTTGGCTAGAAATCAATTGATCTAAATATCGAGTTTTGGGCTGCATACTACTAAGCTGAAACTTAGAAAAATCATAACTTCCTCACACGAAGTCAGATTTGGACGTTATTTTTATGTACGTTCTCGGTTTAACATATTCTATGACTTTCGTTTAGATCACTAAGGCTAAAAAGCGTTCCATCGTAAATTCACCTTCTACAGCATACAACGTCGTATCGATTTTGTCGCGAAACTTCGACATGTCATAACTTCTTCGTTATAACTCGGATTTCGGTATTATTTACATCTCCAGAATCCTTGTTTCAAGCACTAGAACTTCATTCTTAGATATCAAGTTTATCTAATATTTATTTTTGACGCTTATTTTTATCCTTAATGATAATAATGAAGTTTAAAGCACATAATTCATTCTTATTATTTCAAAATGAGTTCCAATGGTTGACCTAGACTATTATATTATCATTAATGCTTAGCCCCGATGCACGGGCATTACAATTCTCTCCTCATTAGAATGATTACGTCCCCAGAATCATACATCAACAAACAAATGCGGATAGCGACTTATCATGTCATTCTCCGTTTTCCCCGGGTGAGATTTGGCCAATTCGTGTGTTTCCATTGCACAAGCACTAAACTAACCATCTTGTGTCGCAACATCTTAGTATTACGGTCAACGATTGCCTCTGGTTCTTCAATTAGTCTTTTGCTTTCATCCAACCTTAATTAAAAAATTGGAACTATGTCGGGAACTTCTCCCCTGAAGTTACTTAAATAACACATGTGGAAAGTGTTATGAATATCATCTAGTTCTTCTGGTCGTCCTAGCTTGTTAGCCTGGTTCAAATTCTCTAAAGAACTTTAAACGGTCCAATAAACCTTGGACTCCACTTTCCCTGAACCACGTAACATACTCATCTTAATCGGATTCGATTCGATGTGACCTATAGGGTTGGAATATCAATCATCCTCTTAGTCATTACCGAAACGATGGTAACGACATACATGAACAAAAACAAAATCAATTACTAGCTTCTTGGTAACCTTGTGACTTTCCCTGATCCAAGTGTGAGTCATGTGCTTCAGTAGTATAGATTTCTACTACTATTCACACATACTCATACTCGTCCCAAGTATTGTCTCGCAGTCCCCAAGTCCTAAAATCACAAAACAATTTAACACATACGAATGTGTCCAATTAATCAGAAAAATTTTCATAGACTCTACTAGGACTTCTTCCATACGTATCTTCAATCATCAATTCTACTTCAACTCGGTTGGTGATGGAAATTCCAGACGATGGGACAACTTCAAGAATTACACCAATCGTTCCATCATCCTGCCAATCGAAGTTGTACTTTAGACGTACCGTACCCCTCAAAACGTTCCGTTATTTTATCAGACATATTCTAAAGGCAAGATACCACTCTTACGATATCTTCTGATAGGTGTCATTCACTATCATAAGCCTTTCATTTCCTCCATTTACTCAATTCTCTACGAGTCTTCACCATAACGTGTTGTAAACCAAAGCAGACGTTCAGTGTACTTAGGTGAGAATTTTAAGATAGGAAAGCTTTATTTACGATAGATGTATAAATCTTCTTATCACTCTGAAACGTTTACATGCTAGTTCTAATATCGTAGTCGTACGCTTAGAATCCTAAACACGTAAAGTTTCTAGATCTGGTCGGCAACAGACCATAGATCCAAACAAATAATAGCATATATGGTAAACATATAGCATTTAGCACATAAAAGCATTTTAGGCACCTTTCCTAAAATAAACTAGTGCTCGTGTCTAAAATATGGTAGACACTCATCTCACAATCATCACTTAGCATTCTAAGTTTAAGTCTACAAATCCTACAAATTCCTAGTTCGCTTAAACTAATGCTCTAATACCAACTGTGACATCCCCATTTTCACGGCTAGAAAAGACCGATTTCGTTTATGCTTTTTAAAACAAAATAGAGTAATCCTTTGATTAAAAGTGTTGCGGAATTTGTTCCCAAAACAAAATATAATAAGAATTTATCAAATCATTTCTTAAAAAAAATATTTTCCATTTCATAACAAAACCTCGGGATGTCAAGTTCTGATACAGACCAAAAGCATAAACAATAGCATATAGGCCTTACAACACTTATTCATATCCCTCGTCATCGTCTAACTATGCTCTTGTTCCACTACCTGTAATACAGAAAACTGAGTGGGTCAGGCTTGTGAGCATGGTGAGCATATAGGGTTTTCAACCCACAATAAGTAAATTTATTATGTTTAAACATCAAACAACTAACCAAATTTTCCCTTTCCTATTGTCTTCTTTATTCTTAAAGATCTTAATAACCATCTGTCCTCCATTCATTCATTCCTAAGGATTCTCCTAAGGTGATTACCCGTTCCCGTATTCCTCACTTTACGTCCCTAAAGTATCTATTTATAAGGGACCTAGTCTAAGGATTTTTCAATGGGGCGACAACACTACTTTGGGGTTTCCCTAGCAATTTATGTCAAATAGGGCAACCATCGGAGTCACAACATTGCTTTCCCCAACAATTTATGTCAAATAGACAACCAAAGGGGTGACAACATTGCTTTCCATAGCAATTTATGTCAAATAGGCACGAAGTACATCGTCGCCATGGTTTATACAATAGGCACTAATTCCATAGCTACCAATATTCATCTATACAATACTAAATCCATACTCTCAACGTACATCAATAAGGAACTAAATCCATAGCTTCCAACGTACATCTATAAGGCACTAAATTTAAGGCACTAAATCCATAGCTTCCAATGAACTAAACAACCATTTTTAAGTCTTAACCCATCACTAGGCAAGCCTACAATGCTTATAATCAATTTTTGATACTATCTCCGTTTAGGCAACGCTAACTAGTGTATACTTAACACAGAGTTTTAAGTAATAATATAATATGTACACATCTTAACACATATTGAACCATAACTGATTCGCACGTTGTATATAATCAAATATATATCTAACACATATTTTGGGCAATAACAAATATTTCACATACATACATACATATATATATATATATATATATATATATATATATATATATATATATATATTACTTTAATCAATACTTGTATTAAAATCATGTCCATGAAAGCGACTATGCACATGATACCTTATCGGATGAACACATAGTTCAAAAGTACATAATCCGTACTCCCGGATCTAAAATTTACCTCCTTACCTAATCCATATTCCTAGATCGGGTATGTCTAATCTATCTTAAAAAACAAACAATATATATATATATATATATATATATATATATATATACACACACACACACACACATAGCACGTATTTTATAAAATACTTCATATCTATGTGTAAGATGAAAGTGTATATACATTCACCTGATAAGACGATGATCAGACAACACTACGACTCTAAAAGTAATATCCTTCGATGAAACCATAATGTTCTCTCAGAAACCGGACTTCTCGTGGGCAGAGCTTCGGCTTGAAAACTCTTTTTCTCGGGATCTTCGGGGCTTAGGGACTTGCTTCGGGTATCGGGATGATACCGGGACTTCAGCGGGTTAAAAGTAGGCTTAAAGATGAGAGAAGTAGGAGAGAGGTTGAGAAATTAGCAACAAAAACCGACTGCCTTCGATTTCTATTTATAGGGCTGAATTTTGCTATTCACGTCGTGAACCAGGCTTGTTCACGTCGTGAACTTGGTCGTCATCAGGTGTGTAGGCGCGACATCAGTCTGTCAGGCTCTGAAGGTGTCAATCACCAAGTTCACGTCGTGAACTCTATGTTCACGTCATGAGTTCTGACACAGGTTGAAGTTCGTGCCCCGCACTTCAGAAATTCATATGTTTCACATACGAGCTCTGTTTTCGACGTTCTTGATATCCACGCGTAGGTGATATTATGCTCTATAACTTTCATTTAGACTCCGTCAGCTAATTTTTACCTTATTTTTAGCATTATATTTTTAGTAGGCCAGAACAGGAAAAGTTCGTTAATAATTCATAACTTTTTCATTTGACGTCCGTTTCCGTCTGTCGTTTTACCGTTGCACTATCATTGACGAGATCTTTGATTCTCGTTTAGATTGTTTTGGCTAGAAATCACTTGATCTAAATATCGAGTTTTGGGCTGCATACTGCTAAGCTGAAACATAGAAAAATATTAATTTCCTCACACGAAGTCAGATTTGGACGTTCTTTTTATGCACGTTCTCGATTTAACGTATTCTATAACTTTCGTTTAGATCACTAAGGCTAAAAAGCGTTCCATCGTAAATTCACTTTTTACGGCATACAACGTCGTGTCAGTTCTAACACGAAACTTCGACATGTCATAATTTCTTCGTTATAACTCGGATTTCGGTATTTTTTACATCTACAGAATCCTCGTTTCAACCACTACAACTTCATTCTTAGATATCAAATTTATCTAATATTTATTTTTGACACTGATTTTTATCCTTAATGGTAATAATTAAGTTTAAAACACATAATTCATTCTTATTACTTCAAAACGAGTTCCAATGGTTTACCTAGACTATTATATTATCTTTAATGCTTAGCCTCGACTCACGGACATTACAAAATGGCCTTCAACATAAAGCTTGTCCACTCTTGGCCTTCAACACGAAGCTGGTCCGCCCTTTTTCCTACATCATATAGCTAGTCCGAATTTTAGCCTTTAGAATAATGCTAGTTCTCCCAAGTCTACTGGCCTTCAGCCCGTGGCCGGTCCGCCCTCAAATCTCCACATAATAATTCCACAAGTATAAATAGTACAACAAACAATAACCCAATAGTACAAGCAACTAAAGTACTAGCCTAATGGCATACTACAAGGAAACGATATCCCAACATACATAGGATATATACTAGCGATCGAGCTGGCGGATAACGCACCTAACAAGTATTAACCTATAATACTTTAACTTATTAATCCCTATGGAAATCTGACATTGAGAGCTAGATCTTTCAATAATCCCAATGAATACTGAGAGTTTTATCAAATAAGGATCATCTAGATCGGATAGTTGGGAGGAAAGACCATTTCGACATATATCCTTTCTAAAATCCAACAACCAAACCAACGTGACCATTCTAGACACATCGCCCATAAGTAGAGAAATCAATATTTTGACTTGGAATTAATGACCGATCTAGCATTTATAGGTTCCTAATAACGATCATAATTATGTATATAAGCTATCCTAAAAGATTAGTAAGCGTAGCTTCACTTACAAAGGTTCCTAGCGAAAAACCCGAAAAGTCGCGCGTAGAATCCGAATATCGAGCACTTCTTCCTGCCCGACTATCAGCGGCCTAGAGCCTTGCTGAAAAGAGATTTCTCATAAACCCCAAAATACCCTCAAAATTCAGGTCCTAGAGAGAGATAAAGGGAAATTGGTTGGTTTGAGAATGAATAAAGAGTTGAAGGTATTTATAGCTAAAAAGGGAGGGTCCATTCCGTCTTGTATAGGCGCGTGTTGTGCCTCTGGTCGGGGCTGGTGGTGTCGGCCGCTCACGAATCTGCTATGTGTCACACTTGGGTTGGTCCACCTCACTCTTGTCGGCTGCCTTCTAGAACACGCCACATGTCCGATTGTCGTGATGCCACTTCAGCTGGTCAGTGGAGAGTCTGACACGTATTTGGACATGTGGCGTACTTTTGTGCCACCACATCATTGCAACAAGTATTTTCCTCAAATATTTTGGACGACCATAACTTTCACATACGAGTTCTGTTTTTGACGTTCTTGATATCCATGGAATCCTCTTGTCAAACTCTACAATTCTCCTTTAGGTCTCAACAATTAATTCTCACTTTAACTAATATTCATATTAGACTTTTAAAGTTCGTGCGAAATTCATATCTCCTTCATATGAACTTCGTTCTCGACTATCTTTACATAGACGGTTCATATTCATGAGATCTTTAATTCTCGTTTAGATTGTTGCGGCTAACAATCAACTGATTTGAATTTCGATTTTCTTGTTCGTACTGCTATTCTGAAACTTCTAAAAATTATAACTTCCACATACTAAGTTAGATTTTGTAACGCCTGCAAAATCCGGGCTAGTCA
This sequence comes from Lactuca sativa, assembly GCF_002870075.4. Lineage (NCBI taxonomy): Eukaryota > Viridiplantae > Streptophyta > Magnoliopsida > Asterales > Asteraceae > Lactuca > Lactuca sativa. The sequence goes on along the minus strand of NC_056625.2, from coordinate 64,759,734 downwards.
AATTAGAGGCAATAGGGGTCGAAAAAGACTTTTCGAGAAAAGATTATTTAGAATAAATAATCTTAACCAAGTTTTAGAATATGTCACAAGGTTTCCGTACATATAAAGAACGCCGAAATCCGAGTTATAACGAATAAGTTATGACCCGTCGAAGTTTCGCGACGGAACCGGCACGGCACCGGGAAGCGTAAATAGTGAATTTATGATAGAGCAAGATTTAGCCTTAGTGATCTAAACAAAAGTCGTAGAGTATGTTAAACTAAGAACATCGATAAAAAGAACGCCCAAATCTGACTTCGTATGAAGAAGTTATGAATTTTCGAAGATTCGGATTAGCAGTGTACAGCCCGAAGTTCGAATATTAGATCGAGCGATTTCTAGCCGACACGACCTAAACGAGAATCGAAGATCTCGTTAGAAGTAGCATAACGAGAAAAATATGGGCGAAAACGGATGTCAGATGAAGAAGTTATGAGAATTTAACGGACCAATCCTGTCCCGGCTTGTTAATAATATAAAATTTAAAATTGATTCAAAATTAGCCGACGGAGTCTAAACGAAAATTGTAGAGTACGTTCCCACCTTCGCGTGGATATAAAGAATGTCAAAAATGGATATCGTATGCGAAAGATACGAATTTTTAAAGTTTAGACTCAAAATTGAGAAACCTGTTGCTCGATCGATGACGTGGCGCAATCTGGACCCTCCATCGCTGACTCAATACCCACCTCGGATGAGTGACGCGTCGCCCCTCGCTACGCCCAGCGTCCGAGCTCAGAACGCGCCGCGTACGAAGGGTCTTCATGTGGTCCGAGAACAGGCTGCGTTTCACCATGCGAAGATTGCCACCTGGAGGTCTGATCCGAAGCTACGCCCCGCGTAGCTGCTGAACGCCCAGCGTACCACCGAGGCTTCGCGCCTATAAAAGGCATGCGAAGTTGCCCGGATTTCACACACCTTTCCACCTTCTTTCTCTCACTAGTTTCTCTCTCTAGCTCCTCTAAACCCCCTTAAGCCCTAGATAAACCTCTTAGCTCCCGAGGGAAGCCCCGAGGCTCCCGGAGTCCCGAGAAAAAGAGCCTTTCAGTTTCGAAACGCTGCTCCAATTAAGTTCTGGTTTTCGATAAAATTCGCTGTAAGTGTGCTACGCTTATGCAATTTTTAATATAGCTTTCAAATAATTATAGGAATGTTATTAGGTCCTTAAAATAATTATTTGGGTTATTATTATGAGTTATATTGAGTATTATTAACGCTTAATAATAGTCAGACTAATTAATTTGTCGCGGTTATCGTTAGACTAAACCCTAGTGGTATTGGTACTAGGTTTTATCGAAGGAATATCGTTTTGAGAGTATCGAAGCGCTGTCCGAGTGCTGAGTCACCACCTTTCAAGTGAGTGCATAGTTACTTTCATCTTACACATAGATATGAAGTATTTTATATAAACTACGTGCTATGTGTGCATATTATCTGAATACTTGCTGTCTATGCCGAATGAACGTTTTATACATGTTTTAAATTATTTAAACTGTATACGTATTTTATATATACGAATATGTTGGGTATGACATGGGTAGATGAATGATGAGAGATATAAGATGATGAGAGTATACATTGGCAGCTATAGACTTAGTGCCTATTGGACAAGCACCGGTAGCTATGGACTTAGTACCTATTTGATAAACGTTGGTAGCTATGGATTTAGTACCTGTTAGGAATTGGTAGCTATGGACTTAGTACCTATTAGATAAACGCTGGTAGCTATGGATTTAGTACCCGATGAGTAGACTATAGCAGCTATGGAATTAGTGCTTTACAAACGAACATTGGCAGCTATGGATTTAGTGCCAGTCCTATAACCCTGGAAGTAAGGGACTTTGGAATAAACGGATGCAGGATAGATGACTCTTAGGTTAAATCCTTAAGAGTAAAGAAGATAATGGGGATGGGTAATTGGGTTGATTGTTTAAACATAATAATTATATTATTATGGGTTGAAAACCCTATGTACTCACCAGGTTTCCCAACCCGACCCACTCAGTTTATTTAAATCTCAGGTGTTGATATGAAGTCACATTACACTGAGAGATTTAAAGAGATGTAGATCACTAGTGTAAATAAATGTAAGTTCTGTTTATGCTTATGTTTCTGTATTAACGATGACATCCCAAATGTTTTAAAGTGAATAAAATACGTTTCTTTGAAAATGTTTTGATAACGTATTTATCGTGTTTTTCTGGGAACAAATTCCGCAACATTTTTATGAAATGAAGTACTCTGATTTTTATAAAGCATAAACAAAATCGGTCTTTTCTGGCCGTGAAAATTGGGGATGTCATAGATTTGGACGTTTTCTACATGCACGCTCTCGGATTTATGATTACTACAACTTTCGTTTAGATTTCTTAGACTAATAAGCTACCTATCTAAAATTGACCTTTTACGATATGTTGAGCCATGTCGGTTTAATTGCGAAACTTCAGAAAAGCATAACTTTTTCATACGAAGTCGAATTCGGGTGTTCTATATATCTATTGAAGTCGTATTGGCATTTCCTACATGTTTATGATGATTACTTTAGCTAAAAAGTAATATATCTCTACTTCAAATTTTGTAAATGATGGTTTATATTGAAATATCTTTATCGGGACAACCCGATTCCATCTAATATGCCTTAACCCCAATAGAAAACGATGGTCATCAAGTTTCCTCCTCGCCAACTTAACTAAAAAGAAACTCAAAGGATCCGGCACCCAATCCCACTTATCTGGCATGGAACCTAAAGTGATAAAAGAAAGGAGATTAATCCAATTAATTTATTAAGTTAAAGAGTTTCCGCGCCTCTCTTAATATCATGACACCAAAAAAATTCCAACCACTAAATGCCCAAAAATCACTAACCATTGCATCTTGTGAATTGGACAAAGCAAACAACTTGTGAAACCGCACCTTAAATGACAATCCGATACACCACACATCCGACCAAAAATGTGTTGGGTTCCATTCCCAAAAACTCTAGACATAGAAGAATTAGGAATAAAACCACTCTCATGAAGATGGTTACTAGAACCAAAATGTTTTGCCATACCCCCTCCAGAATAAAGTTGTGAGTCGTCCAACATCCTACCACCCTCTTCATAAATCCATTTAATCAATCTAACCCATAAAGAGTTACTCTCGATAAAAAAAATATCTAACCCCACTTACACAATAACGCCAAATCAAACACACCCAAACTACCAATATCAAGACCGCCATGATCTCTAGAATTAAGGGTAATATCCCATTTAACCCAACCTATGTAGCTTAAGGTTGTTTAGTATTTGAATTAATTATTCGAATTGCCCAATTAGAGCGTCTAGATTGAAGCATATCGTTCGAATATTCAAAATTTTAAATTGTTTTCCAGATAAACCGTATTATTTTTTTAGATTAAAAAATTGTCTTGGTTTATATAATAAGACCTAATAGTCCAAAAATCCTAACAATAAAATTTGTTTATTTATGTTTTATTTTTAGTACATATCTTTAATAATTTATTTGTTTATAGATTAGAAAGTTTAAACAAATAAAAACTTAAGTTGTATTTGACACATGTAAACTAACTTATTTTTCTAGGTTATTGTGATTTAATGTTCGGTGAGACCACAAAAGTAGGTTACAAATCATTATAAGCTAGTTTTCGATACATTATTTGCAATAGCTTATTATTAAGTTAACTTATAAGCTGATGCACCAAACAAAACCATAATATATATATATATATATATATATATATATATATATATATATATATATATATATATTCTCAAAAAAATTATATGTATAACATTATATTATAATATATTTTTCTTCATTATTTCTTGTTTATGAAATTTAATTCACACTTAAATAATTATTAAATAATTTGCTTCGTTTCTTTAATAGAGTTAACTAATATTCAAGTTAATTTAATATGTCAAGACTTTAGAAAACCAAATTATAATTTGGTTGGTTCATATTGGATTTTAATTTTGTTTGACAGTCCATATGCATGTTTTGAAAACAAACATTAATTTGGATTAACTTGATCAGATTCAACCAATCCATCATCTAGCTAATGAATAAAATTACAAGAAACAAAAAGAAATTATGGTGTGAAGGTACTACATGATACAATCCAATTGCATATATAGTTGTTAATGTTTGATGTATATTTGTTACACTCGTTTTATATTTCGGAGTTACACTTATTATCCACTAGAATCACTATACAGTTAGAGAAGTATACATATTCGTATGGCAATATAGGAGTGGTAAGTACGGGTTGTCGAACACTTGACGAACGGGAATGATTTGTAATTAAAATATCTACTAAAGGTTAACTAAGTAAATAAGTAAATTGAGGGGGTTTTCTCTGATTTTGCAAGTTCATAAAACTTAATACCATTTAATTTTCTCAAGACAAAAAGTGTGACTCAAACCAAAGACAAACAACAAAACAGTTTGAAAGACAATAATTAAAGAGAACTTCCGTTTAGGTTCGATTGGCTCATTTCCTATGGTTGATTCTAATGACAGTGCAAGGGATTTAATTTCGTTCATTACCGATTTCTATTATGACAAGTAATAATGATATTATTATCAATCATTTAATTTAACACAACTATCAATTCAGTTATCAGGTGAAAAAATAATCACATGAATCAGTATTAAGTTTGAATTATGCAAGACTTGAATTATAAACTCACATTAAAAATAATAATCTCAGTTAAATACATGAATGATCATCACATATAAGCTTACACATTAAATTTACCAACTTTTTCTATTTAACCCTAAGCTTATGATCAAAGTCACAGTTATACAAACCTAATGATCATAGTGCTCATATGATTCAAGTATGTTCATATAGAATGATCATCTAATCCTAATAATACTCAGTATTAAACAGAAAAGATTAACACTAACACATTGGGATCTTCAAACTACCTTAACATAATAAATAATCAACTAGATCAAATCCAAAATCATATAATCAAACCATGGTTTTAAGCTTCTCTACCCTAAATGAAAGTTGAAGGCTTTAGACCATAATCATAAAAGGAAAACAATTTAAAACAAAGTTAACTTTAAACTTCATGATTGAAACAAAGCAAACCGAGTTATTAAGTGTAATTGTGCCTTCAATCTCTTCAAAATTAGCTCTAAAACAAATTCTGATCTCTAAAGCTCCAAAAAGGGGTCTCTGGTCTTCTAAGGTCGAGTAAGACTTGTTACATAAGTTAGGTTAAAATGCAAAATCGGTCTATAAATAGTTTCCAAAATTTGACTTCCACACCGTGGAAAATAGAGTTCCATGTCGTGGAATCCTCTACTTTAGCGTAATCTCCAAGCCAAAGTTAGCATCCCTTTGGCAGCTTTCCTGATCGTGAATAAACAATTCACCACGATGTGGCAGGTATATTTCCACGCCGTGGAAACTTCAAAATCCTTAGTTTTTTAATTGTAGTTGACTTGATCCATTAATCTTGCTTCCAACTCCAATTTTGCATCATTTTAATTACGAGCATGTCTTTGTTGCTACAAAACAAAATTTAAACATTATTAACACAGTTTATCTATAATTTGGACCAAATGTAGTTGAAAATACGAAGATATTGCATGAATAATATGAATAAATAAAACAATATCAAAATACTTCACACTTGTCTTTTGATTGTCCCCAAGCAAAACATATTTCAATACATCACATTAACACATAAGTGACCAATATCACACAAAAGAATCCAATTCAAACTCACCAATTACGTATTGCGTCAATGCATATATTTGTGTCTATTTTCAGCTAAGTACTTCCCAATCCTAAATACTCACAATCCTCATAAAAGCTTCTCACTTATTTGGAACAACATTCATCTTTGGCACTGCTACCACCTATGCCTTTTTATTTACCCCATTTTGTTTTAAAAGTTATTACCAAATTCCAAATGACACGACTTTAAAAAGATAAATACTATATATTATAATTGACCTAAAAATATAACTAAACTTTTATTGCAACTTCATATTTTTGTGGAACTTTTGTTTTCTTTTTTTCACTTTTTTATATATAATTTTTTTCACAAGTTTTTTCGTTTTTTATTTTTTCTCATAGCTTCAACTTTCTCATAAATAAGGAAACAAATAACTTTAACTTTACATCTACTATACTATATTTCATAACTTTCTAAAAATTCATTGGGGTACTCGAAATTCTTTTGACCACTAATGAAACCCATGACTTTCAATGACTCCCATGTAGCGACTTTCTTCCCATCCATCCAAACTTTTATAATTAGGGGGATATGTATATATACATACATATATATATATATATATATATATATATATATATATATATATATATATATATATATATATATATATATATCATCCAGGGAATACTCACCGAGTCTCAAAAGTCACATATTGCTTCCACTTATGAACTGTTACTTATTTAAAATATAACTAGACTCAAAATGCATAAATTAAAGTAGATAATACTTGGTAAATTGACTCACTTTATTTTAATAGAAAGGAACCACGAGATAAATCTTCATCTCAAGGCTATTTATTGGGTCTAGGTATTCACAAAGCAAAACTTATTATGTCTCTCAAACTACACAAGGTTATGTTTTTGTCTCATGATTTCACTAGAGCTGGAAAGCCACAGATACGCTATAACAAATTGGCTCAACTAAATATTAATGTTTTCCTTAAATAATTCCACACAATATCAGCAAACTAGTCTTAACACAATAATATCAAAAATTTAAAATTGACAAGATTATTTAAATTATACTATTTTTGCAAAAAAAAAATCTAGCATCTTTCAATAAAAACTTTTTACTGCTTGAAATTTTTTCGACCCCTACCCCACACTTGTTTCATACAATGCTCTCATAGTATGTAGAAAATAAAGCGCACAAAAGCAAAAAGGGAGAAAAATTAACAAACTCCCCTAGATATAAGTGGTGAGTTCGATTCCAGAAAGAAATGGATTTTGTTGACCTTTCATGTACATGTAGGAAATAGGAACTGTTGATTTGCTCCAAAATTAAGAAAAATAGTGCCCTAATAAAACAGACTTCAGATTGCGGTGAACCAAACACTCGAGATATTGTGCTGAGCCTCTCCACGGCGTGGCAATGTATAGACACGTTGTGGGCGTTTTCTAATGCCCATGACTTCGTACCAAGTACACCCCAAAATTTTCATTTCTCTTTAAAATTTTACAACGATTTTGGTGTAAATTAGCATTCTAGAATAAAAGTAGTTATTACAAAGATCGTACCGGCCTCAAGTACAAGATCGAGTCGGGCATCACAAATATAAACCGGCAAAACAAATCATTATAGCAACATAATTCTCGCTACTTAGTGAATAACAACTACAATAATATAATCATATAAATCACATATATTGTAATCAAGTAATCCTCACTAATGTGTAACAAATAAATTACGAAAACTAATGGTATTATCATATTATCTCATCAACTCTAATAATAATAAAAATATGTTTCTTTATAATGGTCTATTACTCAACAATGATCTCTCTCTCTTTCTCTCAATAATAATCTCTCTCTCTCTCTCTCTCTCTCTCTCTCTCTCTCTCTGTCTTTATGATTATCAATCTCTCAATTTCTCACTCGAGAGTAATCTCTGAATCATAATCTATCTCAATCATGATGTGTATCTTTATCAAGATATTTCTCTATCATAATTTACCACTCTCAATGTTAATAACACACACACACACACACACTCTCTCTCTCTCTCAATATTTATTTCTCTTAATGGGGGGCACTCCCTCTCTCACTCTATCTAGATCTATCACACTCAATCATAATCAATATCTCATAAATGATCTATCTCTCTCTTAATCATAATCAATCTCTTAATCATATCTATCTCCATCATAATCTATCATGATAAAATATATCTCTCAGTAAAATCAATTTCTCAATAATAATCAAATATTTAGATCTCTATAAAATTTATATATCATATACCTCAGATAACATAGATATCATATATGTCACAATCCTAATACAAATAGTTACTCATAAATGATCTATATTTGAATGTGATATATCTCTCGGTTATAATCTATCTCATAAAGGATCTATCTCATTTATAAGTTATCTTCTAATTAATAATCCATCTCTTAATTAGAATCAATCTTTCATTCAAATATTAATTTCTAGGAATAATCAATCTCTCAAATATAATTCAATTAGAAAATAATAATTAATCATATAACTCATGTAATGTATATCACAAAAAATACATCAATGGATATTAGAGTAGTGTTACTCACCTAGTCAATCGGCAAACTAATTCCAGTTTCGGTTTCCATCCTTTGATGCCTATCAGTTTGTCACATGGTAACACCTAGTCATCACATAACAAGTTCCTTAGAACCTGTCTCAACTCACAACTAGTTATACTCTATGACCACTCATCGTAATAATAATCAAATTTCATAATATAACCACAATAGGCTTAACCCATAAGCTAGTGGCCAAATCTCTCATAATAGGTAATTCTCAAAATTGTAGTTTATAACCCTCATTAATCAAACTTGATATCTAATCATAAGATTTTCTTACTAGACGTCTCACCAATGGGTTCATAGTAGCTCCATATCATGAATACGCGTAACCCCTACTCGGGTCTAATATATATATATATATATATATATATATATATATATATATATATATATATATATATATATATATATATATATATAATTATTACATCTCAAAATCATAAATTAACGTGGTAGAATATACCTCAATGAATCTCATACTCGGCCCCGTATCTCCCATACAGTGATACAATTGCTTAGGTATAATATCCCATAAACAACTCTCGGGTAACATCTCCGATCACATGTGCCAAAATCTCTCAAATGACACAAGACACTCGTTTTTATAGTCTGCAATGGTCACATCGTGACCATGTATGTGTTACATCGTGATGATCTATTGAACTCTAGTTTCACCATGTGTTGCACTCTCCAACCACGTGTCTCGGTGACTCTTCGCATTTCATGTCGTGACATGCTTATTGTTATGTCGTGACATACTCAATTCCACGTCGTGGAAAACATTCATCCACGTGGTGGGATTCAAGATTTTGACTGTTGACTGATTTACGTTGACTTTATCAAAATAGAATCATCCTCGCGTCTCAACTCCAAACGGCCATAACTTTCTCATACAAACTACATTTTCGAAGATCTTTATATCCATGGAACCCTATCAACAAGATCTACAACATTAATCAATTATCTTTTGCTAAGTAGCATTTCTCAATTTGAAGTAACTCCATGCTCTATTTCTCTTACTCGCCTCATATCATTTTATATCTTTTGAAGTGATAGTTGGTCACGAAAGACAGGTATTACAAGTTCTCTCCCCTTTAAAATATTTCGTCCTCAGAATCTCGCTAAGGGTACTTTAACTAAATCTATTTTCAAACTCTTAAATTTCAATCGTATCAACATCTTAGACACTCTTACTCTTTTCTTATATCATGGTATACTCATAAATATTTTAAATTAATATTTCTCTTAAATCTTTCCTAATAAGCCTTAGTCTCAAACTATAATTTCTCATCCATTTCAACTCGTCATCTGATTCTCGGTAAAAAAACGAAATTCGTAATTTTAATCATCTCATTCACAACTGATAGTATTTCATGTATCATTATTCAAATTCGACTATTTTCTCTTATCCCTTTTTTTTATTATCGTTTGGTAATCGACTTACAGCTCATTTTCTAAGCTACGAGTATATCTTTAATAATCAAATATGTGAACTAGACGCTTATCAAGTTCCTCACATAATGGATATCGACTAAATACTCAGCAAGGTAATCCATGGTAAATCACATCTCAAATACTATCACTCGTTTCTCAATATCTTTACGAGTCTACAAATCGCTTACATTAATCTTATTAATCTCTACGATACTCGCAATGTACATAATCCACTCGGATATCTATAAATCACTTAGGTGACTCTAATCAATAATTCAAATCAATTAATCTAACCAATATCAATCATTCAAATTAGTCACTTAGATCAATTAAATTAATGATCAATTGCTCAATTTATTCCTCGTATCACTAGGTCGATTTCTCAGATCGTTCACTTAAATTAATTTCTCTAATCAATCACTATGATCAATATCAATTATTCGGATCAATTTCAATTGCTCAGATCAATATTAATCACTCATATCTATCTCCTAGATCCATATAAATCATTTGAACTATTCAAATAAGTTATTTAAATCAATTAATCTGCTCAAAATCAATCACTTAGATCGTTTAGATAAATTAGTTAAATCAACAATCTCATACTAATGATTAATTACTTAATTCAATTACTCATGTTACTTAGATTATTCAATCATATTAATCAGATCAATCAATCAAATCATTCACTCAAATCAATCAAATCAATATTAATCACTCGAATCTATAGGTTGCTTAAATTAATTATTCATATCAATCACTTTTAAACAATATTAATTACTAAGATCTATTAATCGGATTACTCAAATCAATTACTTAATTTAATCAAATCAATCATTCAAATTAATTGGGTTAATCACCCAAATCAATATCACTCACTCAAACTAATTGCTCATATCATTTGAATCTTATCACTCTAGTCGCTCGAATCAATTATTTGATTTAATCACTCTGATCAAATTCAATCGCTTAGATCAATCACTCAGATTGGTTGAATCAATCAATTAATCCAGTTGGATCAATCACTCGGCTCAAATTAGATCGATTACTCGGGTCAACATCAATTGCTCGAATCAGTTACTTATATCAGCATCAATTACTAAAGTTAATATCATTTACTCAAATCAATCACTCGGATCTATCAGTCACTCAAATTAATTTATCATAATAATCAATTTTGATCAAATTCAATCATTCAAATCAATTACTCGAATCACTTAGATCAATATCATTTGCTCAGATCAATTACTCGAATCAATATTACTTACTCATATCAGTTACTTAAATCAATCATAATAGATCTCATATTGGGATTAGGCCTCGTCACCTCATAAAGGCTCAATCACATTTACCATCTACATGAGTAAACCCAATCACCTCTCATGGGTCTAACACATGTAAGTCTGAATCATCTACATGAAATGATCTAATCACCTATCACAGATCAATAATGAAGTCTATCAATCATCTACATGAAATAATCATCTAAGTCTATGATCTCGATCAAAATTATTACTCATCTTAATCTTTTTCACAATAAGATCCAATCACCTCTCATGGATCTTACATAAATCTCATGATCTTAATCAAAGGTTCGCATCACTTAATCTCATTGTATGTATATTTTTCTCTCTTTTATCATGACTCATCCAAACTTCTTCTTTTAATCAATCTCGATCATGTTATCTTGACTCAGGAGTCATACCATCACTCATAATCACACTCTCATACTCTATCTCATCTATTGCTCTCTCATTTCTCTTTCAATATCGTCTCTCTAATCTAATCATCCCTTATACCAATCTAAAGTTCTCATTATAATTTATCATGTTATTATTACTTAGGAGTTATATCATTATTGTAATTCGTAATCTCGTAATGTATACACTCTTGACATTTATTCTCTTAATGTTACTCAATTTATATCCATAGGGACTCTAACTCATTTTCTGATAAGCGCCACATCGTAGTAAGCGTCTCTTCATGTCGTAGTCTCATTTTCTCACTCTTTGTTATCACATTGTGGAAGGCTCTCATCGTGTTGCAGCTACCTTAAGTAAGTTATCTTTATATACTCATCCCTATAACCACGTCGTGATTTGATCCTAATTACGTCGTGGTGATCTAGTCATCACGTCGTGATCTTTACAACTCAGTTATAACATCCTACTTTATGGTCATGTCGTGGTCACTCTCCCTTCATGTTTTGATTAGCAAATTACATTGCTATTTTATCAATCTAACTGCATCGAGTATTCAGATCACTATGTTGTATATCACTGGTCATCGCACAACGTATTCCACTATGGATCTCGCAATCGCGCTCTACAATCTCTTTCTGTAACGCTCCATGACATTATTCGTAGGGAATAATATACATTTATATTAATTTAGTTATCTCAAAATTCCTTAGGTATCAATTTATTTATCTAACTCGTGCTCTTTAGATCAGATCAATTATCATCTCTAAATATCAAATAATTTATCTAACTCCAAATTACGAAATCAGAATAGTTATCATATTTACTTTATGGTTTAAGATTAGGAATCTACTACAAGAACCTAATTTACTTAAACCACAGCTTTGATACCAACTTGTAATGCCCAAGATTTTGTACCCAGTACACCCTAAAAATTTCATTTCTCATATAAAATTTTACAAAGATTTTGGTGTACATTAGCACTCTGTAATACAAGTAGTTATCACAAGGATTGTACCGGCCTCAAGTACAAGATTGTGTCGGGCCGAACCTCACGTACAAGATCGTACTACGTAAGATGGTTGATTTTGTTCTTATGTGATGGAAACATACGTCAGGGCCGAACCTCACTTGGGAGACAAAAAGTGAGATGTAGAATCGTTATCCACATCTGTTTGTTGATGCATGATTCCGAGGACGGAATCATCCTAAGGAGGGAAAAAATTGTAACACCTGCATTTCTCTCTAGACAATAATAAGATGATGCAATAGTTATGGTTAACAATTTTTACCTTTAATGAAATAAATAAAGAAAAATATTTGAGTATTATGTGTTCCATGTGTAATTATTTGTAGTATACATGCTTTTAGCGATATAATAAAATATGAATAAATACACGTCTAAAATAGAATAATAATTAGGCCGAATATCCTTAATGAAAGATGAAGTATTTGTGATGAGGATTCTGGAGACATAAGGAACGCTCCAATCTGACTTATAACGAGTAAGTTATAATAATTTGAAGTTCTGCAATTCGACCCGATATCACAACACACACGGTAAAAAGTAAATTTTGGTTAGGTTACTTTTTTGCCTAATAGATCTAAATGGGATTCGTAGTAGTCGGAAAACCGAGAGCGTGCATATAGAAAACATACAAATTGGACTTCGTGAGAGGAAGTTATGATTTTTTGAATTTTCAGCACAGTAGTGCGGACACAGAAATTGAATTTTAGAATTTTAGCTAAAACGATCTAAACGAGAATTGAAGATCACGTAAATAGGAGTTTGAAGATATAAAGACAGTAAAAATGGAAGCCAAATGAGAGAGTTATGCAATTTATACGGGCTTTAACAGTCTAAGCATGTGTAAAATAAATAAAGTCAAAATTAGTCGATGGAGTATAAATGAAATTTGTATATATACAGAACGTCAAAAATGGAGCTTGTATGAAGAAGTTATGGAATTTTGAAGAGCTAGAAATCGATACGCGAGCGAGCGCGATGTGCACAACGTGTTCCCCAAGTCAGCCACGCAACCCCACCCCTTTTTGGACACACATCAGCACACCTATGGAGCCATGTCACCCTAGTGCGCAGCCCGCAAGCCTAGGGTGCGCGAAGCACAATGCTCTTCTTGCCTACAAATATTTGGCTTTGTATATGCTTTCACCCCCACACCCCTACACACATTCGCTCTCGAGTATTCTTCACTTTTAGGCCATTTTTCTTGAGTTTCTGTGTTCCGACGAAACCCTGCAACCCCTAAGGTACTCAAGTGTGTAATAGCCATCAAATAAGAGCCCTACGAGCGCGATTTCTGGAATTTGATCATGAGGAACCTCTATAAGTTAAGCTACACTCTAGTTATTTCGGTGTAACTTATATTTATAGTCATAAGTCGTTATTATGAACTTATAAATAAGAACTATTAGTAATCCCAAGTGTTACTATTTGATAGAACTATCGGTATTTATTTGAATGATTAATAGGTTTAGGCTATCATTAGAAACGTTAGATTAAGGCTTAGCAATAATGATACTAGGTCACGTCAAACGAGAGGTCTAGTGCTAGAAGCGGAGCGTTGCCCGAGGTTCGAGTCATCACTTTAACAAGTGAGTGCATAGTTACTTTCATCTTACATATTGATATGAAGTATTCAAGATAATTTCATGTTATATGCATGTTCCTAATATTTATGCTAAATGAACGATCTATACAAGTTTTATTCGATTTCAATTGTATATGTATTTTTATACCTATAAATATAATGCGTAGAGATGGGTAGATGAAAGATGGAATAGATGAGAGAGGCCTCGAATTTTTGGTACGACATGTACTTGATGTTGATTCATATAGCGGAGGATAGATGACAACCACAGACTATCCTAGGCAGTCCAGTGGAACGCTAGCAGTCTCGCAACTTGTAGGTGTTGTTGAACTAAGTGTTCACTAGGTGTACTTCATCCCGCTATGGTTACCTTATTGACATATATTACTAAGGAATCCCGTGAGCGATATTTTCTATCCCAAAGATGATCCTTAGGATAGGTCCCTTGAATTAGATACTTTAGGGACAAAAAGTGAGGATAACTGGAATAGGTAACCAGGTTAAATGATTAGATGATAGTACATAATTAAAATAATATAATTATTGTGGGTTGAAAACCCTATGTGCTCACCCTTCTCCCAAGCTTGAACCAGTCAATTTCATGTATAAGAGGTAGTGGCACGAGAGCACATGTGTGATGATCAGATGAGAGATTTATGGATTATAGGTCGTAGAATAATAGATATTTGTAAGGCTTGTATTATTTCTGTTTATGCTTATGTACTATACTGACGATGACATCCTGACATTTTTAATAAATAAAATACATTTCTTCAGAAATGTGTTGATAATATCATCATCACGTTTTTGGGAACAAATTCCACAATTTTATTATTCAAAAATGATACTCTGATTTTGAATAAGCATAAGCATATTGGTCTTTTCTGGCCATGAAATTGGGGATGTCAAAATTGGCTTAATGCGTAAGCTAGTGGCTAAATTTCTCATAATGGGTAATTCCCAAATATTAGAGTTTACAACCCTCATCAATCAAACTCGATATCTAATCATAAGATTTTCTTACTAGTCTCACCAACGGGTCCATAGCAACTCCATATCATGAATACTTGTAACCCATAATCGGGTCTAATATATATCAATAATTATTACATATCTATAAAATATACCTCAATGCATCTCATACTCGGCCCCGTATCTCCGAACTAGTGATACAACTTTTCCGTTATAATATCCCGTAATCGACTCTCGTGTAGCATCTCTGATCACATGAGCCAAAATCTCTCAAATGACAAAAGTCACTCGTTTTTACAGTCTGCAATGGTCATGTCGTGACCATGTATGTGTCACGTTGTGATGATGTATTGAACCTCAGTTCCACCACATGTCACACTCTCGAGCCATATTTCTCGGTGACTCGTTGTATTTCACGTCGTGACATGCTTATTGTCATGTTGTGACATACTCAATGCCACATCGTGCAAACATTCATCCACATCATGAGATTCAGGAGTTGACCATTGATTGATTTATGTTGAATTTCTCAAACTAGTAACGTACTCTCGTCTCAACTTCAAATGGCAATAACTTTCTCTTACGAATTCCGTTTTTGACGATCTTTATATCCATAGAATCCTCTCAACAAGCGCTACAAAATTACTCAATTATCTTTTTCTATGTCAAATTTCTCAATTTAAAGTAACTCCATGCTCTATTTCTCCTTCTCGACTCATATCATTTTATATCTTCTAAAGTGATACTTGGACAATAAAGGCAGGTATTACAACTTTGTTTTGCTAAAACTAGATCGCGATTTTCTACTTCTCCATGTTGTGGCGAGGTAATGTCCACGTCGTGAAGATCATGTAAAATGATTTCTAATCTAATATTGAAAAGTTGCATACTTCCAGTTTTCAAGGCTGTAAAACCTTTTTTTTGCCCAAAAACTCCTCTCGAAATATATAGTCGCACCCCTCACTTGAATTTCATCATGTACCTTAATTAATTATCTTTAGCCCTCTTGTCCTAATTGTTGAACTTACTGCCAGCATACGGATTTCTATGAGATCAAAAACATAAAACAAGTAATACTAGGAAAACATTCAAATATAAACATAATTAAAAAAGAACTAAACTACCATAATCCTAACAAACCAACAAATATAAAATAGTTTCAAACATCACACAAATAAAACTTAAAAAGGATCAATCACTCATCCTTATTGGAGTGATAAGTACCACTCAGGCCAACTCCACCTCCTCATACTGCTCAACATTCTTCCTACATAGGAATGTAAACAAAAGAAGATGCCATATTCAGAGGTTGCTCAATCAACAAGAGATGCATAAAAACATCCATTAAGCTCTCAAGGTAGTTCATTCCCACACAGAGGTCATCTTGATAAGCTCTGGACATGAAAAAATATAGATCCGTAGGTAGTCCACCCCTATATGCATACCACGTGGAAGCTCCTGAGTTGGCGCCTCAGTTGTCCCCTTCCACCTCTCCCCTCCTGTCCTTCGGGTGTTGCATCTGGGTCATCTAGCAGCACTGAATAGTTTCCTCCTCCCAACTCCCTAACAATATGTGATGTCTTATGTTGGATCTATATGCTCAAGAATCATTATTTGGTGATATTACTAATAACATATGATCCTATAGGGCCATACCTTAATCAATTTAGTAATTATTGACTATTTATTAAGTATTTGGTTATTAATAGAAAAATTAAACTCATGTATATAATTATGGAAAAGTTATTGGTTTATGAAAATGATCATTAAAGAGAAGACAAACTAGTTATTATATCATATGGTATAATTTAATAAGTCATGTACAAATATTTTGGATACTTTGGCTAACCATGACTTAGCTAGTTATTTGGTCCTTAGTTAAAGTAACTTAAAAAACATTTTGTCTTCTTCTTGCCATGCCATGGCCTTAAGTTTCAAGAAGGCATGGAGGTTGCTTGTTAACCTCCATACTTTGTCTCCCATGCTTCCTTTCTAGGGTCTTACTTTAGAATAAAATAAGGTATAGCCTTTTTGCATGAATGGGATATATAAGAAGGTATTGAGATTGAAATTGGCTAGCTTTTGGTCTTGAATTTCTCTCATAGAAGTCGTAGCTTCTTCACCTCTTTTTACATTCTCTCTTTTGAAGTTTGAAGTCTAGATTTGGTACTTACTTTGGTTCTTATTTTGTTAATCACTTAAAGGCTTAAATAACAAAGTGGTAAAAGATGGAACTAGCATTTCTTGGTACCTTACTCTTGATGGTGCATATTTGTGGAGAAGATCAACTTCTTTGATCTTTCTATCTTAATCAACACCCTAAAACCAATTGGGTTCAAAGGCTCGAAAGGTTGTCATTCTAAAACACCCTATGGTTGCCCAGTTTTTATGAAAAACACTCTTATATTTTGTATCAAAACCCATCATCTTAAAAAAAATGGGGGTTCAGAGGATGCATGTTTACTCTAGTCAGCCTTAAAGGATTAGGGTGGTCCAACACCCCATATGAACGAGCCAACCTCGTAACTAACATACTACCATAGACATGAGCTTATTCTCTGCTCTCTGCGGCTTTGTCACTAAGAAAACCAGCCAGAGAATAAGGCAGACTGTAGAACATGTTTGGCGTAAGTATGCACCATAGAAAGAAAAAATCAATCTTCGACACCCGATCTCCCTCCTTCTTCTAACTGACAGTGAAGGTAAGAAGTATGTGTATGAATATGGTAATGGGAGACAAAATATCCCCTCTAGACTGTTGGTACATATATCCCGTTGGCAATAGTAGTACAATACTCGTGATCCACCACACGCTCAAGCAGTATTCAGTGGCATGCATTCAGAAACATGGAGAAGTTTTCGGTGATAGCCTCTGATCGATTGTACAGATCTAATTGCCATTCCAACTCCACTAGGTTGCATCTCCTACTTCTCCCAATGAGGCAAAAAGTGAAGTTCATTGGGTCGTGAACATCCTCTAGCTTCTTGAAATTGACTATGGAAAAGAACTCCACACATAATTCTTTGTACACTGGCTCCTAGAGTCTACACAATCTTCTCCACCCAGTGCACGTTTGAACCCATTACCCATGTAAACCTTTGTCAAGATAAGTTTTAACTACCGCATCAAGCCCCACACTGAAAATCCACTCACGATTATAAGCAGGGAAAAATAAATATATTTTTACGTTAATCACCCCGGTCGGAATCTCCAGTGAACTAGTCTACCGAGATCAGTATCTTCGGGAAATTGATACCACACAAAAGGTGGTTGCTTGTCTTGGTTCCCTTATTACTGAGTTGGAGTTCCGCATGGTCCTATTTCCTACAAAAACAACCACCCAACATATCCAAAACACCCCATAATTCAGAAATTATCATAAAAAATCGGACCCCTGCCAAGTTCCCACGTCGTGGGCATTACTCAGCCCCACCGTGGCTGATAAACACAATGAAGAATCTAGACCTGATTGGGAAATTTTTAATTCAATCCAATCATAGGGGTTTGCTCTAAGGCATAGTCTAAACCTATTGAAAATTAAAATCAAGCAACAACACCACGATCACTCCTAATTTGACAAATCCTAATTTTAAAATCACAAAACCCTAGGTTTTTTAAAATCGAGAATGATACTACTAAAACCAATTGTAAATCTAGCAATTCTACAAGATTTAGAGTATATAAATGTTACCTTTTACGAAGAATCGACTAAAAAACCAAAGAATTTGGAGGTTTGGAGATGAAGGCTCTGGAGGATGAAAAACGGTGTGGGAGATGAATAATAGTGAAAAAGTTACAATTTTTTAGGGTTAAAAGGATTTACCGACTGACAAAAGTCCACGTCGTGGAGAATAGGTCTCCGCGTCGTGGCACTTTTGAAAAACGTGTTTTGTCAGGATTTACTTAATATCCACGACATGGGAACAACTCATCCACCCTATAGGAACTGGAATTTTTCAAAAGGATTCTTAAAAATTTCCAAATTTTCACCACCCCCACTTCGTTAGTTACTTGCCCTCATAGGAACCATCATTTAACGGACTTATAATGAGTGAAAAACCATGAAAAATAAAATAAAAAAAAAAACAAAAGACAAAAATAAAGATAAAATGCAAATAGGGAGAAAACGAACAACCAAACCGTGGGTTACCTCCCAGAAGCGCTTCTTTTTTAAGAGTCTTGAGTTGGAATCCTTTCTGCTCTACTTTGTAACAACTGTCTCAAGGGTCACTTCTAACTCTTCATTTTTCTTGTCTATCACTCCTTCATAATGTTTGATCTGATTCCCATTAACCTTGAATGATGTCTCGTATTCTTTGAAGAGCTCAACTGCGCTATAAGGAAATGCTTTTCTTACTATGAAAGGTTCGTACCACCGGGTGTTTAACTTTCTGGGGAATATCTTCATTCTTAACTTTAAAACCAAAACTTTTTTACCAGCTTTGAATTCTTTGTTTCCGTTCAACCGTTTATTACACCATTTCTTGGTTTTGTTCTTTTAAATGAGAGAATTCACATACGATTCATTCCTTAATTCCTCCAAGGGGTTCATTTACATCAACCGGTTAGCGTGTAATTCCAACAATTTAAAGTTACAAGTATTGAGTGCCAAATTTCCTTCACGTTCAATTTCCAGTGGTACGTGATAATTCTTACCAAAACAAACATATATGGTGTAGTACTAATAGGTGTTTTAAAAGTGGTACGAAATGCCCACAAGGCATCATCAAGCTTCTCGGATCATTCTTTCTTATTATTTCCAACGGATTTCTCTAAAATTCTTTTTAGCGTGCAATTAGTGACTTTGGTTTGTCCACTTGTTTGCGGGTGATAAAGTGTCGCAATCCTATGGTGTACACCATATTTTTGTAATACTTTTTCAAGTTGTTCATTACAAAAGTGGGTACCCCAATCACTCATTAATGCTTTAGGCATGCTAAAACAGGAAAATAGTCTTCTTAGAAATTGGACAACCACTCGTGCATCATTATTAGGTAGAGCTTGCGCCTCAGCCCATTTTGACACATAGTCCACTTCTACCAAAATATACTTGTTACCACTTGAAGCTGGAAATGATACCATAAAGTTGATACCCCACATGTTACTACTTGAAGCTGGAAATGATACCATAAAGTCGATACCCCACATGTCAAAATTCAAGAAGAAATGTTTCACGATCATTGTCATTGGTCACATTCTTTGACAAGTGATGTTATGTCCTTGAAATATGGCTCCAATAAAATCCCGCATCGAATACCTTTCTTGTCGTGTAGTTTGCTCCATGGTGTCCACAGGTAGGTCCATTATAGAAATGTTATAAAATGTCCCATGCTTCTCTTCCCCCACACACATATTCTAATAATGTTTCCGCACAACTCCGAAAGAGATATGGGTCGTCCCAAAAGTAATGCTTAAGATCGAAGAAGGGTCTCCTCTTTTGTTGATAAGAAAATCCTTTCAGGAGATAGTCACTAGCTAGAAAGTTCATGATATCTACAAACCAATGTACTTCTTCAGTTATCATCATCAAATATTCGTCCGGAAAATTATCATCAAACTCTCCCTCATTTAACCCTTCAAGTTTTGGGTTTTCTAATCTTGATAGGTGATCCACCGTGGGATTCTCCATTCCTTTCTTTTCCTTGATGTCGATGTAGAATTCTTGTAGTAAAAGTACCCATCGAATCAATCTTGGATTTGCATCATGTTTGCTAAACAAATATTTCAATGTTGAATGGTCAGTGAACACTATAGTCTTATATAGAATTAAATAAGGTCAAATTTATCAAAATAATAAACAATGGCTAATAATTCTATTTCTGTTGTTGTGTAATTTTCTTGACCTGAATTGAGTGTTTTGCTTGCGTATAATATCAGTTGAAATCGTTTGTCAATCTTTTGTCCTAAAACATAGTCATTTTCATCACACATCAATTCAAATAGTAGGTTCCAATTCGGGTCAATCATGATTGGGGCGGTAGTGAGTTTTTCTTTTACAATATTAAAGGCATTTAGGCATACATTGGAAAAAAAATCAAAATTGCATCTTTTAAAAGCAGTTGAGTTAAAGGATGGGCAATTTTAGAAAAATCTTTTATAAAGCGTCGGTAGAATCTTGCATATCACAAGAAACTCCACACCACTTTCACATTTTTTTGGAGGTGGAAACTTAGCAATTATATCAATTTTTGCCCAGTCCACCTCTACTTTGTGTCCTAACACAATTCCTTCCTTGACCATAAAGTGACATTTTTCCCACTTTTATACCAAGTTGGCCTTTTCACACCTAGCAAGCATAACATCAAGATTAGAAAAACACTTCTCAGAAGTAGAACCGAAAACTAAAAAATCATCTGTAATAACTGCGGTCATGCGTCTTTGAAAGGTGGTGGATGTGTTGCATAACCTAAAAGGCATCCGTTAGTAAGCAAACGTCCCATATGGGCATGTGAATGTCTTCTTCTCTTGATATCTAGGATCGATCGAAATTTGGAAATACCATGAAAAACCATCTAAGAAACAATAGAAAAGGTGACCAGAAAACCGTTCAAGCATTTGATCTATAAAAGGTAAAGGAAAGTGGTCTTTGCAAGTGGCATCATTCAATATGTGATAGTCGATGCACACTTGCCAACTTGTTACCGTTCTAGTTGGAATTAACTCATTTTTTACGTTAGTTGTCATCGTCATCCCTCATTTCTTTGGTACCATATGTATTGGGCTCACCGATGGGATATTGTAAATTGAATAGATAATTCTCGCATCCATTAACTTCATAACATCTTGCATTTTTGGATTCAATCTTCTTTGATGTTGCACCACCGGCTTTGCGTCTTCCTCCATGATAATTTTGTGTGATCAATAAGATGGGATTATTGATTTGATGTCAGTGATTCTCCAAGCGATCACGTTTTTTCGTTTCTTTAGAACATCAACTAGACTCATTTTTTCTTCTGGTGCGAGGAATGATGCAATGATAACCAGCTTTTGTTTGTTTTCTTCTAAATAGGCGTACTTCAGATGTTTGGGTAAAGGTTTTAATTTGAGAATGGGAGATTGTCCGTCACCCACGATGTGGAAAGATGGTGTGCCACATCGTAGAGGTTCTTCAAGTTCCAATGACCTAGATTCTTCCACCTGCCATGTCGTGGCATGCAAATCTCCAAAACATGGGACCAGTTGGATTTGATTTTTATGTTGCTTGTAATCACTTTCCTTCAGCAGTTTTTCTAACTCTTTTCGGTCGTGCACAACATCAAAATTCTCATTTTTTAATTCCATTAATCCATGTACTTCATTAACCTTTCTTTTATTTATCTCGTTCTCCAAAAAAGTATCGAACATATCTATCGAGAAAACTACATCATCATTGATTTTAGAGTGATTCATTGCTTGATCAATTCCAAATGTGATGGCTTCATCTCTGACTCATAGAATCAAATTTGACTCTCTTACATCTACCAACGCACGTGCGGTGCTAAGTAATGGTCTTCCAAGAATTAGTGGCACTTGATGGTCTTCTTCCATATCGAGTACTACAAAATCGGTCGGGAACACAAATTTTTCAATCTTCACTAAAGGATCTTCAATAATTCATCGTGGGAATGTGACTATTTTATCAGCAAGATGGATTGCCATTCAAATAGATTTAGGTTTTGGAAGGTTTAACTTCTTGTAGAGTAGGTAAGGGATAAGGTCCACACTTGCTATAGAATCAACTAATTCATGGTTTATGGCATAGTTCCCAAATTGACTAGGTAGTGTCAAACTGCCAGGATCTCTCATTTTCTTTGGAGATTTATTTAGCATTGCAGCGGAACAATTCTCATTCAATATAACGCTGAATGCTTCCTCTAATTTCTTCCGGTTCATATTAAGTTCCTTAAAAAACTTAACATATTTTGGCCTTTGAGCAACTACTTCAACAAAACCCATATTAATTTGTAGTGATTTGATGTTGTAACATCCGGATCCGAGAGCTACGAATAAATGAAGTACTCACATCGTGACATGGTCGTGTTATGCAAGTTGAGTCATTGAAGCGCCACAATGTGACACTATAAGGTCATGATGTGACACCTGATTAAATGGAAACCCTGATTTTCAGACTTTGGACCCTATTTAAAGAAAGTTAGGGGCTAGGGTTTTTTCACCCTCAGCCTCCATCACCTCCAAACCAGAAAAGGGAAACCTTAATCCATTTGCTCCATTTTTGGGCTCATTTTGGTGCTTGTGCTTGCTTTTTAAGGAAGAAGAAGCCATTAAAAGAGTTATGAACGCATTGGCTAGTTTGGAGCTTCATTTTGAGCAACTTTGGACCTTTGTAAGTGTACAAGATCTAATCTTTCTTATGATAGGTTGCTAGATCTGTAGTTTTGTCCCATTTTCTTCATGTAAGAGTTAGCTAGAGTGGTGGAATTCCATAAATTTGGCAACTGTATGGATCCTTGAGGTCCTATGTTTATCATATGATTCAGATCTAGAAATGGAATGTGTTTTGGACCCTTACATGTGAGCTTTGGTGATTTTTCATCATTTTGATCCAAAATGAGATTTGGACATGCATGTCCATAAAGTATCGATTTTTAGGTTCATTTTAGAGTTATAAGACCCTATGGAAAGTTAGAATGCATGGGTGAAAGGATTAGGGTTGAATGCATTAAGATGCCCATTTTGCGTGAGTCATAACGTGACCGGTGGTCACGATGTGTCACAACGTGAGGGTATGGCCATCACGACGTGACAGTGGTATGGATTGATTATAAGTGGAGTTGAGTTGAGTTGAATCGTAACTGAGTTGGGACCATAGGGGATCTGTTTTCACGACGTGACCATATGGTCATGACGTGAGGAGCAGGTGATGGAAGTGTTGAATGTTGACTTTGAATATGACCGTTGACTTGTTGACATGGTTTGATTTTGGGTCAAAATGACTAGTTTTGGAAGCTAGACTAAGGTAGGAGCTTGTGTTATTTTGATATGTGTGTTTTAGTGTTGTTCTCATGGCAGTGATTGGTGTTTTATTTGATCTCGTGAGATAGGTGAGTCTTCTCACTATAATGTATTGAATGTTAGCTGTCTTCTAAACTCTTGCATGTATATGCTGGGGTATGTAACGCCCGCAGATCCGGGCTAGTCCATTTAGAGGAAATAGGGGTCAAAAACGGCTTTTTGACAAATGATTATTTAGAATAAATAATCTTAACCAAGTTTTAGTATATGTTACAAGGTTTCCGTACATATAAAGAACGCCAAAATCCGAGTTATAACGAAGAAGTTATGACCCGCCGAAGTTTTACGGCAAAACCGGCACGACACCGGGAGACGTAAAAATTGAAATTACGATAGAAGATTTTTTAGCCTTAGTGATCTAAAAGAAAGTCGTAGAATATGTTAAACCGAGAAAATCCATAAAAAGAACGCCCAAATCTGACTTCGTATGAAGAAGTTATGATTTTTCTAAGATTCGGCTTAGCAGTGTACAGCCCGAAACTCGAATTTTAGTTCGAGCGGTTTTTAGCTTTCGTGACCTAAATGAGAGTTGAAGATATCATTAATAGGAACTCAACGGTAAAAAGATGGACGAAAACAGAATTCGTATGAAGGAGTTACGAATTCTTCGCGGTCATTTAACAGTCTAAACGCTTCCTAGTGTTAAATTTGAGATCGGTCAAGAATTAGCCGACAGAATCTAAACGAAAGTTGTAGATCTTGATTTTACCTACACGTGGATATAAAGAACATCGAAAACGGAGCTCGTATGCGAGAGTTATGATTTTTCTAAGTTTGAAGGCTGATACGCGATAGGGGGTGACATGGCACCACCAGAAGGTTGCCACATGAACCAACTCGGCGAGTAGGTCAGTCAGCACCCCTATAAATAGAGGTTTCGGGTTCCCTCATTTCCTCACCCTCAACCCTCTTCTTTCTCTCTCTAAACTCTCTCTCTAAGCCTCCCTAACCCCCCAAAGCCTAGGGTAACTCCCTAGCACGAGGCGGAAGCCCTGGAGCACCCGACGGCTCCGAGAAAAGAGCCTTTTGGCTCGGGAACGCTGCTCCAGCGAACACCGGTTTTCGAGAAAACCCGCTGTAAGTGAGCTATGCCTACCCTATCTTTAGTATAGCTTATGTTTTAATATAGTAACGTTATTAGGAACTTATAATGAGTATTTGGGCTATTATTATGAGTTATATTGAGTGTTATTTAACGCTTATATAATAATAATAATAGTTAGACTATTAATTTGTCGCGGTTATCGTTAGACTAAACTCTAGTGCTAATGATACTAGGTTTCGTCAAGGGATAATTGTTTTGAGAGTATCGAAGCGCTGTCCGAGTGCTGAGTCACCACCTTTCAGGTGAGTGCATGGTCCCTTTCATCTTACACATAGATATGAAGTGTTTTAATATAAATTACGTGCTATGTGTGCATATTGTCTGAATACTTGCTGTCTATGCTGGGTGAAAGATTTTTATACATGTTTTAAATGATTTAAACGATTTAAACTGTATATGTATTTTATATCTACAAAATGTGTTGGGTAAAATATGGGTAGATGAAATAGCTGTTTTGTGATATCACGATGGAAGACATCAATGTTGTCAGTAATCCGGTCATCTAGTGGAGTATAGATGATGACCATGGATGATACTAGATAGTCCGGTGGAACACTAGCAGGCTCGTAACCTGTAGGTGTTTTTGAACTAGGTGCTCATTAGGAATTCTTGAACTGAGTGTGTTTACTAGGTATTTTGAACTGAGTGTGTTCACTAGTATCTTTGAACTAAGTGTGTTCACTACGTATCTTTGAATTGAGTGTGTTCACTAGGTATTTTGAACTAAGTGTGTTCACTAGTTACTTTTGAACTAAGTGTTTACCAGATGTTTTGGACTACGTGTTCACCAGTTGTAATCTATAAGCTTTGGTAACGATGGACTTCGTGCCGATTCCTTAGGATAATCCTTAGGAATGAATGAACGAGAAATAGCTGATTCTTAGGGTAGATCCTTAAGAGTAAAGAAGATAATGGGGATGGGTAATTGGGTTTAATTGCTTGATTGTTTAAACATAATAATTATGTTATTGTGGGTTGAAAACCCTATGTACTCACCAGGTTTCCCAACCTGACCCACTCAGTTTATTTATATCACAGGTGTTGATATGAAGTCACATTACATTGAGAGATTTAAAGAGATGTAGATCACTAGTGTAAATAAATGTAAGTTCTGTTTATGCTTATGTTTCTGTATTAACGATGACATCCCAAATGTTTTAAAATGAATAAAATACGTTTCTTCGAAAATGTTTTAATAACGTATTTATCGTGTTTTTCTGGGAACAAATTCCGCAACATTTTTATTAAAAGAAGTACTCTGATTTTTATAAAGCATAAACAAAATCGGTCTTTTCTGGCCGTGAAAAATGGGGATGTCACAGTTGGTATCAGAGCATTAGTTTAAGCAAACTAGGAATTTGTAGGAAATTTCTAGACTTAAAATTAGAATGTTAAACGATGATTGTGAGATGAGTGTCTGCTATATTTTAGACACAAGCACTAGTTTAATTTAGGAAAGATGCCTAAAATGTTTTATCTGCTAAATGTTTTATCTTATAGCTATAAAGATGCCTTATATGCTATTATTTGTTCGGATCTATGGTCTATTGCCGACCGGATCTGGAAATTTTATGTGCTCAGGTTTCTAAACGTTTAATTACGATATTAGAACTGGCATGTAACTTTTCGGAGTAATAAGGAGGATTACACGTCTAAATCTTCTTTATCTATATTCTCATCTTTATGCAATGAACGCATGCTTCCGTGAACGTAATGTCATGGTGAAGGTTGGTAGCAAATTATGTAAATGGTGGAAATGAAAAGGCTTATGATAGTGAATGATTCCTATCAGAAGATATCATAAGAGAGGTATCTTGCCTTTAGAATACGTCTGATAAAATCAATACGTCTGGAGAAGTACGATACATCTGAATGTACACATTTGATTGGCGGGAGGATAGAATGATTGGTGTAATTCCTAAAGTTTTCCTATCATCTGGAATTTCCATCACCAACCGAGTTAAAGCAGAATTGATGATTGAAGATACGCATGGAAGAAGTCCTAGTAGAGTTTAGGGAAATTTTTATGATTATTTGGAGACACTCGTATATGTTAAATTGCTTTGTGATTTTAGGACTTGGGGACTGCGAGACAATACTTTGGACGAGTATGAGTAAGTGTGAATGGTAGTAGAGGCCTATACTACCGGAAGCACAGGAATCACACTTGGATCAGGGAAAGTCGCAAGGTTACCAAGAAACTAGTAATTGATTTAATTCTATTCAAGTGTGTTGTTACCCATCGTTTCGGTAATGACTAAGAAGATTGTTAATTTTCCGACCCTAGTGGTCATATCACATTGAGTCTGACTACGATTAGTAGGTTACGTGGTTCAGAGAACCAAGTTTGATGTAGCATCCGACTTAAACCAAATGATTGAAATCAAAGCGATCAATAGAAGTATCGCGCTCGTTGTTAAAGAAGTTGGTAGCTAGAAATGCTACATGTTAAAATGTGATTATATCACATTAGACCATGAAGGAAGGCATATTCCATTCCGGAATTTGACTCTAAGAGACCTGAGTCTAAACGAGCATCACATGATGATAGCTCATAATTTGGAGTGTAACCTGAGAGAGAAAGCAGGTGCACGATCGAGTACTGCTTACAATCAATAAGTTTGCGAGATAGACTTGAAGGAATATAGAAATTATAATTATTACCTAGGATGAAGAGATGACGTACGGAGTCATTATACGAGCCCTGTTTCGTTGATGATTCCGGGATGTAATCATCCTAAGGGGGAGATAATTGTAACGCCCGCAGATCCGGGCTAGTCCATTTAGAGGCAATAGGGGTCGAAAATGACTTTTCGGCAAATGATTATTTAGAATAAATAATCTTAACCAAGTTGTAGTATATGTTACAAGGTTTCCTTACATATAAAGAACGCCAAAATCTGAGTTATAACGAAGAAGTTATGACCCGCCGAAGTTTTACGGCAAAACCGGCACGGCACCAGGAGACGTAAAAAGTGAATTTACGATAGAAGATTTTTTAGCCTTAGTGATCTAAACGAAAGTCGTAGAATATGTTAAATCGAGAATACCCCATAAAAAGAACGCCCAAATCTGACTTCGTATGAAGAAGTTATGATTTTTCTAAGATTCAGCTTAGCAGTGTACAACCCGAAACTCGAATTTTAGTTCGAGCAGTTTTTGGCTTACGCGACCTAAATGAGAGTTGAAGATCTCATTAATAGGAACTCAACCGTAAAAAGATGGACGAAAACAGAGTTCATATGAAGGAGTTACGAATTCTTCGCGATCATTTAACAGTCTAAACTAGGGCTGGCAAAATTGTACCATAGAAAACCAACCAACATGTTACAAACCGAACCAAGAAACTTGGTAGCCAATATATTTATTAGCCAATATGTTTGGTTGGTAGTACCGTACCAATTGATCAATGTTGGTATGGTAATGGTACAAAAATTGGAATACCATGGTAATACGGTACCAACCAATTCATTTGATATATATATATATATATATATATATATATATATATATATATATATATATATATATATATATATATATATATCTATTCAACTGTTAGTTGTATTTAGTGTTTACAGGTTTAATAACATTGTATTAGTCATTTGGTCGTATTAGTCAATTGTTATTACCACGTTAAAGCACAATATTAAAACGTTACTTTAGCGTTACTTCAATAGAATTCTTTTGTAAACTAAAAGAACTACGTAACTAATTTCTATACTACACATCAAAATCCAGATGTCTTTGCTTATTTTTAAATCTTATAATAGAAAATTAAAAGAAGTTGGTATATACTATTACCAATTTGTACCAACCAAACTTGTTGGTAGCCAAATAAATTGGTACCAAGTATACTTGGTATGGTACCGGTAGCAATTTTTTTATACCAATTATAGTTGGTACGGTACACAGTTTAGAGAAAAATGAATTGGTACCGTACCAATTCCACCCCTAGTCTAAATGCCTCCTAGTGTTAAATTTGAGATCGGTCGAGAATTATCCGACAGAGTCTAAACGAAAGTTGTAGATCTTGATTTTACCTACACGTGGATATAAAGAACGTTGAAAACGGAGCTTGTATGCGAGAGTTATGATTTTTCTAAGTTTAAAGGCTGATACGCGATAGCGGGTGACGTGGCACCACCAGAATTGGACACGTGGAACCACCAGAAGGTTGCCACATGAACCAACTTGGCGAGTAGGTTCTCCTACTCGGTGACTAGGTCAGTCAGCACCCCTATAAATAGAGGTGTCGGGTTCCCTCATTTCCTCACCCCTCAACCCTCTTCTTTCTCTCTCTAAACTCTCTCTTTAAGCCTCCCTAACCCCCCAAAGCCTAGGGTAACTCCCTAGCATGAGGCGGAATCCCTGGAGCACCCGACAGCTCCGAGAAAAGAGCCTTTCGGCTCGGGAACGCTGCTCCAGCGAAGCCCGGTTTTTGAGAAAACCCGCTGTAAGTGAGCTATGCCTACCCTATCTTTAGTATAGCTTATGTTTTAATATAGCAACGTTATTAGGAACTTATAATGAGTATTTGGGCTATTATTATGAGTTATATTGAGTGTTATTTAACGCTTATATAATAATAATAATAGCTAGACTATTAATTTGTCGCGGTTATCGTTAGACTAAATTCTAGTGGTAATGATACTAGGTTTCGTCAAGGAATAATTGTTTTGAGAGTATCGAAGCGATGTCCGAGTGCTGAGTCACCACCTTTCAGGTGAGTGCATGGTCCCTTTCATCTTACACATAGATATGAAGTATTTTAATATAAATTACGTGCTATGTGTGCATATTGTCTGAATACTTGCTGTCTATGTTGGGTGAAAGATTTTTATACATGTTTTAAATGATTTAAATTGTATATGTATTTTATATCTACTAAATGTGTTGGGTAAAACATGGGTAGATGAAATAGTTGTTTTGTGATAACACGATGGAAGACATCAATGTTGTCAGTAATCCAGTCATCTAGTGGAGTATAGATGATGACCATGGACGATAGTAGACAGTCCGGTGGAACGCTAGCAGGCTCGTAACCTGTAGGTGTTTTTGAACTAGGTGCTCATTGGGAGTTTTTGAACTGAGTGTGTTTACTAGTTATTTTGAACTCAGTGTGTTCACTAGTATCTTTGAACTAAGTGTGTTCACTACGTATCTTTGAACTGTGTTCACTAGGTATTTTGAACTAAGTGTGTTCACTAGTTACTTTTGAACTAAGTGTTTACCAGATGTTTTGGACTACGTGTTCACCAGTTGTAATCTATAAGCTTTGGTAACGATGGAGTTCGTGACGATTCCTTAGGATAATCCTTAGGGATGAATGAACGAGAAATAGCTGATTCTTAGGGTAGATCCTTAAGAGTAAAGAAGATAATGGGGATGGGTAATTGAGTTTAATTGCTTGATTGTTTAAACATAATAATTATGTTATTGTGGGTTGAAAACCCTATGTACTCACCAGGTTTCCCAACCTGACCCACTCAGTTTATTTATATCACAGGTGTTGATATGAAGTCACATTACATTGAGAGATTTAAAGAGATGTAGATCACTAGTGTAAATAAATGTAAGTTATGTTTATGCTTATGTTTCTGTATTAATGATGACATCCCAAATGTTATAAAATGAATAAAATACGTTTCTTCGAAAATGTTTTAATAACGTATTTATCGTGTTTTTATGGGAACAAATTCCGCAACATTTTTATTAAAAGAAGTACTCTGATTTTTATAAAGCATAAACAAAATCGGTCTTTTCTGGCCGTGAAAATGGGGATGTCACAGGGTAGGCCCATTTGTATGTTGGTTCTAGCCCATTTATTATATATTGGGTTAGGCCTATTTTTAGTTGATCATTATCATGAGGTGGCTTTCATATGTTGAGGGATGTTTCTTCACTTGCTCTTGCCCAGCTCACCATAAGGTCAAGTGCGCTCTGAACCTTCTTTGGTCTGTAGTGAAGGATTGGTGGAGGCTGGTTACTAGTTCATACAACGTGGAGCAGCGAGCTATAATATCATGGGAGCAGTTCTCTGAGATGTTCCGCTCGAGATATGTTCCATTAGTGGAGTGGGAGAGGCTGGCCCATGAGTATTTGGACCAGAGGCATGGGACCGATTCGGTGATGGAGATCACCAACATTTTCACAAAGAGGGCTATGTTTTTCCCTGAGTTTGTTGCTTCTAATCAAGCTCATATGACTCGGTACTTGAGCATGCTCAAGATGGACATCTGCCAGTTCTTATCTACTCAGTGCTATGGATCACTCCTTGATTTGCATGAGGCTGCGAGGCAGCGTGGGATTGAGATGAAGCTCCAGGAATGGGAGCAAAATCAGGCCTTGGTGTAGTCGTAGCCTGCACTGAAGCGGTTCAAGGCTGCTAATGTTAGATTTGGGAGTTAGAGGGTCCGTACTTGTGGTAAGTGCGACAAGGTGCATGAGGTTCCTTGTCGACTTAGTTCTGGATGACACAAATGTGGAAAAGAGGGACACTATGCGAGGGATTGCCGCTAGTTGGCCCCAATTTCGGGTACCAAGATTTGCTACCACTATGATCAGGTTGGCCATATGATGGTCAACTACCCACTACTTGCCACCAAGTCAGCGCAGGCCCCGATGCCATCCACTCTGAGGATCACTGATGGTCGCTAGGGGAGGGTGGAGCCCCCGAGGGCTTGGGGCCTTATTTTTCAACTCACTTCCGAGGAGCCTAGAGCAGTGTGACAACTCTAAATTTATTCCGACACTATATCCCGTTTCCATTAATAAAAAATTATTTTTATTAAAATTTTCCTTTAACTTTGGATTAAGTTAATTAAATCGAAACTTTTATTATGACTTCATGAGTGTCCTAACACATTAGAAAAACGTGAAAACACCCCAAAAAATTTATTTAGAAAATTTTTAGTTACGACCACGTCGGGTTACAAACACATAATCGGGTACGACCATAAGCCTCGTTTAACGTCAGTATCGGGTAGATTTCCTCCGGGCCTCAAACTCAAACCCTATATAAGGGTGAGTGGACTTCATTTGAAGCTTTTCCACACACACTCTCTCTCTCTCTCTCTCTCTCTCTCTCTCTCTTCAAGCCAATCTTGATCCAAAAATCAACTCTTTCAAGCTCCAAACTTGTAAGTAATCCATCCTAGCTTATAGATTAGCTTGTTTAACTTACAAATCTATGTTTAAATCATCCAGAAGTACCAAAGACATGTGTTTATGGCCCAGGAACAGCCCCAAACCGTAAACACCTATAAATGGGGTTTTGGAGCCCCAAAAACCCTTCCAAATCACTTCTAGTGCTTAGATATGACTTAGGGGCTTGCATGAATAGACTTAGAACACCAAAATCATACCATTTGGGGAGTGAACATGAGTTTATGGCCCAAGAACATGCTTGGACCGTAAACCCTCATTCATGGGCCGTGAACACCATTTAAGGTGTTAAAATGCCCCTTAAACACCTCCTATGGCTTGGAATAATGTCTAGAATCAACCACCATTGCATTAGGGACCTTAAACTTGAAGGAAACCAAATCCTTAGGAGATTACGGCCGTAAACCCCCCAAGGAATGGTTCCTTGGCTGTAAACTCGTATAAAGTGGTCAAATGGTGCCCTAACTTCCTTCCATGGCTTGTACATTGGACTAGAATCACTTATTCTTAATCTAGGATCATCAAAACACAAAAGGAAAGGGTATGTGAGAGTTTACGGCCGTAAACTCCTTAAAATGGTCCAATTGTTGATCCAATCACTTCCATTGCCCTAAAACTAAAACTAGCATAATTCCACAAGTGTTGTATGACCTTAAAACATCTAAGAACACACCACCCATGATTTTACGGCCGTAAACTCATGGGGATATGGTCTATGGGGTGTAATCTCCTCAAAGAGTTTACTCTTGAAGAGCAAACTCCATATCTAGGCCTTACACCCCCTTAGATGCAACCCAGATCATTCCTAACACTTGAATTAAAGTGTTTTCGCGCCTCGGAATGTAATATCTTATTTAATTAGTAGTTCAAAGTCTAATTAGATACAATTATGTATCTCCTCATGTTACGTAGGATCCTAGCGCGTGTTCAATCCCTAAACTGATACTTAACATCCTACCCGACACACTTCTCGACTGGTGAGTTCATACCCCTACACATTTTACGAGATTTTCATGTTTTCAAGGGGGGGGGGGGAATACAAGCAAATCATAAAGGTTTTCGTAACTTTAAAACTAATGAAATTATACGTTTTCCTGAAAAACTTTTAGATACTTTATCCCTTTTGTAATATGCGGAGCATAAGGGACATTTCTTAATATAATTACATAGCTTTTAATACAATGTGAGAAACTTATCAAACCAATTAAATTATTATGGGAATAATTTGGGATCTTTATTATTTGTTTTACGGATTCAGATTTCATGTAAAGTCAATATATAAACTATGCCTGATTTAGTTTATCCATACTTAGTCTAGAGTATCTTGCTAATTAACTTCTTTGTATTTGATTTTTATGCTCTACCTTATTTCAAATGGTTTCGAAATTCGATAACGATCAAGTTTACCGTGAATAATTTAATACTAGCTTGTGAGATTCGTCTTCATTATACCCTTCAGGTTATTAGTAAATCCTCTCCGGAAGTATAGCTAGAGTCTCCTGGAAGGAGAGCGTGAAATTTGTGGATAGATCTATTCGGGACTGACAATCCCGCACCTTAACTGTTAGCTACAGTTAGGCGGGCACGCCTGGGGTGACAAATTTTGTAAATCGGTCGACGCCTGAAGAACGTCTAGGAGGTCACGGATCAAATTAGTATGGTTATACGACTCACAATACGTATTAATATAACTTTGTTCACGGATTTATTTCTTTATGCCTTCTATAGTCTTATTTATGTAATAAGACTACCTACTTTCGTAATGAATGGTATTTCATGGTTTTTTATCTATAGTTTTATGTATTAAAACTACCTACTTTCGTAATGAATGGTATTTCAGGGTTCTTAACTTATGGTTTTCTTAACGTACTGGTGACAATCATGGTCTTTCTTATGGAAATCGATAAACATGTTAGAAAATATGGGATTTTCTTGGAAACATACATATGTATTTCATAACTCATAATTAATGGTTTTCGATATTACTGTATTCTTTGTCAAAGGAAATGAAGTGTTTTCACAAAATTTAATAATCAGATTTTCCTCACAAAATATGCTTATGAACTCACCAGCTTGATGCTGATATTTTTAAAACAGCTTGTATTCTCATATTCACGTTAGGCAGGTACCCCGCGATCTTTTGGAGAAGACGTAGCGTATAGAAGTCACGTCCTTACTTTTGTTTAAAGTAATGTATCTATAAAACATGTATTACTTTACTTCCAAACAAATGTAAATTTTCTTATCTAATGTAATGGTTGTGTTTACTATGCTTACTATATACATTGGTTGTGATACTTTACATGACGTCACCTCTGCCCTGGGACGTTTCCACCATCGGTTTCGGGGTGTGACAGATTGGTATCAAACCCCTTATTTATAGTGAACTAAGTATACTGAACCTTACATGGTATATAACTATAAACACTATGGGGCCGAAGCGCTCTGAACTAAAAGTATACATCAAAATATAAGTATTTTTCAAAAATTATACAAGAATATCTAAACGCCAGAAACCGTATCCATGAGTAGAACAAAACATAAGTAATTGGGTGTTGTGCACTGTGGTTAAACCTGGGCAGTTATGTAGTGGTGTCTAGGGTCAATATAGCCTGATCAACTATATTCATTCGAGACACGGACAACATGTGCTTGGGAGTGATTGTGGTGTGCAGCATGCCTAAAACTTAACAAATATCCAAACAATGAGTCATCGTCGCAACTAAACATAAAATACAATGGGAGTATTTTCTAGAGCCAACTTCGTTATAGAAATCCTCGTTCAAGTGTTGCTACTCATTTCCTTTAGCGATAAATTCCCTTGCTTTGGTAACTTTTCTATATTATCGCGTAGTAGAACACTAAATCTGCCATAATGAGATATCTCTTGTTCCATATCTCTTGATTCAATTCAGAGGGCTTACCACCCTCTCTTTCCTGATCATTTTAGATCAATATGCCTCCAAAGAAAGGACCCAACTCAAGAAACAACAACCCTCCGCCACCATATTCTCCTCCATTCAACCCTATCATATTTCAGGCAGTTGTTACTGCCGCAGTGATGGCTGTGATGTCACACTTGAACCGCGGTGGGTCTGGCGGACCAGGGAGTAACACCCATTCCCAAGATCATGAAGGTGATCAGGGGCACCGGAATAAGTGTAGTCAAAGTAAGAAGATGTTTTGGAAAAAGCGAAAGGGTTAGAGTTCGCAAGGGCCCTCCAAGAAACACAAAACTGTGGCAGTCCAAGCTGCTACTACTCTTATCGCCGCTCCTACAGCTCCAGTGCCTACCAGTAGATATGCTGGTACCCTTCCTCGGTGCGACAAGTGTAAGTACCATCATAAACCTGGCCCATATCATGAACTGTCATGCTTCAATTGTGGTAAAAAGGGGCATATGACTCGAGTCTGCAGAGCCCCAGCCTAAGCAACCAATCAAGCCTCTGGAGCAGGTGTCAATCAGGCCTGCTATGGTTGTGGTGAAGTCGGGCATTTCAAGTGAAACTGCCCCAAGGGAGCGACAACCAACAACAACGGGATAGTTCTATCTATAAAGCAGAAGGAGGCAGTCACCGACCCCACCGTTGTCACAGGTATGTTTCCCCTCGACAACTCTTATGCATGCATCCTTTTCGATTCTGGTGCTGAAAGAAGTTTTGTTAGCCATTCATTCAAACATCTTCTTAAATCTAATCCTCAACCGTTAACCAAAACATTGACCGTTGAGATGGCTAACGGTGAGAAAGAGAACGCTAACGATATATTCATATGTTGTACCCTTACCCTAAATGATCATTCCTCTCCCATTGACCTAATGCCAGTTTCCATAAAGAGCTTTGATGTTATCATTGGCATGGATTGGTTGAGTCCCAATCATGCTGATATCCTTTGTTACGAAAAAGCTATTTGTCTCAATCTTCCCTCTGGCCAATCTCTCATGATCTATGGCGATAAGCTTAGCTCCAATCTTTGCATCATTTCCTGCATCAAAGCTCAAAAGTTTCTGCGAAAGGAGTTCCATGTATTCCTAGCCCATGTGATAAACGAGAAATAGGAAGTTAAAGACCTCGAGAGCATCCCCGAAGTCTGCAACTTTCCTGATGTTTTTCCCGAAGAGCTTTCAGGAATTCCTTCTGAACATCAAGTTGAGTTTCGCATCGACCTAATTCCTGGAGCTACCCTCATAGCCAAGTCCCCATATCGCTTAGCGCCAGCAGAAATGCAGGAGTTATCCAGCCAACTTAATGAGCTACTCGGCAAAGGGTTCATCAGACCGAATTCCTCACCCTGGGGAGCCCCGGTTTTGTTTGTAAAGAAGAAAGATGGATCCTTTCGGATGTGTATAGACTACCGCGAATTGAACAAATTGACCGTCAAAAACCGTTATCCTCTTCCTCAAATAGACGACCTTTTCGATCAACTTCAAGGAGCCAGTTACTTCTCGAAGATAGACCTTAGATCAGGGTACCATCAACTTCGAGTCCACGAGAGTGATGTTTCCAAGACAACATTCAGTACTCGATACGGTCACTACGAATTCGTAGTGATGCCCTTCGGTCTAACCAATGCACCAGCTGTGTTCATGGACCGGATGAACCCGGTGTGTCGCCCCTTTCTGGACAAGTTCATCATCGTGTTCATTGACGACATACTTGTCTATTCCAAAAACAAAGAAGATCACAAACAACATACAACATCCCAAAAATACGAGCCAAAAATTTCATTTTTAAAACATGTACTTAGCAAAACATTAGGAATAAAACGTTCAACGATCATATCATTTCACAAAAGATAGTGCATGTCTAAAAAACATTTTTATAAAACATAAAAGTGTCAGAGTACAAATCCCCAGGAAGATCTCATGATGCGGAATACAAGCATGTGTGTGATGTACCGCTACTGCGCCAGCTCCTTCCCCTTCGAAGAAGAGGTACCTGAAACCAAATCTGAAAACTGTAAGCACGAAGCTTAGTGAGTTCCCCCAACATAACACATACCATACAATCACATACATACATATATTGTCAGGCATATCTTGGTGCCCGACCTACCCCTTCGGTCCTCTCGATCGGATACTGTCTAGTACATCTGGGAGCTGTCCTCCCCTTTGGTCCTCTCGACCGGATACTGACCAGTATATCTGGGAGCTTGCCTCCCCTTCAGTCCTCTCGACCGGATACTGACTAGCATATCTAGGTGCTGGTCTCCCCTTCGGTCCTCTCGACCGGAATCTGGGGACTACTTCACCCCCTACTACTACCACATAATACCTATCACATAATCTATCTAGCCTGGCTGGGCACGACCGCCCCTTCGGCCCTATCGACCGGTAATCTGGGGACTATCTCCCCTACTATCACTAGCACATAGCAGCATATCATACTAGAACATAAACATATCACAGGTAGTAGCAACATTAGATGAATATCACAGAGACAATCATCTATCATACAACTCCTACTGGTGGGCCGGCATTGTGGCCGTAGACCCACCGCTATTGGAAGGTAACTCACCTCAAAGTAGTCGCTGATCTGCGTGGGAACTGACTGTCTTTTGCTACTGTTGCTCCGGAAATCCTCCGGCTATAATTCCCAAAAAACCCTTAGTCAAATACTGCTAACCGACCTCAGGGTAAAATGACCATTTACCCCCAACCAAACCAAGAGTCAAAGTCAAAGTTACTGAAAGTTGACCCGACTCGCCGAGTTGGCTTGCCAACTCGCCGAGTCCCTATCCCTTTGTCTGACCATAAACCCGTCTCTACTCGTCGAGTTAGGCATTGACTCGACGAGTTTTCCTTCTAAACCAAAGGCCAATAGTCCTTCATCCTACTCGCCGAGTTGTATGAACAACTCGCCGAGTTCATCTTCATCCTAAGAACACTCTATGCTGAGACTCGCCGAGCTGTATGAACAACTCGCGGAGTCTATTCTTGAGGCAAGAAGATTGCCTTCAACTCGCCGAGTCATGGCATTGACTCGTCGAGTTACTTCATGAGTGAGTCTGGCTTCAGACCCACTGAGTCACACCCAATGACTCACTACTCCAACCCGCAAATATGAAAAGGGGGAAAACTCGGGGACTCACGACTCGACTCGCCGAGTCAGGTGAACGACTCGTCGAGTCGGCCACATGCAAATACTATACATGCGATTCTGCTTGAACCCAGCTCCTGTCATTCATAGATCTAGGTTTCTAGGGCCTGGTTAACACGTAAGGTTTCCAACTTTACGTGTAAATAAACACCCATGAGGGTTTTAGGGCTCAAAATGCACCAAAAGAGTAGATCTAGGGCTTTCATGCAATATGGCTCCATAAAGGCAGTAGATCCAAGCTCCTGGAGCTCAATCATGCCTAGATCTAGAGGCTAAACAACTTATTACCAACCCTAATACACAAACAAGCTTGGGAAAGGCTCAAGAAGCACTTTCATGGAGCTACAAAGAGACAATAAGCATGAAAACAAAGGGAAACTGACTTATACCTCAAGGAAATCACTGATATAACACAAGAATGCCTGGCCTCCTTCTTCTCTTCTTGATCTACTCTCCTTCCCTCTCCAAATCTTCAAGAAAACACACCAAAATGCTTCAAACTCACAAGGAACAAGGCTTGAACGAAGTATAGAGCTCTGAGGGTGAAGGGGGCGAGCTTGGGGGCGGATAAGAGGGTTTAAATAGGGTGCAAACCCTTGAAATTCAGGGTTTCATCAGACAGCGGGGACTTGCCGAGTCCAGAATATGGACTCGCCGAGTCGCCAACTTAAACATGTTCTGGATCCCGTCTCTACTCGGCGAGTCAGATCTACAACTTGCCGAGTCCAAGGCTAAAAATGAAAAACACTAAGATAAATTTTACGTACCAGGAACCAGGTGCTACACAACACTTGAGGTTAGTATTGGAAACTCTTAGAACGGAGAAGTTGTACGCGAAATTCTCCAAATGCGAATTCTGGATCCAGAAGGTAACTTTCCTTGGTCACGTGGTAGGCGAGGAGGGTATACACGTGGACCCATCCAAAATCAAGGCGATAGTGAATTGGTCAGCACCGAATACATCCACAGAAATCTGTCAATTCTTGGGTCTCGCCGGCTATTATCGCAGATTCATTCAAAAAATTTCCAGAATCGCCAAACCCCTAACCACTCTGACACATAAAGGTGTACCCTTTTGTTGGAGCGAAAAGCAAGACACTACATTCCAAACGTTAAAGCGAGCCTTGTACAGCGCACCTATCATGTCCCTGCCCGAAGGGACAGAGGATTTCGTTGTCTACTACGATGCTTCCAATCAGGGCTTAGGCTGTGTGCTTATGCAAAGGGGAAAAGTTATCGCTTATGCCTCGAGACAGCTGAAGGCACATGAAGTTAACTATACAACTCATGACCTGGAGTTAGGAGCAATGGTCTTCGCACTAAAGATTTGGAGACATTATCTCTACGGAACCAAGTGCACAATCTTCACCGACCATAAAAGCCTGCAACATATCTTTGATCAGAAAGACTTAAACATGAGACAATGACGATGGGTAGAGTTACTCAGTGATTATGAGTGCGAAATCCGCTACCATCCGGGAAAGGCCAATGTGGTAGCAGATGCCCTTAGCCGAAAGGAGAGTTCAAGTCGCAAAGTGAAGTCACTGACAATGACCATCCATTCCCACTTATCCGTACAGATTCGAAAAGCCCAGTTAGAAGCCCAAAAACTAGAGAACGTATTGAACGAAGCCTTGAGGGGAATGGATAAGAAACTTGAAATCAGAGGTGACGGAGTCTACTGTTTCATGGATCGAATCTGGACCCCAAAGTTCGGAGGTTTCAGAGAAGTTGTTATGAACGAAGCTCACAAGACCATATACTTTGTTCACCCAGGTTCGGACAAGATGTACCTGGATCTCAAGAAACAATACCGGTGGCCAAACATGAAAGCCAAAATCGCTACCTTCGTGGGCAAGTGTCTGACTTGCGCCAAGGTAAAGGTCGATTACCAGAAGCCCTCGGGTCTGCTCCAGCAGCCCGAGATACCTGAGTGGAAATGGGAGATGATTACTATGGATTTCATCACCAAGTTACCCAAATCTCCGAGTGGGTACGATACCATTTGGGTAGTTGTCGATCGTTTGACAAAATCCGCTCACTTCCTTCCGATTAAAGAATCATTCAAGATGGAAAGACTTACATGAACCTACATCCAAGAGATAGTCCGACTGCACGGTGTGCCTGTGTCCATTATCTCCGATCGAGATAGCAGGTTTACCTTAAGGTTTTGGCAGTCCCTTCAGAAAGCTCTTTGAACTAAGCTGGACATGAGTACAGCTTATCATCCTCAGA
The DNA here is from genome assembly GCF_002870075.4 of Lactuca sativa. Classification (NCBI taxonomy): domain Eukaryota; kingdom Viridiplantae; phylum Streptophyta; class Magnoliopsida; order Asterales; family Asteraceae; genus Lactuca; species Lactuca sativa. The sequence continues at coordinate 64,719,037 of NC_056625.2, read as the reverse complement.
CAGATGGACAGAGTGAGAGAACTATTCAGACCCTGGAATACATGCTGAGAGCATGTTTCATCGATTTTGGAAAGTCGTAGGACATCCATTTACCCTTGATCGAGTTCTCGTATAAAAAAAATTCTTTATTAAAATTTTCCTTTAACTTTGGATTAAGTTAATTAAATTGAGACTTTTATTATGACTTCATGAGTATCCTAACACATTAGAAAAACGTGAAAACACCCCCAAAGTTTTATTTAGAAAATTTTTAGTTACGACCACGTCGGGTTACAAACACTTAATCGGGTACGACCATAAGCCTCGTTTAACGTCAGTATCGGGTAGATTTCCTCCGGGCCTCAAACTCAAACCATATATAAGAGTGAGTGGATTTCATTTGAAGCTTTTCCACTCCCTCTCTCTCTCTCTCTCTCTCTCTCTCTCTCTCTCTTCAAGCCAATCTTGATCCAAAAATCAACTCTTTCAAGCTCCAAACTTGTAAGTAATCCATCCTAGCTTATAGATTAGCTTGTTTAACTTAAAAATATATGTTTAAATCATCTAGAAGTACCAAATACATGTGTTTACAGCCCAGGAACAGCCCCAAACCGTAAACACCTATAAATGGGGTTTTGGAGCCCCAAAACCCTTCCAAATCACTTCTAGTGCTTAGATATGACTTAGGGGCTTGCATGAATGGACTTAGAACACCAAAATCTTACCATTTGGGGAGTGAACATGAGTTTACGGCCCAAGAACATGCTTGGATCGTAAACCCTCATTCATGGGCCGTGAACACCATTTAAGGTGTTAAAATGCCCCTTAAACACCTCCTATGGCTTGGAATAATGTCTAGAATCAACCACCATTGCATTAGGGACCTTAAACTTGAAGGAAAAAAAATCCTTAGGAGATTAAGGCCGTAAACCCCCCAAGGAATGGTTCCTTGGCTGTAAACTCGTATAAAGTGGTCAAATGGTGCCCTAACTTCCTTCCATGGCTTGTACATTGGACTAGAATCACTTATTCTTAATCTAGGATCATCAAAACACAAAAGGAAAGGGTATGTGAGATTTTATGGCTATAAACTCCTTGTTTACATCCGTAAACTCCTTAAAATGGTCCAATTGTTGATCCAATCACTTCCATTGCCCTAAAACTAAAACTAGCATAATTCCACAAGTGTTGTATGACCTTAAAACATCCAAGAACACACCACCCATGATTTTACGGACGTAAACTCTTGGGGATATGGTTTATGGGCCGTAATCTCCTCAAAGAGTTTACTCTTGAAGAGCAAACTCCATATCTAGGCCTTACACCCCCTTAGATGCAACCCAGATCATTCCTAACACTTGAATTAAAGTGTTTTCGCGCCTCGGAATGTAATATCTTATTTAATTAGTAGTTCAAAGTCTAATTAGATACAATTATGTATCTCCTCATGTTACGTAGGATCCTAGCGCGTGTTCAATCCCTAAACTGATACTTAACATCCTACCCGACACACTTCTCGACTGGTGAGTTCATACCCCTACACTTTTTACGAGATTTTCATGTTTTCAAGGGGGGGGGGGAATACAAGCAAATCATAAAGGTTTTCGTAACTTTAAAACTGATGAAATTATACGTTTTCTTGACAAACTTTTAGATACTTTATCCCTTTTGTAATATGCGGAGCATATGGGACATTTTCTTAATATAATTACATAGGTTTTAATACAATGTGAGAAACTTATCAAACCAATTAAATTATTATGGGAATAATTTGGGATATTTATTATTTGTTTTACGGATTCAGATTTCATGTAAAGTTAATATATAAACTATGCCTGGTTTACTTTATCCATACTTAGTCTAGAGTATCTTGCTAAATAACTTCTTTGTATTTGATTTTTTATGCTCTGCCTTATTTCAAATGGTTTCAAAATTCGATAACGATCAAGTTTACCATGAATAATTTATTACTAGCTTGTGAGATTCGTCATCGTTATACCCTTCGGGTTATTAGTAAATCCTCTCCGGAAGTATAGCTTTAGTCTCCTGGAAGGAGAGCGTGAAATTTGTGGATAGATCTATTCGGGACTGACAATCCCGCACCTTAACTGTTAGCTACAGTTAGGCGGGCACGCCTAGGGTGACAAATTTTGTAAATCGGTCGACGCCTGAAGAACGTCTAGGAGGTCACGAATCAAATTAGTATGGTTATACGACTCACAATACGTATTAATATAACTTTGTTCACGGATTTATTTCTTTATGTCTTCTATAGTCTTATTTATGTAATAAGACTACCTACTTTCGTAATGAATGGTATTTCATGGTTTTTTGTCTATAGTTTTATGTATTAAAACTACCTACTTTCGTAATGAATGGTATTTCAGGGTTCTTAACTTATGGTTTTCTTAACGTACTGGTGACAATCATGGTCTTTCTTATGGAAATCGATAAACATGTTAGAAAATATGGGATTTTCTTGGAAACATACATATGTATTTCATAACTCAGAATTAATGGTTTTCGATATTACTGTATTCTTTTTCAAAGGAAATGAAGTGTTTTCACAAGATTTAATAATCAGATTTTCCTCACAAAATATGCTTATGAACTCACCAGCTTTATGCTGATATTTTTAAAACTGCTTGTATTCTCAGATTCACGTTAGACAGGTACCCCGCGATCTTTTGGGGAAGACGGAGCGTATAGAAGTCACGTCCTTACTTTTGTTTAAACTAATGTATCTATAAAACATGTATTACCTTACTTCCAAACAAATGTAAATTTTCTTATCTAATGTAATGGTTGTGTTTACTATGCTTACTATATACATTGATTGTGATACTTTAGATGACGTCACCTCCGCCCCAGGACGTTTCCGCCTTCGGTTTCGGGGTGTGACAAGCAGTGACAGACGTTGTGACTGGTATGTTTCACTTTATTGTTCTGCTAATTATTTTTATGGTATGCTTATGTTTATGCTTCTAATATGTACATTGTTAGTGAACTCTTTGCCTGCTCTTGTGTTATTTGACTCGGGCGGGAGTCGGTCCTTTGTGTCTCGATCTTTTAGTAGGGATTTTGGTATGCCCCTTAGTGAGTTGGAGTGTCCGTTGCGAGTTTCTATCACCAACAAACATGGCGTTTTTCCATCCAGAGTGTATCGGGGTGGTGTATTGGAGATTTTCGGGGTGCCCTATCTAATTGCTTTTATCCTTATCCCCATGGGGGGTGTGCATGATAGTGGGGATGGATTGGCTGAGCAGTTTCAGTTCTATGATCGACTGCGAGGGTCAACAAGCGGCAGTTCAAACCCTAAATGGGGGAGAACTAGTTATCTGTGGCGAGGGTACCAGAGTTGGTTCATGGTTTTTTTTGGTGGCCAGGGCCCTACAGTATATTCAACATGAGTGTGCGAGTTACCTTTGTTATGTGGTTGATACTTGGGTCAGGGATCAGACTTCGGTTTTAGAGGTGCCAGTTGTTATGGAGTTTGTTGATGTGTTTCCTGAGGAGTTACCCGGTGTGCCTCCCAAGAGGTAGGTTGAGTTCGGGATTGACCTAGTGTCAGGTGCAGCTCCGATTGCTAAGGTGTCGTACCGCTTGGTAGCGCCTGAGGTGCAAGCGTTGTCCTCTAAGCTTTAGGATCTGTTAGGCAAGCAGTTCATCTGACCGAGCAATTCGCCGTGGGGAGCGCCGATATTGTTCGTCAAGAAGAAGTATTGTTCACGCTACATGTGCATTGATTACCGGGAGTTGAACAAGTTAACGGTGGAGAGCCGTTATCCCCTTCCGTGGATTGATGACCTCTTTGATCGGTTGCAGGGTGCATCTTGGTTCTCGAAGATCGATCTGAGGTCTGTGTATCATCAGGTGAGACAAAGAGAGGAGGACGTGGAGAAGACCGTGTTCCGGACTTGTTATGGGCATTACAAGTTCGTGGTGATGCCATTTGGACTCACCAATGCGCCTACCGTGTTTATGGATTTAATGAATCGGGTGTGCAGGTCGATGCCAGACCGATATGTTATAGTATTCATTGATGGTATATTGGTGTATTCCAAGACAAGAGAGCAGCACGAAGAGAACCTTCGAGAGCTTCTGGGGGTATTGAGGTGGGAATGGCTATATGTCAAGTTCTCAAAGTATGAGTTCTGGTTATGAGAGGTCCAGTTCTTAGGGCATCTCATTAACCAGGATGCGATTTTGGTCGATCCGGCCAAGATCGAGATTGTGATGCAGTGGGAGGTTCCAAAGTCTCCCTCCGAGATCTGGAGTTTCTTGGGTTTGGCATGGTTTTATCGAAGATTAATTTAGGATTTCTCCAAGATCGCAGTACCCCTCACTTGTCTCACGAGGGAAGGCAGTGAATTTCCGGTGGGCCCCAGTGCAGAAGATTTCAAGGACTTTGTGGTATTTTATAATGCATCCATCACTGGTTTGGGGTGGTCCTTATGTAAAGGGGATGAGTAATTCCGTATGCTCTACGGCAGCTGAAACTGCATGAGTCGCGGTATCCTACTCATGACTTGGAGCTGAGGCAGTGGCGTTCGCTCTCAAGACTTGGAGACAACATCTTTATGGGGTCTGTTGTATTGTATACATAGATCACAAGAGTCTGAGATATCTTATGGATCAGCCGAACCTAAACAAGAGGCAGCACATGTGGCTGGACATGGTCAAGGATTATGACTACGATATCCTTTACCATCCAGGTAAAGCGAATTTGGTAGCGGATGCTTTGAGCTGCAAGTCGGCTGGATCTTTAGTTGGGGAGATGTGTATGAGGATATCCGTTGATTCTCTGCTTTTAGGCTTGATCAGAAAGTCACGGGCAAAGGGAGTTTGCAAGGAGAACTATAAATAGGAGAGGGTCAGGGGCGATATCGACAGGTTTTTCACCATTAGTCGGGGGTTGTTGACCTGGTGTGGTCGGGTTTGGGTTGCAGTTTCCGGTGGGTTAGGCATATAGTGCTGGAGGAGGCTCATAAGTCTTGCTTTTCAATACACCGGGAGCCACCAAGATGTATCGGGATTTGAGATTGAGCTATTGGTGGCCATATATGAAGAGGGAGATAGTCAGGTATTGTTGGATTAGATGTCTAAGCCCATAACTATTATTGGTATGTATCCGACCCGAGAGTAGCATGGTCCATTTGGGTTGCACTTCATCGGAACAATTTATATGGATAGTCTTTTGAGAATAGTATGTTTATGATTTATATTAATATATTATAAATTCTAATATATTAATATGGAATCATGTTATTTAATTAGTATTGATCAAGAATTAATTCAGTGATCAAAAGGAACTAATTAAATATGGACTCTTATATATATATATATATATATATATATATATATATATATATATATATATATAGCATGGGCCTAGTTCATTTACACCATGTTCCTGAGTTTATCAAAAGAAAAGAAAAGAAAAGAAAAGAAAGCCATGAGAGAAAAGAAGAGAAAGGAAAGGAAAACAAAATTTTCTATTGTGTTCCCGACTTGGAGAGAAGTGGAAGGAAAATTAATCATTTTCTTCTTTCCTTCCAAATCCTCCCAAATCAGAAGGAAAGATAGGAGGGCAAGTGATCCTTCCATTTCCCTCCACTTCCTTCCTTTAATGAAACTTGGGAACACCAATTTCTTTTATTTTCTTCTCATTTCCATCCATTTCCTTTCCTTTCTCTCGTTAAGATGAACTCGGGAACGAGGCGTTAGGCTGGGCTAAGCTTGCATGGATAGTCCATGGAGTTTTTAACCCATGGATCCTATAGAAATGAAAGGTCATGGGTATTAGGGTTTACATGAATGTAACCCTAATCCTCCATACTATATAAAGAGGTCTTTGGCTCATGAAATGGAACTAGTGTGTGTGTAAACAATAGTGGGCCAATTGCTAGTGTGCTTACTATTCTATCAAGTTTTCCAAGGTGTTTTTGGTGATTTTTGATTCCACTTGAGGCTTCCTCACTATTGGGGCTAAGCTCTTAAAGTTCAAGAATTCAAGCTACATTAAAAGGTATGTTATCTAACTAGGATTTTGTAGTATAGTTACTTCATATTATGCTAGTCAGGTTAAAACCTTGGAATATCAAATATTTGCATGTATAATAGAGAAAACATAGATCCAACGTTTTTAGGGTTGTGTGTACACCATATGAGTGTTAGAATGCTAAAAAACCTTCAGGTATGTCGAGAGGTGCTTGACCTATAGGATGGTCAAGGCTAAGCATAAGAGGTCGCATGGGAAGCTGCAACCTTTCGAGGTTACCATGTGGAAGTGGGAACAGATCACCATGGACTTTATCACCAAGTTGCCGATGACGACCAAGGGTTTTGATGCTATATGGGTCATCGTGGATCAATTGACCAAGAGTGCCCACTTTTTGGCCATCCGGGATAGCTTTTCGACCGAAAAGTTGGCCGACGTATATGTTCGGGAGATTGTTGCTCGTCATGGGGTTCTAGTCTCCATCATTTCAGACCGAGATGATCGATTCACTTCCTGTTTCTGGAAAAATTTCCACGAGGAATTGGGCACTAGACACTGCTTATCACTCGCAGACCAACGGTTAGAGTGAGTGAACCATCTAGACCCTTGAGGATATGCTATGCGCTTGTGTCATAGATTTCGATGGGAGTTGGGATTCCTACCTACCTTTTGCGGAGTTTTCCAACAACAACAACTATCACTCCAGCATTAGTGCCCCACCATTTGAGCTCTAGTATGGATGGAGGTTTTGTACCCCAATATGTTGGGGAGAGGTTGATCACAGGGTCATAGGAAGGACCGAAGTGGTCCTTCAAAGCACGAATCTTATTCAACAGATAAGGCAGAGACTACAGACAACCCATAGTCGGCAGAAGAGTTATGCCAACCGGCGCCAATCAGAGTTGGAATTTCAGGTCGGGGATATGGTATTACTGATGGTCTCACCTTGGAAAGGTGTGATTCGCTTTAGGAAGAGGGGGAATTTGGACCCCCGGTATATTAGGTCATTTTGTGTGATCTCCGGGGTAGGTAGGGTGGCTTACCGGTAGGATTTGCCGATTGAGCTCAGTCATTTCCATAACACTTTCCATGTCTCTCTATTACGGAAGTGTGTATTGGACAGTGAGACAGTGGTTCCTTTGGATGATATTTAGTTCGATGAGCGCCTGAATTATATCGAGAGGTCAGTGACTATTTTGGACAAAAAGATGAAGGTCATGCACAACAAGGAGATACCTTTGGTAAAGGTTCAGTGGCAGCATAGGAGAGGCTTCGACTGGACCTGGGAGCCGGAGGCTGAGATGTGGGAGCATTATCCTGAGTTATTCGAGACGGCCGACTTCGAGGATGAAGTCTAGTTCAATTGGGGGAGAATTGTAACATACTGATGTTAAAGTACTTCCAATTTTGACCCTATGTTTGAGTAATATGCATCTTATCCCTTGGGATTGAAAAATGATTGCAAAATAGCCCATAGTGGCAATACGGTAATTTTGGCCATTTATGTTGTACGCTGAGCATACGTTGGGTACGCTAGGCGTACTAGGGTGCACCCTAGTACGCTGGACGTACACCTCGTATGCAGGGCGTAAGTGAGGATCATGCAAACCCTAATTTTTAGGGTTTGGTTCATTTTTCAACCTCATTATAGCCTCACATCTCATTCTTATTCAACCTCCCTCTGTGAGAATCAACCCCCAAGCAAACCCTAAGTGAAAGAGTGCAATTTTGGAGCCTTTGGAGTTTGGGAAGCACCTTCGATCTGGGATTTCCTCCTTGTTAGCAAGCTCCAGAAGGTAAAAAGTTTGCATCTTGATCACTCCATCTTGTAGATCTAGACATTTCACTTTTTTAAGTCACTTTTTGTACCAAAATGGTGATTCTTGAAAAGTTTGCATCTTGATCACTCCATCTTGTAGATCTAGACATTTCACTTTTCTAAGTCACTTTTTGTACCAAAATGGTGATTCTTGAGAATGGCATGTTCTTGACCCATTAAGTCGTCCTTTCATACCTTAGGAAGGGTCTTGAGTTATAAAAATGTGGTCTTGATGGTTGGTATTTCTTCATTCATTCTTTAGAGGGTCTTAATGAATTAAGATGTTGAATTAAGCACTTAATGGACATGCAAAGTCATAAAGTTGGAAACTTTATGAATCCTAGCAATACTTTGGCCTTGGATCTGAAAGATAGACGTGATAGCTTAAGGCAATAAGCTCTTAATGAAGATTTAGGAAGTCTGGGCATACACCCTGCGTAACCTGGAGTACGCAGCACATACGTGTTCAACCATCCCGATTATGGTCAAGACTTAAGTACGCCCAGCGTACTTCTAGAGTACGCCCCGCATACGCGTTCTGTGTCGACTCGGCTGAGTTGACTCGAATGGGTTGACTCAGTTGACTTGTTAGTTTTAACCAATTTGAATAAGGGTAATTTAGGAAATTATGAGTATTTTATTAATGGGAAATGTTTTGACATTTAGGACTTGGGTGAGCCGGTATTTGGGATCAAAGTATTGATCAGTTTATTTCTTCAGGCTGTGAGGTGACTCTTCCTCACTGTACTTACGGGTCAAAGGCACCAAGGCCATCCCAGTGGATTGTATACCCTATTACATTATAGTATGTTGTTATGCTGTAGAGATCTGTTAGATCGATATCTTGGTATACAGGATGTTGGCATGTGGTAGTGATCGGTAAATCTACTTGTTTGTCTGATGCATGGTTATATGTTTATTTTTTATGTGTTTGTCGACATGTTATGGTTAGTTAGGTTAAGGTGGTCCTACTTTGGGTTAAAGGCCAAGATACCCAGGGCGGTCCAGATAGACTGTAGGCCCTGCAAGGCGGTCCAGTCAGGCCGAAGGCCCGACGAGCGGTCTGGATCAGTTGTAGGCCCTGCGAGGCGTCCAGTCATGCCGAAGGCTTAGGAGCGGTCCAGATAGGTTATAAACCCTGAGAGGCAGTCTAGTCAGGCTGAAGGCTTGGTTATGCATGTTGTTGTTTGATATGTTGTATGTGGTGGTACTTTGGGGGAACTCACTAAGCTTTGGCTTATGGTTTGAGTTTATTGTTTCAGGTACATCTGATGATCACGAGAAGGCGAAGGCGTGACCGTACACATCCTCTATTTATGGTTCTAGGATTTTGGAATACTTTGATGTTGATAAATAATTTGGAAACAATGTTTTTGTAGCCATTTGATAACTATGGGTTGTTATTAAAAGTTTCAATTTGTTTTGATTTTTGAGACGTTGCAAAACTCTTTCAATTTTATGATTTGGCCTTCAAAAAGACAATGCAGATAATCATACTTCTATTGAAAATTCGATTTTGATGTTGCAAAATGATCTTGCACATGAGAAAAAGGTTATCAATACACTTGTTGACTCTACTCGGAAGGTGAAAGTACTTAAAGAACAGTTTAAGAATGCAACCATTGAGCTTGGAAAAATGAATGAAGAATTACTTTTGGTGAAAGGTCAAAATTTTGAAATCAATCAGTCTCTTGTTAAGATAGTTGAAAACAAGGATGCTCCATATGCAGATTGCACTTCACAACTCATTGATGCAAAGGTCAAACCTGTTCTTACAAAAATTAATGAAATTTTGGATGTTACGTGTAGCTACGATACTGCACAACAAAGGAAAAATGAAGAAGTGAATGAAGATGAAGTTCCAGAAGTCAATTTGAAAAATCCTTATGATTCTGTAAAAATGCCTAAGACAGATAATGCTAATAAGATTGTTCTGGAAAAGAAATATTTGAAAGATAGGTTGAAAAACCTTAAAGAATTGAAGACTGATCGTAAGGGTAATATATCTTCTGGATCAGAAAAAGGGAAAGTTAATATTGTTTCAGAAGAAGATGATGATCTTAATCCCAAGATATTTGAAAAGAAATTGAAGTAATAAGAAAAGTGTGATAAAAAACTTGATGCTTTAAATTCTTAAAAAGCAAAATTTGAAGTTGAAGAAGCTGAATAGAAAAACGTTGAACAAAATCTTGCTTCTAAGAAGGTCATGTTTCCAGAATGGACAATTGATCTTATTAAAAAAGAAGCAATTGATCATCCAAAATTTTTTTGGCTAGAACCTCATACTTTTTTTTTCTGTTGAGAATGAAATGGATTGTCAACTAGATTTTCTAATTACTGCAAAATCATTTCAATTCCACTGCTTGAAAACATTATAAAGGTTCCTTTGGTGAATGTTGATGTAAACAAGAAGCTATTCAATTTCAATGTGAAAAACTCAAAGAAACAGTATGAATCTAGGAGTCTGAAGAGGATTGTTGGGTTGAAGGTTGGAAAACCTACTCTTGCAGATGGCTTCACAAATGTTAGTTTTAAAGCATTATAAGTCATAATCATGAAGTGCATGAATTTTCTTTGGCATATATTTCTTTTATGAATCCATATGAATGGATCTCATTGCTCAACATATTTTCCAAGGATATTGTGAAATATGAACCAATCTATCAATTTTTGAGAACAATGATAGGAGCATACATTCTTGATGTTGTGAAAATAGGTTTGACATTGCTATTGTTCTCAAAAGAAAGCCTATTCTTAAGCCCTTTCCACCACCTGAGAATGTGAATGAATTCAAACTTGGTTTTATTGAAAAATATCTTTGGGGAGTAGCTTACAAGATAAAAGAGAATGAAACAGTGAAGAACTGCATGTTCTTGCGAGATAAGCATTTGTACTCTACTGTAACTTTAAATCAAATTCTTGCAAGAGCTGGAGCAAACAAGTCAAATAGTGAAGGAGATTTGAAATGTGTTTACGACATGATTAAATGGTGGATTGTTGTTCGAATCACTTTATTGAAGATTATTCCTAAATTTTTTGAAGTCGTCGAGAAAGAGAGGGAAAAGACCACAACAGCAACTTGACACAAATGGGGAGATTGTTAGGATTAATAATATGTGTTGTGTATGCGTTGTTCGTAATTTGTGTGTCATGTATAACTTCTTTTCCTTATTCTAAAATCTGAAATTCCGATTTCAGAATTTATTTAATCTTAGGTTTGCAGTTTTGAACTATCGACTTAGGATTCATATCTAGTGCTTCTCCGACGCCTATATATATAGAAGGATTAGTTAGTAAAATGGGTAACTTTTGTATAGAATAGTTTTGCACAATACCTTGTACCGAATTTTTCTCCTTACCCATTAATGCAAAACTGATCTTATTTACCATTCTGTGCTCAAATCAATTTGTCAAATCTTAATATGATGTTTCATTCTAGAATCTATCATTCCTAAAATTCTATCATAGGTTTGCTTGACTCATTTCATATGGTTGATTCTAATGATAGTGTAATGGATTAATTTCATTGATTACTGATTCCTATCACGACGAGTAATAATGATCATATTACCAATCCTTTGATTTAACACAACTATCAATTTTGTGATCATGTGAACAAATAATCATATAAATTAGTATTAAGTTTATGCAAGACTTGAATTATAAACTGGAATTAATAATAATAATCTCAGTTAAATACATGAATGATCATCACATATAAGCTTACACATTAATGTTGCCAACTTTTTCTATTTAACCATATGCTTATGATTAAAGTCCTAGTCATACAAACCTAATGATCATAATGCTCGTACGATTTAAATAAGTTTAGATAGAATGATCATCTAATAATCCTAATAATACTCATCAATAAATAGAAAAGATTAACACTTTAACACTTTAGGATCTTCGAACAAGCTTAACATAATAAATAATCAACTAAATGAAACCCATATTCATAGATACAAACCATATTTTTAATCCTCTCTACCCTAAAGGTAATTATGTCTTCAATCTCTTCAAAACTAGCTCTAAAACAAACTCTGGTCTCCAAAGCTCCAAAAAGGGGGTCTCTGGTCTTCTAACGTCGAGTAAGACTTGTTGTGTGACATCCCCTTTTTCACGGCCAATTTAAAACTTTCTCTTTATGCTTATTTAATGAAGAGTATTCATTAAATTGCAGAATTAGTTCCCACAACATAATATTGAAACATTGATGAAGAAACATTTTTCATTAATATATAAAACCTTGGGATGTCATCAGTTGATACAGACAGCATAAGCATAAACTTGTCTAACATGCCTTACAATAATTTATTATACTATGACCTAATAACTCCTCAAATCACTCATTATCCTTGTGCCTTCGTACCGCTACATGTGATACAAAAAAATGAGTGTGCCGGATTTGGGAGCCTAGTGAGCACATAGGGTTGTCAAACCACAATAATTACGTTCTTTAATTATATATTTCACATCAAATATTTTCATCCGATTACCCTTTCCCGTTATTCTCACTTCTTGATTCTAAAATGTTGATCTCAAGGGACCTATCCTAAGGATAATCATAAGCAACGAGGAGACGATACTCCTTCAGGGGATTCCTTTAGCAATATATGTTAAATAAGGCAACCATGAGGGTGATAGAATACATCAAATGAGCAGATAACTCATTAAAACCTATAGCTTGCGAGCCTGACAGCATTTCACTGGCCTCTCATCATCATCCCATCATTTTCATAACCCATCACTACCCAATATATTTTATATAAATATATGAAAATACATATATGATTAAATCAAGTAGAAATCATATTATTTTATCTAACACAGATATCAGGAACACACATAATAGTCACACATAGAATTTGATCATCTGGGTACTTTATGTTTATGTGTAAGCTGAAAGTAACTATGCACTCACTTGTTAAAAGTAGATACCCTAGAATTTGGGCAGCGCCTCACTTCATCACTTAACTTTTCTTTTGATGTGACCTAGGTTCATATTACTATGTTTTAGTTTAACATTCCTGGTTATTAATGATAGTCTAGATTCCTCAACAATCCCAATTTCTACATCAAGATCTATCAAGTAAGGAGCAACCAGGTAATATTATATCGTAGGTAGGGTCCGTGTAGTATATAGGGTATGCTGTTTGGAAATTCGACTTTAAACACCTCACTAAATCTAGCCCAGACATCACCCTCGTAAGTAGATCGATCGGTATAATGGCTTGGAATCGCTGATAAATCTTATTTATAAATTCATAACAACGACTATGAATATAAATATATGTGTAGCTTAACTCACAGAGATTTCTCGCAAAAAATTAGAAATTGCACTAGAAAAACTCCAACTCAATAGCTTCTAATCACTGGGCTCTTAGAGGCCTCCGAGCTAGCCAAAATATCCTAAATACTAGAGAACGTTTGGGCCAAAGGAGTGGAAATTCGAGAGAGAATGTTTTGAATGGTGTGGGGAGAAGAATGGGGTTGAATGAAAATTTATAAGTGAATTTATGCATAGTCGCACCGCGTCCTGACCCGGTCGGCCTCACACCTTGCAACATGTGGCATGCTCAGACTAGTTCGACATGGATCGCTTCTAGAAGCAAGTGTCGCGCCTCTCGCGCACGCATGAATTTCCAAATCTTCAAAAATTTATATCTTCTTCATACGAACTTCGTTTTTTTACGTTATTTATATTCACGCGTAGCTATTGATGAGATCTACAACTTTCATTTAGACTCTATCAGCTAATTATCATTCTATTTTTAAAAGTTATATTTTTAACATGATTATATTGTTAAAGTCCATATAAAAATCATAATTCTCTCATACAACATTCGTTCTCGACTGTCTTTATATCGGTGGACTCCTATTCATGAGATCTTCAACTATAGTTTAGACTATTTTTGCTAAAAATTAACCGATCTAAATTTCAATTTCTGTGCTAACACAGCTGCGCTAAAACTTCGAAAAATCATAATTTGCTCATATGAAGTCAGATTTGGACGTTCTCTATATGCACGCTCTCGGGTTTACGATTACTGTGACTTTCGTTTAGATTGATTAGGCTAATAAGCAACCTGTCTCAAATCTACTTTTTACGATGCACTATGTCGTATCAAGTTGAACACGAAACTTCAAAGGATCATAACTTCTCCATACAAAGTCAGATTTAGGCGTTCTTTGTACGTACGAAATCACCATCACGACAACTAAAACTTCAATTTAGATTATTTGTCCTAAATAATCTTTCATTTTTTACGCTTATTTTAGCTCTAATTATTAAGTTATTATATATATGCACATAAATCATGTATATTTAAACAAATTTCTTTCATTTTTTCATGTAAATATTACAATTGTTGACCGGTGCCGGTTACATATTCTATTAATTCTTAGCGAGAAACGCAGGATTTACATGTTGTATAAGTTAGGTTAGAAGGCAAAATCGATCTATAAATAGTTTCCAAAATTCGACTTCCACGCTCTGGTAAATAGAGTTCCATGTTGTGGAATCCTCTACTTTAATTTAATCGCCAAGTCAAATTCAACATCCCTCTGGCAACTTTCCTGATCGAGAATAAATATTTTGCCACGGCGTGGCAGGTATATTTCCACGCCTTGGAAACTTCACAATCATTAGCTTTTTAGCTTTACTTGACTCGATCCATTAATCTTGCTTCCAGCTCCATATTTTGCTTCCTTTTAATCTCAAGCATGTCTTTGCTGCTACAAAACAAAATTTAAACATTATTAGCACATTTTATCTTTAATTAAGACCAGATGTAGTTAAAAATACCAAGATGTTGCATGTATTATATGAATAAATAGAGCAATATCAGTACACTTATTGGATCTAGATTTGGCATATGGTGTGTAGGTTAATTTGGTACTTTGATCGGTGTTGACATTATAAACCCTCTTCTATTGGTTACATTTAACCTTTTGGGTTCTAGATTCTCGATCCATGTTGTTGGTTCACTTATGGGTGGGTCGAGTTATCGATTTACCTAAATAGGGTGCCTCGCTTAGTGAGCATCATTGAGTATATATGGTTATATTCATCAACACTATGATTTCAAGTATATCTTTTGGGCCAAATCGACATACCACATAAGTTGTCAGCCCATACAGTCTGAGATATAGTATTTTACACCATTAGAGTCTTAAACCACTTGGTGTTTTTTATCTTGTTTAAAACATATCTATAGTAGAGGGGTATAAACTCGAATATGTATTTAAAAGCATATGGATTCCATAATTGCATTTGTGGGCTTGTTGGTAAAGAATCATTTTATAGTTAGATCACAGTCAAGAATCTCCTACTGATCAACAACTTCATGTGATGTCAATCAAGCACACGATAATTTCCTTGCCTCTTTCATCCCTCATTGATGTGATCCCACCAAGCTCCTGCTCTAGCACAAAGTTTATAGTTGACAATCATCATCTGATGATCTTTTGGAGTGCCCATAATACCAATAACAACATTAACCTCATTGAACCAATTAAAAACGCCTCCAAGGCTTAGGTTCACGTTAAAGTTAGGAATCTCAACCTTGATACGGTATCCACCTCTATAATAATTATGTCTACATTTATCGCACCAATCATCAGGATGTTTTTCCTTTCCTAATCAAAGAAAACAGTCACGTCGAGAAATATGTTGTTATAGAGGATTGGAAACCTCCCTTTGTGCCACAACCATAAGGATAGTTCTTGTGGTTTCTCTAGTTATCCTTATGTATGCCATCTTTGTTATTTTCCCTAGCCACTTTTGATCATGCTACCTTTGTTATTTTCCCTGACCACCTATAAGGATGCTAACGAACTTTTATACCAACTGAAGCATAATTGAAGTAAATAATAAGACTTTCAAGAAAATGAAAAAGTGAATGTTTTATAATTCCAAGATGATTCTAATGGTTTGCATTCACGTCCTTTATATGGTTGATCTAAATTTGGTTGTTAGATCCAAAGTATTGAAAATTGAAATCGTAAAGTAAATATTGAAAGTAAACAACTAACTAGTCACATGATTTATGGAATAAGAGAAATCATGTGCTTTACCATTCAAATAGAATAAAATTAAAACTATAAATAAGCTAGAATTGAAGGAAATTCAAAATTAAAGGTTAGCGTAGCCTTTGGCTGATTGTCAGGAGCTCCAATTCATTAAGCTACGAGACATACTACCAACATGCATGGATGGTGGTGTGGTGTGGTCATGGCCTTGTGGGGGTGGCAAGGCAATACCACACCCCTTCAAGGTGCGGTGCCAGTGAATGCACATTCATAAATCGGTTGTCTACCACTAATCTCATTCTCTCTCTCTCTCTCTCTCTCTCTCTCTCTCTCTCTCTCTCTCTCTCTCTCTCTCTCTCTCTGTGTGTGTGTGTGGGGGGGGGGGGGGGGGGTATGTATGTATGTATGTGTGTATATCCAAAGAAGATGTTAAAGGGTTGAAATGGTGATGTGGTGGTATGCCTACCGAAATAAAAGGGTATGAAAGGTTAGGGATTTGATGATGTGGAGTGAAAGGGTACTATGTTGGTATGTCCTCTCTATATCCTTAATGCTTCGCTCCGAAGTTCATTGAAGGAATTAAAAGAATAGAAAATGAGAGAGAAAATAAATAATATGATCTTCCTTTCCTTTCTCTCTAATTCCTTCCGATTTATGAGTACAGTTTATAAGGAAGATTATCATAAATCTTCTTTTTCTTTCTCTTTTCTTACTTCCAATAACTAAACTCAACAGCAATGACTTTTTTCAATCCTTCCACTTTCTTTCCTTTGTTTTCTTAAATGAAACTTTAAAGCAATATGTAAGAGCTCTATTTCCATAGAAGGTGTACTCTAAAAAAACTACTCCAAATACTCAGTTCATAATGAACCTTTTATAGGCCATTTATCCTTTATCATTTATGTATCAATTATACCTCTAAATGTTCTGCATCCCCAAATGATTTAATATAAATAAAAATAATTATTATCTTGATAATTTTGTAAATTTATTTATTAGTTTTTGAGCCAAATCTCATTTATGACAATATTTCGGATTACTTATAATCAATGTTGACATCTCTTTGCTTGATCATTAAAGATGTATCAGTTGAAATAATTTCTAAGTGTAGTGTTGTCACTATCTTAATATATATTAATATATCTTCAAACATTTTGTTTGTATTATTATAAATAGTATATGTCATTATCCTAACCTTATATATTTGCTACATAAGCCTGCATGATGTGTTCGATTTTCATTCATCCCTCCTCGACAAGTAACCTCTCTTTAAGACAAATGGACGAATGAGGAGCCACTTTCTTATATTGCAGAAGCCTAATGAGTTTAAAAACATCCCAACCACTATTTCTAAAATGGTCCCAAACTTGTGTGCTTTCTATCTATTCGGTTTGTGCATAACAAGAAGAACAATGTCCATGTATTTTGTGGTAGGAGAGACATTTGGACTTTTCATAACTAATCACATGATTTTGTTCGCAAAATTTTCAAATAAAACGTACGAGACATTTTTAACCTCTTTTTACAATATAAATATGAAACATTTTATTGGCTACATTTCCATATTTAACAAATCTTCTATTGATAGTCGTTTTTGAAATAGTACCATAATAATTTTACATGTTTTTCTTGTTCTTTCATGGTTTGAGTCTTTTGATAGACACTTTTAACATTTTTTACAATATAAATATGGTACATTTTATTGGACACATTTACCTATTAACAAATCATTTGTCGTGATACTTTTTTTCCAAATACTATAGAACATCTTTAATTTAATAACTAAGATAATAAATTCTCTAAAATAATATTTTTCCCTGGCCTCGATTTTGATCGATTAAAACTTAAAAGTTTAACAAACTTTTATAAGATAATAAGACAATAAATTTTCAGGATATCCCAATGTAAATATAAGTTCCCACTAATTTCATACATTAGTAATTATATAAATTTAGACAAGCATAACGAAGAGAGTCTTGTAAAATAATTTCGAGTGTTGTTTGTATTCTCTTAAATTTTAGAGAAGTAAACAAACTTAGTTAAAATTCTTAATCACTTTGTCATGAAATAAGAAAAACTAAGAAAATGACTCAAATAACATCAAAATCACAGTTGGGTCTTTATTTTATGGGTACGATTCAACCTAATGGGGTGCGATTTCGCATTTGTCTTTGTCAATTTTGAACTATAATATATTTCTTTATACGAACTCTGATTGACATGATTCCTTTTACGTTATGTTCTTTGGAGCAAGAGTTTTACATTGATATATTACAATTATATGTGGACATCGAAAAGTCCCCCTTTCAATGCTCCAAAGTAGGTCGGTTGGACTCTTGGGACATTTTCCCTATACTTACGAAATATTTCTTGCTTTTTCTAATTTCATGGATACTTTTTCACTAACTTCAAATGTCCATAACTTTTTCATATGAACCCGAATTTAGTCGTTTCGTTTATTTGTAGGTTCCTTATCATGTCGACTACAGATTTTATTTAGAAAGATGTCAAATATAGGCTCTAGATTGCGAGTTATAAAGCTCCAAATTAGGCTATTTAGTAATTTTTGAACCTTTCAAAATTCTATCATTTTTTCGCATAAGCTTAAGGAAATATTTCCATTCATTTCAAACCCATCATAGACCATTAATAGCAAATGGAACTTAATCCATGCATTTTTTGATGAATTTAATTTCTTAAACTCATTTTTTTTAATTTTCATATCAAATGAGTTTAAGAGCTTAAATTTAAATAGAAAGGCATGGATTAAGTTCCATAAGTGGCTATTAATGGTCTATGAGTGGTTTAAATTGAATGGAATTAAATGTTTCTTTGAAGCTCATTTGAAAAATTGTGATATTTGGAAAAGTTCAAAAATCACTGGATAACATACTTTAGAGTTTTATAACTCGCAATCTTGAGCCTATTGTCACGGAATGACTCTTATGACTAGTTTATCTCTTGTGCCACTTAGTTTTTCTTCGACTAAGTCGGGCTACTTCGAGGATCTAAGATGTACTAACGAAATTGGAAAGCAATAGACAAAAGTTTAAGAGTACTTTAAGCGAAAGAGAACTTTGTATTACAATAACTCGAGAGATTACTATTCTAGATCGTTTCTACATGATCTTTATATTTACAAGGTTCTAAAATATATCATACTAGTCAACGATGTCCTAGAGATTTCTAGGATGCTCCTATATTATCCAAGTCATTTCTGTATGATCTAGCATGTTCTAGATCGCTCCAAAGTCTTCCAAGTTTTCCTAGCATCATTTTGCATCATCTGGATTAATCCTGGTTACTCTATATTTTTTCGGGGACTTCTATAATTCCCAAGCATCTTCCAGGGACTTGTAGTGTGTTCTCAGTCTCTCCAGAGACTCCTCGGGTATTCTTTATCGCTCCAGCATTGGAAACTTCCAAAAACTTGGTCCGTGACACTATATTTGGTATGAAATTTTTAATATATATGATAAGGAAACCAAAGACAAAAGAATAGACAAAATCAGAGTTCATATGAAAAAAGTTATGAAAATTTGAAATTAGGGAAAACATTTCCATAAACTTGAAAAAAAAGATTCTTAAGTTTGGGAAAAATATCCAAAAGCCCGAGAGGTCGTCTTTGGAGCTTTGAACGGAGACTTCCCGATGTCTAAATATCGATTATAATATAACAATAGAAAGTCATTGCTACAAAAAATATAATAAAAAAATCGTTCTAACGTTCTCTACGCGATCCTGTAAACTTCTGAAAACTTGGTTCGTGACACTATATTCAATATGAAATTTGTAGTATACATGATAAGGAACCCAAAGATAAAAGAATAGACTAAATCAAAGTTCATATGAAAAAAGTTATGAAATTTTGAAATTAGGGAAAATTTTCCATAATCTGGAAAAAAAATAATTACGTTTGGGAAAAATATCCAAAAGTCCGAGAGTTCATCTATGGAGCCTTGACCGAGGACTTCCCGATGTCTAAATATCGATTATAATATAACAATAGAAAGTCATTGCTACGAAAAATATAATAAAAAAAATCGTTTCAGCGTTCTCTACACGATCCTGTAAACTTCCGAAAACTTGGTTCGTGACACTATATTAGGTATGAAATTTGTAATATACACGATAAGGAACTCAAAGATAAAAAAAATAATAATAAAAAAAAAAGAAGAAGACTAAATCAGAGTTCATATGAAAAAAGTTATGAAATTTTAAAATTGGGGAAAAATTTTCATAAACTGGAAAAAAAAAAGATTCTTACGTTTGGGAAAATCCAAAAGCCTGAGAGGTCATCTTTGGAGCTTTGAACGGGGACTTACCAATGTCAAAATATCGATTATAATATAACAATAGAAAGTCATTGCTACAAAGAAAATATAATAAAAAAATCAAGTCAATATGAGTTCGTATGAAAAAGATATGAAGGCTTAAAGTTTGCAAAAATATAAAAATCATACAAATACAAAATCACAACCGACTAGACTGAATTGCAGCCATGAGCTGAAATCATTGCCCATGAAAGCTTATCTGCAATTTGATGGTTATTTAGATCATTTTCTTAATTTGGCTATTTATTAACAAATGATTAAGGGTTTTGGTTATATCTTTTTTTTTCTTATTCCAACCAAAAGTTTTGATATTTGTTTTGTCTTCAAACCGTACCAAAAAAATTGTGAATTGATCTGGACGTGATTGTGATTCCTTATACATAACTGGTCCCAAAGATAATGTACCCTCTTCCTCGACATTATTTTCAAAGATAGTAACCACGATTTCTTCTAAGTCTAGAACCTCGAAAAATAAAAATAAAAAATAAAAACCATTTTGATTAATATAAATAATAACATATTATGATCACAAATTCACAATAATATTATTTCTTAAAGGTTTTATTGTACTACCATAACGATTTCACATGTTTTCAATGATTTCGCTTTCATAGAAAGTTAGAAACAAACAAGATTATATGGTCCATGACGAGCTATCAAAAAAGTAGCCCATGTCGATCAAAATAGTTTAGTTCTGGGGCCCAAGTTTAGAGCCTCATTCTTAACTTAGCGTTACTTTTAGACAGTTTGCCACTTTGCCTCATGCAATTTTCTATCCTCGTTTACTTGTTTTCAATCAAATCCGATGAAATCGGTAGGTTTTAGAAATGATTTTAAATTTCAAAAAAATTTGCACGTGCCTAATTTAACAAATTATTTTAAACACGCTAAGGAGAAACGGTTTATAACAACAATACATATGTTTCGTGTGTTTTATTAAGTCAGATGGTCTCTAAATTTTTTTTTAATACGGATGGTTGTTGTAGTTTTTATTTATTACATTGTTTGTCTATAACCTATTTAAAATTCCTATTCTACTATTACTAATTATTTAATCTTTTTTATATATATCTTACTTTTATAAAAATTATTTATTTACTGAAATATTATCTAAACTTTTTTAATGTGTTGGATCCTACCCCAAGCCCCAATATGTATCCCTCTCGTCGTGTTCTTCATTAGACTTCACCACCACAGTCCAGTGTCGGTGATGAGGTTGTGCAACCTGTGCACATGCACATGCACAGGGCCTTCATCTTTTAGGGGCCCCAATTTTTTTTTTAATAATAATATACTATCTCAGTTTTGGTCCAAATTAAAGTCAATGTAAAATAGACAAATAGTCCACTAATGCGTCACATAAGGCAAAAGGCGAAATGAGCAACAATGTGATAAAACCAATTCAGCAATTCGTAAATCATTATTCACTAATTCTCCTTCTGCAGTTCTGCTCTAAGCCTTTATTCCTCTAAGTGACACAAGAGGTCAGCAATGACAGCAACATCAAAGGAGATCGACAACTCAGCCTCAGCGAGACAGGCAAACAGCAACAACAACAACATTCAAGGGTAGCAGGCGGTTTTAATCTGTATTCTGTAATCACTACTTGTCTAATCAAGTCGACAATCACTCAATCAGGTAAACGATTATATCAAATTTAATTTTACAGTTTATCAATTAGATAATTAGACAATTATCATTATTAATTACATTATATTGATAGATTTAGTTTTTATCAATTTTAATGTTTTATCAATTATCATTATCAGTTTTCCTTGAAATCTTGATTCTTGATTCTTGAATACTTGAAATCTTGAATGTTGAAATCATGAATGAATGTTGTCGTTGTTGGAATCCTAAACTAACTCAAAAACTGAAAATTGGAATGTTCTTCACAAAATACCCTTGGGTCATATTATTCATTCAATCATTCAATGATTCTTGAATACTTGAAATCTTAAATGTTGAAATCTTGAATGTTAAATCATGAATGAATGTTGTCATTGTTGGAATCCTAAACTAACTCAAAAACTGAAAATGAGAATGTTCTTCCTAAAATACCCATGGGTCATATTATTGATTCAATCATTCAATGATTCATGAATACTTGAAATCTTAAATGTTGAAATCTTGAATCTTCAATCATGAATGAATGTTGTCATGTTGAATCATTATTCTTTTACCGAGTTATGTTTTTTGTAATTACTTTATGTTGAAAATTGAAACTAATGAATTTGTAGTGATGAAGTCTAAACAACCATCCGGTAGTGAACAATGTAAAAAACGAAAACCAGATGAAGAAAAGAGATAGGTAGATGTTGGTGCTCAAGATAAGTTTATACATAGACAACCCGTTGAAACGCATGTTGAAGAGCACATTGATGAGCATGGTCAAGAGCAAGAGAATGTTGAAGAGCAAGAGCATATAGAAGTAGAAGAGGCAGAATAGCAACAATTGGTTAAAGAGCTTGTTGATATACGTGATCCAGGAAGGTGGAAAAAACTTAATTATGAGTAGATTAGACTTTTGGTCGAAAAATGTCCTAAAAGAGATACTAGTATTATGTATGGTCCCTATGATAAATTTGGTAGACGGTTTTCTGCAGCTTTATATACAAGAACTTTATCAAATTTTGAGAAGTGTGATAGAGAATGGTTAGTATATTCGAAAGAGATCGACATGGTATTTTGTTTCTGTTGTAAAGTGTTTAGAAAAGGGATTTTGAAAGGTAAATTGGGTGATGAAGGTTATTCAGATTGGCACCATGTAACCACCAGAGTTAAAGAACACGAAATTTCCTTGGATCATCTCATAAATAGGAAAAAGCGGTTTGATGTGCGTAAGTGATTAAACTTGAACGAAACCATTGATAAAGTTCAATACGACCAATTCAAGAAAGAAAAAGATTACTGGAAACAATTCCTTTTGAGAATCATTTCAGTAGTGAAGTTTCTTGCTAAATATAATTTAGCATTTCGTGGATCAAATGAAAAGTTGTATCAACAAGGTAACTATAAATTGTATATATTTATTTTGTTAAAATTACACCAAATACCATTTTGTTAATTATTATGATTGATTCCACCTCTTATTTGTTACTTTTATGTAACAAGTAATGGAAATTTTTTGGGTGTCATTGAAATGTTGGAAGAGTTTAACCCGGTTATCAAAGAACATGTGTGGCGGATCACAAGTGATGGGCTTCATGAACATTATCTTGGGCACATGATCTCAAGAAATTAAAAAAGTGCTTATCAAGAAGATAAAGGAACCAAAGTACTACTCAATCATACTTGATTGTACTCCTGATTCAAGCCACCAAGAACAAATGACTATAATAGTGATGTATTTAAAGTTATCATATAATTATGTTATCATCGATGAGTCATTTTTAGGTTTTTTGAATGTTGATGATACCACCAGAAAAGGAATATCTGATATTACACTTGAGGAGTTAAAGTCTCTTGGTCTTGAAATTGATGATATGCGTGGTCAAGGCTATGATAATGGAGCAAACATGAAAGGAAAACACCAACGAGTGCAAAATAGATTTTTAGATCTAAATCCTAGAGCATTTTACACTCCTTGTGGTTGCCATTCTCTTAAGATAACATTATGTGATACGGATAACAAGTGTGTTAAAGGAAAGAACTTTTTTGGACTCATCCAACGCATTTATATTATCTTTGCAAATTCTACTAAGATATGTGAAATGTTGAAAGATAACGTTCAAGCTTGGAGTCTTAAATCATTGTGTCAAACTCATTGGGAAAGTCGGGTTGAGAGTGTAAAGTCTATTAAACTGCAACTTGTTGATGTACGAGAACCTTTACTTCAAGTTAAAGAAAAAGATAATGATGTTGCAATTGCAAGTGAAGAAACTTCAATAGCAGAAAAAGAACTTGGTGACTTTGAATATTTGTTATCAATTGTTATGTGGTATCAAGTATTAAACCAGGTGAATATTGTGAGTAAGAAGTTAGAATCAAAGGATATGCATCTTGATAATGTTATTACAGAAATAAACATATTGATTGGGTACTTTATAGAGAAACTGGTTTTTCAAAAGCGATTGAGGAAGCTAAGCAGATTTCTATTGAAATGGGTATTGATCTAATATTTCCATAAAAGCACTTGATTCAAAGGAAAAACAAGGTTTTATGAGAGTTCAAGTAGCCAAGAAGTTTCATTTATAGTTGAAGAGAATTTCAAAGTCAATTATTTCTTATACATTGTTGATCAAGCTATTTATTCTCTTGAGACAAGATTTAAACAATTCAAAGAGTGTGAAAAAAGTATTTGGTTTTTTATTTCCATATAATTTAAGTGGAATTGAAGATAAAGATCTTAAATCTTCTTGTCATCGTCTTGAAAAAACACTCAAATTTGAAGAAAGATAGGATATTGATGTTGACGAAGTTTATACAGAGTTGAAATTATTTGAGACATTGGAAACCAATGAATTTAGCAGCCTTATAGATGTTTTAAAGTTTTTGAAAGAACTTGATTATTTCCCAAATTCATGCATTGCATATAGAATTTTGATGACTATTCCAGTAACGGTGATATCAGTAGAAAGGAGTTTCTCAAAATTGAAGTTTTTGAAATTTTACTTATGCTCCACAATGACCTAAGAAAGACTTAGCGGTTTAGCGGTGATATCTATCAAGAACTAAATCTTAGAGATTATAGACTACGAATAGTTGATCAACCAATTTGCAATCAAGAATGTTAGTAGAACTTCACGGGTAGTTGGTTAGCTTTGTGATATGTAATTACTCATTAAAATACTTTGATTTTGCTATGTTTATTGCTAGAAAGTTTATCTTCGTTTTAAAAAATATCAATTTATGTAATTTAATTCGTTACACGTTAATGCATAAGGGCCTTTTTTCACCTTTTCTCGGGCATTTGAATCCTCAGGACCGGCTCTGCCACGGCTAAGGTCATATGTTCTCGTCTTGCAGTCTCATCATACAAACCTTCACCACAACCTCCACCTCAATTTTCGGATCTAGGTAATAACCACCACTAATTTACAAATAGTTGCAAATTCAAGATTTAGGTTGGAGGGAGAGATAACACCCTTAGCATTTTGCCACTTAGCATTTTTTTAAGCCACATAGGATTTTGTATATTAATAATAAATATACAAAATGTTCCAACTTAATAAAGGTGTAACCCTATATGATCATATGTTATTATAAATATCACTTAATAATGATTCTTGAGCATATAGATCCAACAATTACCATGTACATTAGTATCTTTAATAACAACTTGAAGCGGGGCTTCATTGACATGAAAATTGACAAGAGCGTCGAGGGGGGGGGGATCTAAAATGACATGTTCACCATTGACTTGAGCTCTCAATTCATACATCTTCTCTCTATACCGCTTTTTCGGGAGTGGCGGGTCATTCCAACAAAAAAAATCCACAATTTATGTCTTCATTATTGTAGTTTGTACATCCAATGAACCTCCGAACATGATTCTTCCGTGTCCTTGTCGTTCACATTCCAACTGGATCTCCACATCCTCACAGCCACACTTCACTGCTTGAAGACGACGACATCAATTTGCCCTAATTTCTCTTATTCTGCTTGTGGGATTGCGAATATGGGTGTTGGAAGGTCCACTTTATGCAAATAAATTCCAAAATATGACATTTGTAACATCCCAAAATTCAAGACCAAAAATTTCGTTTTAATTAAGTTATTATATAAAACCAACAATAAAAAAACATTCATATTAATATCTCATGTCAAAACCAAAGTGGCAATAATCAAAACATATTATCATAAAACCATATCAGAGTGTAATCCCAAAGCTCTCATGTGCGGAAAACATAGTGTGATGTGTTGCGATCAAGCCGGCTCCTTTCCATTGAAAACGAGTACCTGAAACCAAAACTATAAATTGTAAGCACGAAACTTAGTGAGTTCCGCCATCATACCACATACCATACAATAATATGACATACATACTGCCAGGCATATATGGGTGCCCGACCTACCCCTTAGGTCCTCTCGACCGGTGACCTTGCCTAACATATATGGGTGTTGGCCTACCCCTTTGGTCCTCTCTACCGGTGACCTTGCCTAGCATATCTGGGTGTTGGCCTACCCCTTCGGTCCTCTCGACCAGTAACTGGGGACTATTTCACCCCTACTACTATCACATAATATCATATCACATATATCATAATCTATCTAGCATAGTTGGGTACTAATCTACACCTTCGGTCCTATCGACCGGTAACCGGGGACTATTTCACCCCTACCACTATCACATAATAATATATCATAATCATATTGCTAGGCATGCATGCGTACTATCTACCCCATCGGTATCTTTCAACCGGTAACTAGGGGCTATATCACCCCTACCACTACTAACACATATGTCATCGCATCCTAGCACATAAAGCATATCAGATAACAACACACCAGATAATTATCACAAAGACAATCATCTAACAAACAACTCCTACTAGTGGGTCGGCATTGTGGCCGTAGACCCACTCCTACTAGAAGGTAACTCACCTCACACTACTGAAGTCCCATAGACACAATCCCAGCTGTTGTATGACAGCTTTCCAAACTTTGTTGGGTGGCGACGGCAGCAGTGGCGGCCATAGCTGCTTCACGAAGGCAGCCGCCACCGTGAGGTGGTGGCGGTAGTTTCCTTTTTTCTCCCAATCACGCAGCGACACACCAGCTAGCAGTAATCCATAAATCGACGATACACATCTTCAAAGGAAAATAGCAGCAGCGGCATCGGTGGCGTTAATGGCACTCGACGGTGGTTCTCTGGTCTCCACGGTGGTGGTGGTGCGCCGCTGGAAGTCAAGAAGGAGTGAGAGTGGAGGCAGTAGCAATGTAATGGCGGCAGTTGGCGTCTACCGGCAGTATTCAATGCATCCGGTGAAGAGGACTATCTTGTTTGTGATGGGCGGTCAGAAAGTGAACGAACAAGGTGAGTGGTGGTGGCGCCGGAGACGAAGGGGAGGCATAAGGGTGGGTTGCGGCTGCTAACTCCTTTTAGGATTAGGGTTACGGAAGGTAGAGGGTTATATACCCCTCCCCATAAATCTTGTTCCCATAATGACGCCTTTAGTCCCTCCATCCCTCATTTCTTTCAAAATAAATACGATATTTACCATTTAAACCCTTAGCATTAAAATCCTTTACATCTTAGGTACAAAATTTACCAAATAGCCCCCAATGTCTTAATCATGACATATTCAGCCCTTCCACCTCATTTCCTTTTAAATTAAATCCAAATAATTACCACGGAGCCCTTGTCTTCATAAATATTTACAAACTGATTCCAGAACTCACATTTTTAACCCCTAACTTCTAAAACTGTGACAATTAGCTATTAGAGACCATCTTTTGATATATAATTATTTATTTTAGGGCTACTAATCGTTTATTAATTAATTAATTAATTTAATAAATAAACAGGGTGTTACAACTCTCCCCCACTTAAATTAGATTTCGTCCTCGAAATTATTCCTTACTATTTCTTATACGCCAAGCCACTCAAGTAACGCAGTCATCATCCTGGTCACACCCTAGCCTTCCCAGGGTAGCCGTGACCAATCTTAACAAAGCCCTAACATCCGTTGGTAAACGAATTCCTCGCAACAAGATCACATTTACTCCATCTGAAATATGTCGTCTTGAGATGGTCTGGATCCCTGACAGACCACTCATACTGAATCCTTATCATTGATTTCAGTCCGGTGATC
The DNA here is from genome assembly GCF_002870075.4 of Lactuca sativa. NCBI lineage: Eukaryota > Viridiplantae > Streptophyta > Magnoliopsida > Asterales > Asteraceae > Lactuca > Lactuca sativa. The sequence goes on along the minus strand of NC_056625.2, from coordinate 64,691,113 downwards.
CCTCAATTGACTACTCAACTTCTAATAGCTCGAGTGTAGCATCCCAAAATACGACCCGAAAATTTCATTTTTAATAAAACCAAAAATCATAAAAAACTGAGTATCACATATTAAACCATACGCTGCATATCTCAAACCATACTAAAATACTGTGAGAAAAACTATGTCACAACTATATCAAAACATATCTAAGAAACTAAATCGACTCCCAGGACAAAACTGAAGTTGTGGTGTGTGCGATGTCATCATCCCGAGCTCTTCCCTTTACTTGCGGAAGTACCTGAAACCAAAAACTGAAACCGTAAGCACGAAGCTTAGTGAGCTCCCCCAAACTACCACATAGCACACAATAACAAATAAAGCACATACTGGGCCTTGCCCACTGCATCGGACCGAAGTCCGGAACTAACTGCATCGGATCGAAGTCCGGAACTGACTGCATCGAACCAAAGTCCGGAACTAACTGCATCGAACCGAAGTCCGGAACTGACTGCATCGGACCGAAGTCCGGAACTAGCTGCATCGGACCGAAGTCCGGAACTAACTGGGACCTTGTCCCCTGCATCGGACCGGAGTCCGAAACTAACTGCATCGGACTGAAGTCCGGAACTGTCTGAACATAGCATATCATAAACACATATTCGCTAACATAAGACATATACTACATCGGACCGACGTCCGGAACACATAACACAAAACATGCTTGAATCAAAAAGACATCAAGCGCTCTAACTACTGCATCGGACTGAAGTCCGGAACTACTGTTAACTAAACGGGCCAGCATTGTGGCCGTAGACCCGTTCCTACTGGAAGGAAACTCACCTCATGAACTGGCTGCTGTGTGTATGGCTCTGGAAGCTATCTGATGCTGCTCCCGTATCTCCCCGGCTATAATTCCATAAACACACTCAATCAACTACTAATAACTGAATTGGGGTAAAATGACTCTTTTACCCCTTGTCAAAGTCAACTCTCCCGGTCAAAGTCAACCTACAGTTGACCTGACTTGCCGAGTTGGGCCGCCAGCTCGCCGAGTCTCTATTCTCACTTCTCAACCCTACTCGCTGCTACTCGTCGAATATGGCATCGACTCGACGAGTTCCCTTTCGATTCTAAGACTCAGGCAATCTGCATCCGACTCGCCGAGTCGTATGAACAACTCGACGAGTTGTTCTTGAGCTAAGAAGATTGTCTTGGACTCGCCGAGTTGTATGAACAACTCGTCGAGTCCCTCCATCACTGAGTCTGACCTCCAACTCACTGAGTCCACTCTACTACTCACTGGTCCCCACTCGTCATCACTCAAAAGGGGAAAAATCGGGGACTCGCGACTTGACTCACGTAGTCGTTCTTCCGACTCGCCGAGTCGCATGCATGCAACTACTTTAAACTCGATTCTTCTTGAATCCAGCGTATAAAACTTTTAGATCTGGGCTCCCTTAGCTCGATTAACACGTAAAGATTCTATCTTTACCTGCCCATAAGCATCCATGAATATTATAAGGCTCAAAAAGCATAATAAAGGCTAGATCTAGGGTTCTCATGCGAAGCAACTTCAAAAAGGCAATAGATCCGGGCTCTACAACTCCTAAATGAACAGATCTAGGGATATCTCGACCTATTAAGGCATCCATACGACTATAAGGTTTGGAAACTACATCAAACTAGCCCTAGAAGTGTTCTAATGGAGGTTTTAAGCATAAAACAGAAGGATTCCGAGAAATACCTCAATGAACTCTGATTTTGACCTTGGATCCTTGCTCTACACCTCTTCTCTTTGATCCTTTCTTCTTTTTCTTCTTCAAGCCTTCAAGAATTCACACAAAACACATTAAATCAATCAAATGATGGTTTAGGGTTTCTCACAGCTCTCTGAGGGTGAAGGAGGCGAGTTTGGGGCACATAACATTGCTTAAATAGTGAGCAACCCGGGGATTTAGGGTTTCTTCCTGGCAAGCAGACTCGCCGAGTCCCGAATATGGACTCGCCGAGTCGCCGACTTACACGTGCTCGAAATCCCGTCCCTACTCGATGAGTCGGGCTATAGACTCGCTGAGTCCCTCTTGAAAACTTCTAAATAAATATCATGGAAGCAACATACCAGAGACGGGTCTTTACAATTCTCCCCCACTTGACTCAGACTTCGTCCTCGAAGTCTGCTACGGCTGAATCTGCAAATAACTCTGGGTAGTGCTCTCTCATCTCTTCCTTAGCCTCCCACATCTACTCAGACCCCTTCCGGTGCTGTCACTGCACCTTCACTAACTGAATTACCTTGTTCCTCAAGGTCTTTGTCTTCCGGTCCAGAATCGCGACCGGCCTCTCAATATAATTCAGGCTGCTATCAACCCGAATATCTTCTAAGGGAACAACTGCTGACTCATCCACCAAACACTTCCTCAACTGAGACACATGGAAAGTGTTGTGGATCTGGCTAAGCTCTGCTGGAAGATCCAACCGATAAGCAACCCGACCCACTCGGGCCAAAACCCTGAAAGGACCAATGAACCAGGGACCCAGCTTGCCCCTCTTTCGAAACCTGATGACACCCTTCCAAGGTGAGACCTTCAGAAGGACCATATCGCCCACCCAGAACTCCAAGTCTGAACGCCTCCTGTCGGCGTAGCTCTTCTGCCGACTCTGCGCAGTCTGCAATCAACTCGGTCGTCTTGAGCACCACCTCTGTGCTCCTAATGACCTGCTGACCGACCTCGCCCCAACAAATCGGGGTCCTACACTTCCTCCCATAAAGCATCTCAAAGGGAGGTCGATCAATGCTCGCATGATAACTATTGTTATACGAAAATTCCGCTGACGGAAGATACGCATCCCAACTGCCACCAAAGTCTAGAACACATGCCCGGAGCATGTCCTCGAGAGTCTGAATCGTCCTCTCGCTCTGACCGTCCGTCTGTGGGTGGAAAGCGGTGCTGAAATGGAGACGAGTACCCATCTCGTCGTGAAACCGCTTCCAGAATCTGGATGTAAAACGGACATCCCGGTCTGACACCACCGATACCGGCACTCCATGACGTGCCACTACCTCCCGCACATAGATATCGGCTAACTTTTCTGTCGATATGCTCTCCTGGATCGGTATGAAATGAGCACTCTTCATCAACCGATCCACTATTACCCAAATCGAATCCACCCCACGTGTGGTCCTGGGAAGCTTGGTGATAAAATCCATGGTGATGTCCTCCCATTTCCACACGAGAATGTCTAACGGCTGCATCTTTCCGTGAGGCCTCTGGTGTTCTGCCTTGACCTTCCTGCAGGTCAGGCACCTCTCTACATACCAGGCGACATCCCGCTTCATGCAGGGCCACCATTAATCGGATTGAAGATCTCTATACATCTTCGTCGCCCCTGGGTGGATAGAAAATCGAGACTTATGAGCCTCGTCCATCAACACCTGCCGTACTCCGCCCCAGTACGGTACCCACACTCTCCCATGAAGGGTCAACAGCCCTCGACTATCATAATTAAACGAAGCTACTCGGCCCACTATCCTCTCACACTTCTATCTCTCCTCCTTGAGGCCCTCAACCTGAGCCTCCCTGATCCGTTCCAACAATGGAGTAATCATTATCATCCTCAGACATAAGTCTCTGATAGGGGATGCTGACGCCTCGCGGCTTAGGGCGTCGGCCACTACGTTGGCCTTCCCTGGATGGTAAAGGATTTCATAATCATAATCCTTCAGCACATCCAACCACCTCCTCTGTCTCATGTTCAGATTCGGCTGATCCATAAGGTACCTCAAACTCTTGTGATCCGTGTAGATGGTACAACGGGCCCCATAAAGGTAATGTCTCCAAATCTTGAGGGCAAACACAACCGCCCCTAGCTCTAAATCATGAGTAGGATAGTTAGCCTCGTGAGGCTTCAACTGTCTCGAGGCGTAAGCTATCACATGGCCTCGCTGCATCAATACTGCTCCCATACCTGTGATTGAGGCATCACAGTAGACTACAAAATCCTCTACTCCCTCTGGCAGGGTAAGGATCGGAGCCTCGCACAACCTCCGCCTGAGGGTCTCAAATGCTGCCTGCTGCTCCAGCCCCCAACGAAACACCACCGACTTCTTGGTCAGTCGGGTGAGCGGCACTGCTATCTTGGAGAAATCCTGAATGAATCTTCGGTAATACCCTGCCAACCCTAGGAAGCTCCGAATCTCAGATGGAGACTTCGGGACCTCCCACCGCATCACAGAACTGACTGCTAGTGAATGCTACAGCTACCCCCGTAGTCTTACAACACTTTCCATACTATCTGACTATTAGTGAATGCTACGGCTACCCCCACGATTTTACAACACTTGCCCCAACTGGGTCAAACACGCACTCGACGTAACCCTCAACTAAACTTGAGTCCTAACTAGAGCTCTACCCTGGTTCCCGAAATCTGCTATCTGAGAGTCTTGAAGGTTGCCTGTTGCTCAGGCCCTCAACAAAAGGTCGCCAGCTTCTTAGTCAGTCGAGTCAAAGGAACTGTAATCACGGAGAAGTACCGTATAAATCTACGATAATAACCCGCTAGACTCAGGAAACTTCGAATCTCAGATGGAGACCTCGGAATCTCCCACTGCATCACGGCCTCTATCTTGGCCGGATCGACCAGAATACCCTTCTGGTTGACAAGGTGCCCAAGAGATTGCACCTCGTGCAACCAGAACTCACATTTGGAGAACTTTAAAAAAATTCACTCCCCCATTTAGATTCGACTAAGTCTTCATGGCACACGAGAATTGAAGGATTCCCAATCCTTCTCGCTTTCTAATATCCTACTGATGACAACCTGTGCTTACCAATTTTAGCGATCAATCACCGGTTAAACCTTGAGATCGCCCATGCTCAGAAATCTTGATGAGTACTCTGGAAATCTGGTCCAGTCCAACACCTCAATCCATCTCACATGCTGTCAATTGAAGGCCTCAATCTTCCCTCTGGCTGACGAATCCTCGTTCCCACTCCTAATCTTGTAGTACCACTGAACTCTAACCAAACACAGCCCCTGCGAAAATACAATTTTCTTGAACATCCAATGACCAACCACTCATGCATCTAACACCTGCAACTGACATTACCATCTTCATGCTACCGGTCCTCCCCTAGCAAAGATAGTGCCTTGAACTCCGAAGTTCATCCATAGACAATTGTCGACCATACCTGAACCATGATAGAATCACTGAACGCTAACTAACTACACTGTAGAACTATCGCTCTACTCCTGACCGAGTATCCTCTAAATAATACTCCCGCACAGATCCCGACAAAGATCCGGAATGATAACGGTACACGCAGAACCCACTCTACAAGATGTGTCCCTCTGTGGGTTCATCAAGGACCTTCCGGCATGTAGGATGACATATATGATCCTTGATAACCCAAACACTAGCAGAAAACCGACCCGAGATCTGACTTATCCAAACTTACTCACAATCCCGAAGTGATACGTATCCCCAAAATTCATCTATCAGCAGAAGAAGATGACATACTCACAACATCTGGAGGAATAATGATCACCTTCAGCTGACATGATCAACCCTGACACACCTGTAGCGGCCTAAACCCTTGGAGCGACAAACTCCCTTGTGCACTTTCTCGCACGTGCTGCACTAACTCCATCCCTACTGGCCTTTCACCCGATGATCAGAAGTCATGGGTCTCTCCCCGGGACCCACTACTATATGCACCTAGCACGAACCTCTCTTCTCAAAGTGCTCCAAATCGATCTTGTTTCCGCAAACTCATGGAAGTCGTATCCTTCAGGGTCTGACACCTTATCACGCTCACTAGCTCACTTTCCAATGGCTAAGGTGCAACAACTGGAACATCCTCTGTCCCCAAACCGAGTCACAAACTTCTCCCGGAAGCTTCTTAGATTCTCCAGGATTCTCACCGATTCGAGTATGGATCCTATGCTTTCAGTAGTACGGGCCCAATACTACCTTCCACACCTATCCAAACTTTCCTCAAAAATCCTCTCGGATCCTCCAAGTCACTTCCTCAATCTCATACACCTAAGTCTCACTAAACCTCGCTTCTAACCCACTGAAACATATCCTAGGCTTTCCTAGGTTCCCAAATTCACCCAGTCCTCAGCTACTGAAAGATTCCCAATAATGTCAACTAGCTACCTTATTAATATTGCCACATGTAACAGAGATCAGATAATCCTTCGAGTAAGATACCCATCCCTAGAACGGTTGGACTCAGACAAGAGTTGCGCAATAGGTCAAGTCCATCACTTTGAGATTATCCAGCCTGTGTCCCATGTGACTTAGCATATTCACTTAGTAGCTAATTCACATCACTAAAAGTCCCACAAGGCACAAACAAAACAACATTCATACAATGGAAAATCTAACCATCATATTCCAATCAAACCTTTCTATCCTCTAATCAGAAATTTGTACATGCATTTCAAAGGCTCATACAATCAGGCATAACCTAAACAGGTCATCCTATAACTGACTGATCAGTACTAACATGCAAGTCTACAAGCACATACAATAGGCATATAAGGCATCCTTCCTAGATCATTAGCCCTAATCTAGCATGCAGTTCTCATAATCATATCATAACATAAGATGTATGTGTTGATGGGTTTTAGCCATATGAACATTCCTATGTGCACATGCAACCCTAATGCTTGGATCTAGGTTTCTCTAATTGAACATACATTGAATCCAAGACTTCTAATGTCTAATAGAGTATAATAACAATATGAAATCAGAGATTAGAAGTTTACCTTGAATCACTTGCTTGATCTTCTTGTTCTTGGAGCTTTAGAGTCACAATTGTTACTCCTCTAATGGCTTACAAACACCAACTAGCAAGAGGATGATTTAGGAGAGATGAGAGGGGATCAAATCAGCCAGGGTTTCTTCTCTAAGCACAAGTGTCGATTTCGCTTCACCCTTGGGGTCTATTTATACTTGTAAGGCTCCTAGGGTTTCACCCTTAAACCCTAATTGGATAACTTAGGCACTAAGCAATCCAATACCCTAATAGATAACCCCTTGGACGAATTCTAAGCTTATCCTAAGCCCTAGAAATCGTCCACTATTATCCTTAAGGGATTTATAGCCCAAAGTCTAACTATCATACAATTGACAGTTTATACCCCTTTGTTTAATTAATCTCTTTAAGTCACCAAATTAATTCCTAATTAATTTATGACTTATATTAATCAAATAACAATATTATTATTCCTTATATTATTCTCATAACATATTAATAATATTTCTTCTCTCATAATAAATCATCCTGTCAAGTTGCTATGGTGAAGGTAACCCAAAAGGACCATGCACAACCGGGTCAAATACTTGCCTAATATAGTTTCAGCCTTAGACACTATTCCAACAGTCTCCCACTTGCATAAGTCTAGTAACTATATACAAGTATATTCCGATTAGCAATCGTAGCTCTCAAAGACGCTGTCAAACTCTGATCTAATCAATCTTGTCCTTCAGATAAGGAATCTTACAGTCCTCTGTTTAGATATCATGTTGACAATTCTATGGAACTAATTTGTCTAGCATTTGGTTTCTCGATCTCCGATTTATTTGACATAGAACTTAATCGAACACATCAATTCAGTTCTGACCGGTCCCGGCACATAAGTCAAATCAAATCATCGAGCGGCCGAGATATCGCTTTTACCCTCTTAGGATAAAAGTAACAGATAAACTTCGACTTATATGCATTTACTTATTCATTAATCAACTATGCACAACAATGTGTTTTATAACATCAAGTTACTGATGTGGTTTCACATTATCAATGTACAACCAATTAACAAATAACAAACCATATATCTTGGTTTTAAGACCATATGATATTATCGTCTTGCGATCACCCTTTTATCACATTCCATAAGGTGATTCCAGCAAGCGCGGGTTTGTTCCAATGCTCAAAACTAGTTCATAAGCACTCATGAACGTCGCAGTAACCTTTTGCTATGTCTAATACCATTTAGACAGTCTACACACCAATTCATGACAATCTTCATTCATACCTACTTCCAACATATGACAGATTGTGGACAATTTGAATAATTCGATTATTCTTAATAAACTCAATTATTCTGGAAGTCAAAACATGCAAAAAAATGAAACAACAGGTAAACAATTAACACAAGACAGTAACATTACTCATAAATAATACTCCTCTATTTAATCATCAAATGTTAATTACATTTATCTATTACACATTTCTAATACTGTCTAATCTATACTAATATCATCCTTCAGCCCAATACTCCTAGCATGCTGCAAGTGCTTAACCCAGCTCAGTCCCTACGTAAGCGGATCTACTGGGTTATCTTCTGATGATATCCTCTTCACCACGAGTTGTCCTTCTTCTACTCGATGTCTAATAAAGTGATATTTTCTGTCGATATGTCGTGTAACAGCCCGGATTCCCAGGTATTATTCATTTATTTATTTTGGTAATTTGTGAGGAGACTCGGCGATTTGGAGCCTAGACTCGCCAAGTATGATCGCGGATTTGGACGCGGGTTCGCGTCCGGACTCGGCGAGTCCAAGAGTGGACTCGGCGAGTCCACGCTGTTTAATGAAACCCTAATTTCTCGGGTTTGAGGCATATTTAAAGGGCCTTATGGCCGTCATTTGCACTCATCAGTCCCCAGAGTGAAACCCTAGAGCAATTGAGTGATTCAAGTGAGGGAAGGAGCCATTATTGATCTTAGAGTTGTTGTCTAGCAAGGAAAGAGGAGATCTAACTAAGAGGAAGCAAGAGAGGGGTGGACTCTTGAAGATTTGAGGTCCAGAACATCACAACTGAGGTACGATCTCGAATCATTCTCTGTTATTGTGATGTTCTGGTAGATTTAGGGCTTTTGAACCCATTTGTGGCTAGATCTAGTGTCCTCATGGTCCCTTAGCGAGTTAAGGTCCTTGATCTGGACCCATAGAGGTCCAGAGCACCTCTTTACCAAAGCTTTGTATGCATCCATGGAGGTATTGGCTTGGGATCAATGTATTTGAGGCTAAAACACCATTCATGAGCTATTCAATGCTTGATGAGCATCAAGACTTGAACTTTACGTAGTCAATAAGCTTAAGGAGGCTGGATCTATAAGTTAGTGAAGCGGATCTGACCTCAGAACGTCGTTTGGGGTTGTGCATGGAATGCACTCGCCGAGTCCATTCCCAGACTCGTCGAGTTGGTGCGGGTTGTTCAGTGATTACGAACCAGGGGTGGAGTAACCGAGTCGGGTGAGTGACTCGGTGAGTCGGAAGAGATTCAGAGGGATCGGGTTCCCGTAGGGACTCGGCGAGTCCACGCCAGACCTGGCGAGTCGGGTCAACCGTTGACCGTTGGCCAGAGTTTACCAGTGTTGACTTGATAAGGGTAGTCAACCTTAGTTGAGAAAGTGTTAATTAGAGATCTATGGTGTTATAGGAGGATTATAGCTCGGAGGATCGAGCGCGAGTGATTTCCGGGATTTGCGAGTTATCGAGATACGCGAGGTGAGTCTTCTCACTCTACGTTACCTTGAGTGGTAGTATTGTGTGACCGGAAGGTCGTATGTGCTTACATTGAGTATTATGTTATCCTATTGTATGTGACATGCTATGCATTATGTCTTTGTGATTTATGCTATGCGGAGTTATAGACCGGACCGGTGGGTCCAACGATTCAGATCGGGCCAGAGGGCCCAACGAGCTATGACTGGACCAATGGATCCAACGAGCTACGGGACTGGAGGGTCCCGCTGAGACACACCGACCGGAGGGTCGTACTGTAGCCTCGAGTGGCGTATGTGTTGTATGCGGTAGTTTGGGGAACTCACTAAGCTTCGTGCTTACAGTGTTTTGTGTTGTGTGTTTCAGGTTATTACAGTATCACGGGACGGCACCGGCTCGATTGTACACACCAGAGAATGAGTCATGTTTTGAGGATCCTGGTTTATCATGCAAGTGGAAATGGAGTTATGTTTTGTAATACGATCATGAATGAGACTTAAAACAAAGTGTTTTTAAGAATTGAACGATTATTTTAAATGAAAAATTGTTTTGAAATTTTCGGTGTTACAAGTTAGTATCAGAGCCTTGGTTTGAGGGATTCGGATGCGCCTTCGGGTAAATCTGGACTCAAACTGAGGAAGTAAGAAAATTTTTCAAAGAAATAATTTTCTAAAGCGAATAAGAGTTCAAAGAGAAAACGAGAAAGAGCAGTGTGAACAATCAGCCAGAGCCCGAACGGTGATTTCCCAAAATACCCTTACTTTTGTGACATGAGATATTTATGATGCACTTTATGAGAAATTATTGCATGCTAGAGACAGGCTAGGTATTTCATATCTTAGGACTAGAGTGGCCTGATTTGTGATGCCTTAGCCTAGGGATTGCTGTTATATGCGATGTGCTTTTGAGTATGTGATGAGTGAGAATATTTAGTTGGAATCCTTTAGGGGATTTGAGTAGAAATCTAGGAGAGATACCTAGATAAGTACCGTGGTACTTAGAGAATGAATAGTTAGAACCCGCGAGGGGAAGAGTTGTAGAGTTCGGTGGTACTTTCGAGGATGAGCAGAGCAAGCGGAATTATCACCCAGAGTGAGTCATATATATTCTTCGATGCTCAAATGCTGCTTGCTTTGTGCTTTGTGGAACTCTCGATGATGGGAGTCAGCTACCAAGCGAATATGACGATATTCGGGAGGTAGATGGCTGGCATCATTAGGAGCTCTTCAGCAGCTGATGGTAGAGAAGTGTAGGAATCTAGGAAGAGCCTAGGGAGTAACCTTAGCCAGATGAGTGCGCTGGCAGAGTAGAGAATTTCGCTGGGGGGCGAGCGCGCGAAGGAATTGGTGAACGAGAAGGTCGAGCAGCTACTTAGGAGCTCTGGGGTAGTCCGTGTGGAAAGTATGGGTAGATGTGGCAGGTAGTATGGGCCCGTACTACTGAAAGCAGTGGACCCATACTTGATACAGGGGGTATTCTGAAGATTCTAATGAGCAGATTGAGGAGCGATGTTATGGTTCGAGCACCATACATCGGAGCGGATTGAGGAGTGATGTTATGGTTCGAGTACCATACATCGAAGCGTATTGAGGAGTGATGTTATGGTTCGAGTACCATACATCGGAGCGGATTGAGGAGTGATGTTATGGTTCGAGTACCATACATCGGAGCGTATTGAGGAGTGATGTTATGCTTCGAGTACCATACATCGGAGCGTATTGAGGAGTGATGTTATGGTTCGAGTACCATACATCGGAGCAGATTGAGGAGTGATGTTATGGTTTGAGTACCATACATCGGAGCATATTGAGGAGTGATGTTATGGTTCGAGTACCATACATCGGAGCGGATCGAGGAGTGAAGTTATGGTTCGAGTACCATAAATCGGAGCGGATGAAGGAATGATGTTATGGTTCGAGTACCATACATCGAAACAGATGGAGGAGTGATGCTATGGTTCGGGTACCATACACCGGAGCATATTGAGAAGAGATGTCATGGGATGAGTACCATGGTTCGTAGTGAATGATGCTTGAGGTTCTCCGGTTATCCGGTCACGATTGATGAGGTAGAGATTGGACGCTACGGGTTTTAGGCATGTGGGCCATGATTGAGTTCGAAGAGGCATCCTTTGAGAGGGAGGTTGAGAGCCTATCAGAGTATTTTTGGTAAGGAGTTAGAGGGAGGGGAGAATTTCGGTCTGAGTTGAGCAATCAGTCGATAGAGGAGATGTCACCTTCGATGACCTGAGTGATGCTACGGGGAGCCGTAGTATTCGCCAGTCAGAGGGTGTTGTGATGCTACAGGGACCCGTAGTACTCACAAGACAAAGAGAGAGAGAGAGTAGTGATGCTACGGGGAGCCATAATAATCGCCAGTCAGAGGATGTTGTGATGCTACGGGGAGCCGTAGTACTCACAAGTCAGAAAGAGAGAGAGTCGTGATACGACGGGGAGCCGTAGTATTTGCCAGTCAGAGGGTGTTGTGAAGCTACGAGGAGCCGTAGTACTCACAAGTCAGAGGGAGGGAGTCGTGGTACTACGGGGAGTCGTAGTACTCACTAGTTAGTTGGCGTTGTGATACTACGGGGAGCCGTAGTACTCACAAGTCAGAGGCTGTCGTAATATTGTGGGAAGCCATAGTACCCACTAGATGACAAAAGAGTGTGTTGATGGAGTGTTATCCGATAAGTGCATGATGCAGAAGAGATTTAGGCTTGAGTAGCCCTAGTGTTGAGTTTTTGGAGCCTGGTGGTTAAAACCGGGGCGAGACTGGGTCTCTGTCTTTGTCGGGAGGATCAACGAGGCATGGGAGAATATGCACAGCAGACGCCAGAGGTTAAAGCTAAGTAGATCTTCGATTGGATTGTATTTATTTATGAGGAATAGGGAATTTCGTGACTTGCGTGTCACTGGGCCGTGATAGTGGTCACGGGGAGGAAGTTAGTGAGATGTTTTGGATCAAGTTATGTGTGACCTTTGGAGGTTCAGCTGTGGGGCCAAAAGCGGACCTGGTGCTCGGTATCGAAGATGAATATGAGAAATGAGCTAGAGTTTACCATGGTGATGTCTGTGGACACTTCAGAGCGAGCGAACGATTCAGATGCTCGAGGATATGCTTCGGGCATGTGTATTAGATTTCGGGAGGAAATTGAGGCCCGTATTTGCCCTTGACAGAGTTTCCTACAACAACAGCCATCATTAGTGCATCAGTATGCCGCCCTTTGAGTTGTTGTTGGGGAGGGGGTATTGGACCCCATTTGCTGGGAAGAGTTAGGGCAACGTGTGATGGGAAGTACAGAGATCGTGCTTCAGATGTCAGGGCAGATACAGTAGGTCAGACAGAGGTTGTTGACCGATCAGAGTCGCCAGAAGAGTTAGGCGGACAGGCGCCGGTCTGAACTCGAATTTTTGGTCGGTGACCTTGTACTCCTGAAAGTATCTCCTTGGAAAGGAGTGATCCGATTCAGGAAGAGGGGCAAGTTGGGGCCCCGATATATCAGTCCTTTTCGGGTGATCGCGAGGGTGGACAGGGTAGCATATCGCTTGGAGCTACCCGCGGAATTGGAACGGATTCATAATACCTTCCATGTGTCTCAGTTGAGGAAGTGTACAGCCGACGAGTCGGCGGTAGTGCCGTTAGAGGACATTCAGGTGGATGCGAGCCTGAACTACGCGGATAGACCAGTTGCGATTGTGGATCGAAAGATCAAGGTTCTGCGGAACAAGGAGGTGCCCTTTGTTTTGGTTCAAAGGCAACATCGGAGGGGGGGTCCGAGATGACTTGGGAACCGGAGTGTGAGATGCGTGAGCAGCATCCGGAGTTATTTGCAGAGCGAGACTTCGAGGGCGAAGTCTAGTTCTAGTGGGGGAGAATTGTAACAGCCAGGATTCCCAGGTATTATTCATTTATTTATTTTGGTAATTTGTGAGGAGACTCGGCGAGTTGGAGCCTAGACTCGCCGAGTATGATCGCGGATTTGGACGCGGGTTCGCGTCCGGACTCGGCGAGTCCAAGAGTGGACTCGGCGAGTCCACGCTGTTTAATGAAACCCTAATTTCTCGGGTTTGAGGCATATTTAAAGGGTCTTATGGCCGTCATTTGCACTCATCAGTCCCTAGAGTGAAACCCTAGAGCAATTGAGTGATTCAAGTGAGGGAAGGAGCCATTATTGATCATGGAGTTGTTGTCTAGCAAGGAAAGAGGAGATCTAACCAAGAGGAAGCAAGAGAGGGGTGGATTCTTGAAGATTTGAGGTCCAGAACATCACAACTGAGGTACAATCTCGAATCATTCTCTGTTATTGTGATGTTCAGGTAGATTTAGGGCGTTTGAACCCATTTGTGGCTAGATCTAGTGTCCTCATGGTCCCTTAGAGAGTTAAGGTCCTGGATCTGGACCCATAGAGATCCAGAGCACCTCTTTACCAAAGCTTTGTATGCATCCATGTAGGTATTGGCTTGGGATCAATGTATTTGAGGCTAAAACACCATTCATGAGCTATTCAATGCTTGATGAGCATCAAGACTTGAACTTTACGTGGTCAATAAGCTTAAGGAGGTTGGATCTATAAGTTAGTGAAGCACATCTGACCTCAGAAGGTCGTTTGGGGTTGTGCATGGAATGCACTCGCCGAGTCCATTCCCAGACTCGGCGAGTTGGTGCGGGTTGTTCAGTGATTACGAACCAGGGGTGGAGTAACCGAGTCGGGTGAGTGACTCGGTGAGTCGGAAGAGATTCAGAGGGATCGGGTTCCCGTAGGGACTCGGTGAGTCGGAAGAGATTCAGAGGGATCGGGTTCCCGTAGGGACTCGGCGAGTCCACGCCAGACCTGGCGAGTCGGGTCAACCGTTGACCGTTGGCCAGAGTTTACCAGTGTTGACTTGATAAGGGTAGTCAACCTTAGTTGAGAAAGTGTTAATTAGAGATCTATGGTGTTATAGGAGGATTATAGCTCGGAGGATCGAGCGCGAGTGATTTCCGGGATTTGCGAGTTATCGAGATACGCGAGGTGAGTCTTCTCACTCTACGTTACCTTGAGTGGTAGTATTGTGTGACCGGAAGGTCGTATGTGCTTACATTGAGTATTATGTTATCCTATTGTATGTGACATGCTATGCATTATGTCTTTGTGATTTATGCTATGCGGAGTTATAGACCGAACCGGTGGGTCCAACGATTCAGATCGGGCCAGAGGGCCCAACGAGCTATGACTGGACCAGAGGGTCCAACGAGCTACGGGACTGGAGGGTCCCGCTGAGACACACCGACCGGAGGGTCTTACTGTAGCCTCGAGTGGCGTATGTGTTGTATGCGGTAGTTTGGGGAACTCACTAAGCTTCGTGCTTACAGTGTTTTGTGTTGTGTGTTTCAGGTTATTACAGTATCACGGGACGGCACCGGCTCGATTATACACGCCAGAGAATGAGTCATGTTTTGAGGATCCTGGTTTATCATGCAAGTGGAAATGGAGTTATGTTTTGTAATACAATCATGAATGAGACTTAAAACAAAGTGTTTTTAAGAATTAAACGATTATTTTAAATGAAAAATTGTTTTGAAATTTTCGGTGTTACATGTCAAGATCTACCATGATCCCTCGGTTCCTTGGTCAAGGCAACCGCTCCTTCATTATCACAGAAAATTTCCATGGTCTCCTTTATGGCAAGTACAACTCCAAGATCACCGATGAAGTTCTTCAACCATATTGCCTCCTTCGACGCTTCACTCGCTGCAATGTACTTTGATTCACACGTCGAATCAGCTACGGTTTCCTGCTTGGAACTTTTCCAACTTACTGCTCCTCCATTCAGGGTAAAGACCCAGCCCGACTGTGAACGGTAGTTGTCCCTGTCGGTCTGAAAGCCGGCGTCACTATACCCTCGCACCTTCAAGTCATCACTCCCTCCGAGGACTAAGAACCATTCCTTCGTCCTCCGAAGGTACTTAAGGATATTCTTGACCGCAATCCAATGGGCTCTGCCAGGGTTCCTTTGATATCTACTAACCATGCTCAAAGCAAAGGCTACATCAGGGCGAGTACAAGTCATAGCATACATGATTGAGCCAACTGCGGAAGCGTATGGTACTCGGCTCATTTCTGTTATTTCAGCTTCGGTACTCGGACTTTGAGTCTTATTTAATTTGGCATTACTTTGTATCGGTAATTCTCCCTTCTTCGAGTTTTCCATACTAAAACGTTTTAGTACCTTTTCTAAGTAAGTGTTCTAACTAAGTCCTATTAGTCTCTTACTTCGTTCTCTCACTATCCTTATTCCCAAAATATAGGAAGCCTCTCCGAGGTCCTTCATAGCGAAGCACTTCCCGAGCCAGGACTTAACCTCTTGCAGAGTCGGGACGTCGTTTCCTATGAGTAGTATGTCATCGACATACAGAACGAGGAAGCTTACTATATTCCCACTGGCTTTGACATATAAACACGATTCATCTTCACTTCATACAAATCCAAAATCTTTGACTTTCTCATCGAAGCAAAGATTCCATCTGCGAGATGCTTGCTTAAGTCCATAAATAGACTTCTCAAGCTTACACACTCTATTCGGATGCTTCGGATCGACAAAACCCTCTGGCTGAGCCATGTAAACATCCTCAGCCAACTTCCCATTAAGGAAATCGGTTTTGACATCCATTTTCCAAATCTCATAATCATGAAATGCGGCAATGGCCAGCATCACTCTAATAGACTTTATCTTCGCAACTGGTGAGAAGGTCTCATCATAGTCAACTCCAGGAGTTTAAGTAAAGCCCTTCGCAACCAATCGCGCTTTATATGTGTGTACGTTTCCATCCACGTCGATCTTCTTCTTGAAGATCCATTTGCACCCAACGGTCTTACGTCCGGGCACATTATCAACCAAATTCCAAACTTGGTTGTCATACATGGACTGGATTTCGCTGTTCATTGCCTTTTTCCATTTTGCAGACTCCGGGCCTGCCATGGCTTCCTTATAGCTATTAGGTTCATCAAGGTTTATTAGTGTACCATCACTAATATACGTATCCGCTTCTGTAGTAATATGAAAACCATAAAACTAGGGTTGAACTCTAACTCTTTCGGAACGTCTAAGAGGTAAGGACTCGTCAATCGGTTCAACCGGAGTTTCCTCCTCGGGTTGAGTTCCAACGGTAGAGGTTCCTTCATCTATCGACTCTTGAATCTCTTCAAGCTCGATTTGCCTCCCACTGTCTCCTTGGCTTATAAGTTCTCGCTCTCGGAAAACTCCTCTCCTCGCAACAAAGACAACATTGTCCTTCGGTCTATAGAAGAGATATCCAAAGGATTTCTGCGGGTAGCCGATGAAAATACATCACTCACCACAAGGTTCAAGTTTATCGTGAGTATCTCGTCTTATGAAAGCCTCGCAACCCCAAACCTTGATATGTGCTAACGAGGGAGCTTTCCCTGTCCACATCTCGTGAGGTGTTTTGGCAACCTTCTTAGTAGGGACTCGGTTAAGGATATGGGCGGCAGTCTCTATGGCATACCCCCAAAAGGAGATAGGTAGTGAAGCACGACTCATCATAGAGCGAACCATGTCCAACAAGGTTCGATTACGCCTTTCTGCCACACCATTCAACTGCGGTGTCCTATGTGGCGTCAATTGTGAAACTATTCCACACTCCTTGAGATAGTCGTGGAATTCAAGATTTAGGTACTCTCTTCCTCGACCGGATCGAAGCATCTTGATTTTCCTGCCCAATTGATTTTCCACTTCATTTTTGAACTCTTTGAACTTTTCAAACGTTTCTGACTTTTGCTTGATTAAGTAGATATACCCATATCTACTATAGTCATCGGTAAAAGTCACATAGAAGCGGTTCCCATCCTTCATGGTTGATCTAAACGGTCCACATACATCGGTATGTATTAGGTCCAATAGACCCTCACCCCTTTCACATGTACTAGTGAAGGGTGACTTAGTCATCTTTCCAAGCAAACAAGACTCGCATGTGTCATCTTCCCTAAGGTCGAATGACTCCAACACTCCATCCTTTTGGAGTTGGGCTATGCGCTTCTTATTGACATGTCCAAGACGACAATGCCACAAGGATGCTCTATCCATACCATTGGAAGAATCCATGCATAAAACATCATTTCCTAAGTTATCTACAATCATATCAGTTTCATAAATTCCATTACACGGTATTGCTTCAAAATATAAGACACCATTTAGATAAGCAAGAATAGAACCATTCTCATTATTAAAAGAAAATCTAAAACCTTGTCTAAACAAACCATGAAAAGAAATGATGTTTCTTGCCATTTCTAGCGAATAGCAATAATTGTTCAAATCTAAACATAAACCATTCCTACGCACTAAAGAATACACTCCAATCTTGGTCACAGGCGACGATCTTCTGTTCCCCATGATTAGATTTATTCTTCCATGCTCCACATCCCTATTTCTTCTTAGTCCCTACAATTCAGAACAAATATGGTAACCACAACCAGTATCAAGGACCCAAGAAATAGCATGAGATGAATCGTTAGATTTAATTGTGTATATACCTGCGAAAGATGGCATGATCTTTCCTTCCCTTATGGCTTGCAGGTACTCTGGGTAGCTTCTCTTCCATTGCCCTATTTTATGGCAATGATGGCACTCTGCCTCCTTAGGGTTAGGACAGGGTTTAGCAGGATCAACTTTGGTCCCACTAGAAAAGGAACCATCTCGGGACTTTCCCTTGCGGTGGCTGTTAGACGGAGCCTTCCTCTTCTTGCCTCTTCCTTGCCCTATGGCCAAAACAGGAGCAGCGGATGGATTGGGAGTGGGTGCAACAGACTTGTCCTTGAGGTTGCTTTCAGCAACCCTAAGGAGACCTTGGAGCTTGCTTAGGGTGACCTCTTCTTTGTTCATGTGGTAGGTCGTCCTAAATTGATTGTAACACGGAGGCAAAGAGTGAAGCACCATGTCGATCGCCAAGTCTTCCCCAAAGTCAACATTCAACTTGTGAAGAAGGTCGACATACCTTTACATCTTTTGCAGGTGCACGGTAAGAGATTCTCCATGACCCATTTTGGCGGAAATCATGTTAGTAAAAATCTCGTAACGCTCTTGCCTCGCGTTTTGGTGGTATCTCTCCAACAAGTATTGGTGCATTTCGTACGGATACATGTCCTCATAGGACTTTTGGAATTCGGCATTCATGGTGGCTATCATGATGCAATGTACCTTCATTGTATCACGCTCATGAGTTTCAAAAGCGGTCATTTCAGCCGGAGTAGCAATTTATGGGTTGATTTTCTCGAGCTTCTCATCTAGGACATACTCCTTGTCCTCATAGCGAGCAATTGTGCTAATGTATCTTATCCATTCGCTAAAGTTCGTCCCATCGAAAGTCACCTTTTAACAAAGGCTCATTAATGTGAATGAACTAGCAGCAGCGTAGTTAGCGTTCGACACCTACAAATAGAAAGGACAAAGATAGATTAGAATATGAATCCCTAATTATCACCCAATAAGAAAAATTAGGGCTAGGATCCAACAACATCATTTAAATATTAGAAAAGGGATGCCGTAATCCAACATGCAAATAATATGAAGGTAAGTGAATGACGATTCACTAATTCTCCACCATGAAAACATAACTTTAAGTTCTAAATGTATTGAGAATTCCTAGGTTTGGATGAGATTTATTGAAACTTTTCAATGACATGTTTAAATCTCGATATTCCCCTCTCGTTTGTGACTGGGATACCGAGGATCACAAATGGGTGTGAATTACCATGCAAATTCACATGGTGCCTTCATTGTAACGATCACCTATTCGATGTGCCGGTAAACCACACACGCTCTATCGAACTATGATAAACAATGAATCACCCTTTGCCACCTATGCTTAGAACCAATTAGTGTGCCGGTAAACCACACACGCTCCACTAACTTCTTAGCAAGGGTGCAAAGTGTAATTTCATGGGATTGCATCAATTCACTTTTCCTAAAGTAACTAAGATTGGGAAATTTTAAAAACATGTAGTTACTTTGTATTTCATATTATACTTTTAATGAAGAAATGAGGTTGCCCTATCCTACCCATTCGGCTAACGACCATCCACCGATCAAGTAACCGGTGGGTGTGAGTGTACATCCATTAAGCGCCATTTTATAGGCAGCAACCTTATACTCACCTTATAGACCGGCTTCGTGAATGAGGCCTACTAACGGTAAGACTAGCATTTTAATTATACATACACACACACACACACACACATATATATATATATATATATATATATATATATATATATATATATATATATATATATATATATATTCGTGAATGAGGCCTATTAATCTTGTAATATTATATTAGTGTAGAGTTTAATTTTAAACTTGTAAAAATTCTAGGGTTTGAAATTTAAATTGTCCAAATTAAACTTTTAATTACAAAACATAAATTTCAAAACTCGAGGGCAAGTTTTAAATCTTTTCAAAACATAGAGGATCAAATAACAAATAATCTAAATTAAAAATTAATCACATAATTATCCAAATTTGATTTATTTAATGATTTCCTGCAAAACAATTTACCAATTTAATTAAAATAATTAATCAATTATCACATAAGGAAATAAATATTTTATTAATTGATAAATATCTTCAATTAGATCAAGAATATAGTCATATATATCATAAAATCGGATTTATATTGATCTAATATGATTAAGGCAAGTATCTCAAAGATAAACAGCAAGAAATCCCGAAGTTTCCTCTTTTTGGCGCTTGGACTCGCCGAGTACCCCAATGGACTCGCCGAGTCCACTTTGGGACTCGCCGAGTCCATCAGACAGAAACATAAAATTCGAATTTAATAAGCATCAAACAAGCAAACAATGCATCAATTCAATAGAAACCAATCTAGGCTCTGAAACCACTGATGGGTTTTAGCCATATGAACATTCTTATGTGCACATGCAACCCTAATGCTTGGATCTAGGTTTCTCTAATTGAACATACATTGAATCCAAGACTTCTAATGTCTAATAGAGTATAATAACAATATGAAATCAGAGATTAGAAGTTTACCTTGAATCACTTGCTTGATCTTCTTGTTCTTGGAGCTTTAGAGTCACAATTGTCACTCCTCTAATGGCTTACAAACACCAACTAGCAAGAGGATGATTTAGGAGAGAGGATAGGGGATCAAATCAGCCAGCGTTTCTTCTCTAAGCACAAGTGCCGATTTCCCTTCACCCTTGGGGTCTATTTATACTTGTAAGGCTCCTAGGGTTTCACCCTTAAACCCTAATTGGATAACTTAGGCCCTAAGCAATCCAATACCCTAATAGATAACCCCTTGGACGAATTCTAAGCTTATCCTAAGCCCTACAAATCGTCCACTATTATCCTTAAGGGATTTATAGCCCAAAGTCTAACTATCATACAATTGACAGTTTATACCCCTTTATTTAATTAATCTCTTTAAGTCACCAAATTAATTCCTAATTAATTTATGACTTATATTAATCAAATAACAGTATTATTATTCCTTATATTATTCCCATAATATATTAATAATATTGTTCCCATAATGACGCCTTTAGTCCCTCCATCCCCTATTTCTTTCAAAATAAATACGATATTTACCATTTAAACCCTTAGCATTAAAATCCTTTACATCTTAGGTACAAAATTTACCAAACAGCCCCCAATGTCTTAATCATGACATATTCAGCCCTTCCACCTCATTTCCTTTTAAATTAAATCCAAATAATTACCACGGAGCCCTTGTCTTCATAAATATTTACAAACTGAGTCCAAAACTCACATTTTTAACCCCTGACTTCTAAAACTGTGACAATTAAATCTTCGAGACCATCTTTTGATATACAATTATTTATTTTAGGGCTACTAATCGTTCATTAATTTTTTTATTTATTTAATAAATAAACATGGTGTTACAACATTATACTGTAAAACACTTTACAAAAAATTAATTTCAAACAAGCTGCGGAAATAAAATTTCGTAGCATAATATCGTAGGTAAAAAAAACTATGTATTTTTATTTCATAGCAAAGCAACTATGGAATTTTATTTTGTTGTAGATTAACCACGATATTTAGTTTCATAGCATAATTACAACGTAAATTATTTTCATAAAAAAGTTCGTTGCAACTTTGCTAGGAATGGTTTTTCCATAAAAATTTTGATATCAATATGTCAACGAATTTTGAGTTGGTGACAGTATCCATAACAATTCTCATGTTCGCTACCGGAAATTAATTCCGTAGAAAATGTGGTAGCAAATTAGCTATGGAGCGTCATTCCATAATACGATCAATTGCAAAATAACAATGGAAATACGTTTCATAGCAACCTTCCCTAACAATATCGAAATTTTCTTGTAGTGACCGCTCCTTTTAAGATAAACGATCCCTTCTGAGCAAAACAAAAACTTAACCAATGGGTTCATTGTTATAGGAAATTTTGATTTTGAGGCGAGTTGCTTATAGGACAACATAAAGATATCATCAAGCTAAAGTTTGAATGTTGTTGATGGGCCAAATATAAATTGATATTAATTTATTTAAATAGGAATAAAGATATATTAAAAATATAAAAGTAAATGTAATCGAGAAATGAAAACCAAATGGATCATCCTAATCAAATGAGAATAAATAAATAAACAAATAAAAATAAAGAGGATGATACGTGTAAATTTGGAAAACTATATGGACCACTTATGTAATTTTGTCTAAAAATAAGAGTAAATTACACGAAGCATCCCTCGTCCAGTGTCAAAAGTCATTTTGAATGTTTACTTTTAAAAATAAAATAAGATTGTCTTTCATGTCGTTAAAATATGCATGCCTAGTCCCCTAACGACATAAAATGACTATATTACCATTTTCAAATTATTTTTCAGTTATCTTTTAATATTTCAAATTTGTTTTATTAATTAGAAATATTTTAGATAAATGTTAGTGTCCCACCCTTTTATCCATTCCACCTAATAACCTTTTCCCCTTTTTCCCACTCGTGAAGTAGCCAACAACCATGAAACTGTTGTCAACCATGAAGTTGTTGACAACTATGAAGCCACCACCAACGAAATCTACTCACCCGCCTTCTTCTCTCTTCCGTAACCCCACCGACGAGCACACATCTCCTTCCTTTTTTCTTTATATCGCATAACCCTGCCTCAACCTCCATAAGAGCAAGGCCATGGTCCCAAAAACCGTCTCCACCACCGTCGCACGTCTATATACCACCCTGGTCTGCGCACCACCATTCATCTGCACTCCGACCAACGCTCTTCATCTTCTCACCACCATCACTGCCTTCGCCCTCATCCTTACCCAGTAGAAAAGGAAGAGTGGATTTGCTATTTTCCGCCTCCATTTACGTTCAAAACCCTATATCCACCTCCATCTCAGTTTAAAACCTTAGATCTAAGGTACATCTAGCCGAAATATTACCAGAGGGTTTTGTGTTGAATCAAACTCGCTACAAAGCTTCAACTTGGAAGAAATTGAGTATGACATTGTTAACCTCATTAGAAGAAATCAAGCCTACCACCATCTGGAGTGTAGATCTGTGAACAGGTGGCGATGGTGGCTCCATCTCCATCTCTCTTGCTATGCTTGGTGTTTCTACAAGACCTGGTGGTCGACGGTTGTAACACTCGTAGATCCGGGCTAATCAATTTAGAAACGATAAGCGTCCAAAATGACTTTTTGATAGAAGAGTGTTTAGAATAAATAATCTTAACCAAGTTTTAGTATATGTCACAAGGTTTCCATATATATAAAGAACGCTGAAATCCGAGTTATAATGAAGAAGTTATGATATGTCGAAGTTTTGTGACAGATTCGGCACGACGTCGTAGGACGTAAATGGTGAAATTACGATAGAGCGATATTTGACCTTAGCGATCTATACAAAAGTCGTAGAATACGTTAAACTGAGAGTGTGCATAAAAAGAACATCTAAATCTGACTTTGTATGAGGAAGTTATGATTTTTCGAAGTTTCGACTTAGCGATATGTAGCTCAAAGTTTGAATATGAGACCGAGTGGTTTCTAGCCGAAACAATCTAAACGAGAATCGAAGATCTCGTCGGTAGTAATGCAACGGTAAAAAGACAGATGAAAACGGACGTCAGATGAAGAAGTTATGAATTTCTAACGGAGTTTTCCTATCCCAGCCTACTAAAAATAATATAATAAAAATAAAGTTAAAATTAGCCGAAAGAGTTTAAACGAGAGTTGTAGAGCATAATCTCACCTACACGTGGATATAAAGAACGTCGAAAATGGAGCTCGTGTGCGAAAGATAGACATTTCTGAAGTTCGGGGCGCGAACCCCGACACTGTGTCAGAGTTCACGACGTGAACTCAGTGATGACGTCTCCTGGAGCCTGTCAGACCCAAGTTGCGAAGACGCACCTGATGACGACTGAACTCACGACGTGAATATTTGAGATTCACGATGTGAATCTAGAAATTCGACCCTATATACAGAAATCGAAGGCAACCGGTTTTGGTTGCTAATTTCTCAACCTCTTTCCTACTGTTCTCATCATTAAGACTACTTTTAGCCCCCCGAAGCCCCGGTATCACCCCGACACCCGAAGCAAGTTCCGAAGCCCCGAAGATCTCGAGAAGAAAAGAGTTTCAACTTGAAGCTCTGCCCATAAGAAACCCAGTGTGTGAAGATATCTCGGTTACATCAAAAGAATAGTACTTGAAGAGTCGTAGTGTTGTCCGAGCATCGTCTAATCAAGTGAGTGTGTAGTTACTTTCTTTTAACACATAGATATGAAGTATTTGCTATGAAATACGTGTTATGTGTTTATACGTTGTTTGTTTAATGGAGATGGATGTTAAATGAATGTTTTATACAGGTTTTTAAATGGTTTAAACTGTATATGTAATTTATATCTACAAATACATTGGGTAGAACATGGGTAGCCGAAATAGTTGGTGTGTGATGAAAGATGAGTTTGAGGATGAGACGAAAGATGATTTGGATCATGAGATAAAGGTGACAGGTGAAAAATGAGTGAAACCTTTACCCAAACGATGGCACGTCATTCAGCAGTGTAGGGATGACAACCACAGACTATTCTAGACAATCCTGTAGAACACTAGCAAGCGCGCAACTCGTAGGTGTTGTGAACTTTATATTCATCGGGGTACTCTAAAAACTCCGGCAGCTGTGGACTTAGTACCTAATATAAGTACGATGGTAGCTATGGATTTTGTAACGCCTGTGTTTCTGGGCTTGTCGTTAATGTTGATATAATAGTCTAAGTTAACCTTTGTAACCCGTTTTGAAATAATAGAAGTGTATTATTTGAGTATTATGTGTTTTGTGCTTAATTGCTTAATTATGTGATATGATGAATTAAGAATAAAATGAGCATCAAAATTTAAGTGTAAAATAAACTTGATATCATTGGATAATGTTGTAGTAGTTGAGACGAGGTTTCCGAATATATATAGAACGCCCAAATCTGACTTCGTATGAGGAAGTTATGATTTTCTGAAGTTTCGACTTAGTGGTATGCAGCCCGAATACTCGATTTGAGATCGAGCGGTTTTTAGCTGAAACAATCTAAACGAGAATCGAAGATCTCGTTGTTAGTAGCGAAACGATGAAAAGTTAGGCGAGAACGGACGTCAAACGAAGAAGTTATGAATTTATAACGAAGTTTTCTGTCCCGGCCTTCTAAAAATAAATAATAAAAATAAGTTCAAAATTAGCCGACGGAGTCTAAACGAAAGTTGTAGAGCGTAGTCTCACCTACGCATGGATATAAAGAACATCGAAAATGGAGTTCGTATCAAGAAGATATGAATTTCCGAAGTTTATTAAATATTTAATATTTAAATTTAATTCCAAATCTTGGTATTATCCGAAGAGGAGTCATCGGACTCATCCGAAGTACGCCCAGCATACAGCAAAGCGTGACGTCCCTCGCACTCGAGTTCTTCGAATACGTAAGCAATGACGAATTCGACTGCGAGGCTCCAGCCTCCTATAAATAGGATGCGAGGCTGCCGAGTTCTTTTGCTCTTTTTCTCTTTTCTCTCTCCCATTTTGCATCGTTTAGCGTGCCATTTATACCCCGAAGCCCTGGTAATATTCCCGAGCCCCGAAGCAAGATCCAAAGCCCCGAGAATCCCGAAGAGCGTTATTCCCGAGCCGAAGCTCTGACCGTGAGAAGTTCGATTTTTGTGAAGATCTTCCAGATCTACGGAGAATACTACTTCTGCAAGTCGTAGTGCTGCTCGATCATCTTCTGATCAAGTGAGTGTGTAGTTACTTTCTTCTAACGCATAATTATGAAGTATTTATATACGAAATACGTGTTATGTGTATAATTTTGTTGTTATGTGTGTGAATGTATATTCACTTTCTTCTATCTCATAGATCCGATTTGTTCTCTATGAAATACGTGTTATGTGGGTGTGCCTCATCTATTATGTGGAATATGTATTGAATGAAAATGTTATACATGCTTTAAACTATGTATAAAAATATATATTTTTATCTACTAATATGTTGGGTAGAACATGGGTAGATAGTTAGTGTGTAATAAACAGATGAGAGGCCTCGATGTTGTTGTTGTTGATCTAGTTATTCAGCGGAGTATGGATAACGACCACAGACTCTTTCTAGACAGTCCAATGGAATGCTAGCAGGTTCATAACCTGTAGGTGTTGTGAACGATGTGTTCACCGGTGTACTCTATCCCCCTCATGGTTGCCTTTAGGACATCTATTGTTAAGGAAACCCCTTAGCAGTAATGTCTGTCCCGATGAAAATCCTAGATTAGGTCCCTGGAGATAGATGTTGTTTTATGGACGTAAAGTGAGGATAACGGGAATGGGTAATCGGGTTGTTGTTGGTTGGTGAAATTAAATATAATTATTTATTGTGGGTTGAAAACCCTATATGTTCACCAGGCTCCCAAGCCTGACCCACTCAGTTTTATTTGTATTACAGGAAGTGGCGCAAGGGCATAAGATGGATGAACAATCGAGTTGTTTTGTTTACAAGTCTGTACATGTATATATTTTTTGAATGACTTGTAATGTTATCGATTATGCTTTATGGTCTGTATCGGAACATGACATCCCGAGTTTTGATTATATAATGAAAATGCATCTCTTGATGAAATGCTTTGATAAATATTATTTTATCATATTTTGTTTTGGAAACAAATTCCGCAACTCTTTTAAATCAAAAGGATTTACTCTGAAATTATTTTAAAAAGCATAAATGAAACCGATCTTTTCTGGTCGTGATATTGGGGATGTCACAGTTGGTATCAGAGCATTAGTTTAAGCGAACTAGGAATTTGTAGGATTTCTAGACTTAAACTTAGAATGCAAAGTGGAAATTTGAGTTAAGTGTCTATTGGATTTTAGACACGAGCACTAAATTATTTTAGGAAAGTTGCCTAAAATGCTTTTATGTGCTAAATGTTATATGTTGCCATATATGATATTAATTGTTCGGATCTACGGTCTGTTGCCGACCGGATCTGGAAACCTTATGTGTGTAGGATTCTAAGCGTATGCCTACGTTATTAGAACTAGCATGTAAACGTTTCGGAGTAATAAGGATGATTTGAATATCTATCGTGAATGAGGATCTAATTTCACCTTATTCGGTGTGTAGATAAAAAATGGTGAGAACAAGGAGTGGCGTTGGAAACGCGGATGAAAACAGGAATCAACCGCCAGTGATTGAGCAAATACCTGTTGTAGCAATAGCACCAGAACCAATAACGATGGATGGGGTGCAAGCCATGATTCGGGATATGTTAGCCGAACAAAGGGAAGAAATGCGACAGGTGTTGCATGATAATAGGGACGAACCTATCATACCTATTGAGGAACCTGAACTGATTCTCGAGCAATCGGAGGAAGGGAACAATAGTCGCATTATGAGTCAAGTTGGGACTCAAGGAGAATGAAGGAACGATCTGGAAAGGAGAAACAACAGGGATGGGCGAATGTACAAGAACTTCTTGGGCGGCAAACCGCCAAGGCTTTCTGGAAGCCCAAAGCTTGTTGAGATAATGGACTGGATCTCCGAAATGGAGATGGTATTTGAAAGTTGCGACTGTAGCAACAAACAGAAGACTGTCTTTGCAGTCAGACAACTGAAGACTGGAGTCTTGAGTTGGTGGAAGTTGTTGGCAGATACTATGCCATGAGGAGAAGCCCTGAAAATGTCATGGGAGGAGTTCTTGGAACAGTTAAGGGTACAGTATTGTTCAGAGATAGATTTGATTGATCTGAACAATGAGTTCCAAAACTTGAAGAAGGGGAGGATGAGCACAGATGACTATATTACTGCATTCACTGAGAAAATGAAGTTATTTCCGTACCTAGTGCCAACGGAACTCTCCAATATTAAAAGGTTTGCTAATGGACTGTCTGCCGACTTTGGTCCGACAGTCAAGATGGCAACTACTCTGAAAACGGCTGTTCGTGCAGCTAAGAATGTGGAGGCCCAGCAGAAGGAAAAGGGTCTGGAAAGGATAGATGTTGGTGAAAAGAGGAAGTTCGATGGAACTTCAGGGTCCAACAAGAAAAACAAGTTCTCAAAGTCTGGTTCGAGGGGAAGTGGAGGTGAAGCGAAATGGTGCGACAAATGTAAGAAGAAGCATCATGGAAGATGTGAGGTGGCGAACACATGCTACAAGTGTGGAAAGCCAGGGCACTATGCCAATGAATGTACCCTCACTAAGAAAGTTTGCTATGGTTGTGGTGAGGAGGGACACATGTCGAGGGACTGCCCGAAGAAGAAGGAGGCAGCTAGACCCAACATTCCACCAAAGCCAAAGGCGAGAGCATTCCAGATGACACTGGAAGCTGCTAAAGATGAAGCTGATTTCGCTTCAGGTACCTTTCTCGTTAACGAATTGCCTGCCCAAATTTTATTTGATTCTGGAGCCAACTACTCCTTTATATCGCATGAATTTGGTAGAAAACTAGCTTTGCCTGTTGTTAGACTAGATAATGCTTTATTAGTCGAAGTTGCTAGTGGCAAGTTTGTACCTGTTAGCCATCGTATGAAAAACATCTTAATTGATCTGAATGGAAATAAGTTCCACGAGGAATTATTGCCTATCAAACTTAATGGTTTCGACATCGTATTGGGAATGGATTGGCTTAGCGCCAATAACGCCGAAATTTTATGCAAGAAGAAAATAGTCAAAGTAAACCCGCCTGGGAAAGAGTCGTTTATGGTGTATGGAGATAAACGCAGAGTAAATTCTAGAATCATTTCATTGATGAAAGCCAGAAAGTGTTTGGCTAAAGGGTGTACGTCGTATCTAGCATTCGTGATAGATGCTAAGAAGGAGAAAAAGGCGATGAAGAACATTCCTGTCGTATGTGATTATCCGGAAGTATTTCCCAAAGATCTTCGCGGATTACCGCCTGATAGACAAGTGGAGTTTAGAATAGACTTGTTGCCAAGAACGACGCCAATAGCAAAAGCACCTTATCGATTAGCACCGACGGAGATGAAGGAGCTGATGATGCAACTTCAGGAGTTATTGGACAAAGGTTTCATTAGACCTAGTTCATCGCCCTGAGGAGCTCCAGTGTTATTCGTAAAGAAGAAAGATGGAAGTATGAGGATGTGCATTGATTACAGAGAGCTGAACAAGGCAACGATAAAGAATAGATATCCATTGCCGAGGATTGATGACCTGTTCGATCAACTACAAGGTTCAAGTTATTTTTCAAAGATCGACCTGAGGTCAGGATATCATCAGCTGAAAGTAAGAGAGCAGGATATAGAGAAGACTGCATTCAGAACACGATATGGACACTACGAGTTTTTGGTTATGTCGTTTGGACTAACCAATGCTCCAGCAGCATTCATGGATTTGATGAATAGGGTTTGTAATCCGTTCCTTGATAAATCCGTGATAGTTTTCATTGACGACATTCTGATTTATTCAAAGGCCAAGAAGAGCATGGCAGACACTTGCGAGAAGTGTTAGAAGTCTTGAAGAAGGAGAATTTGTATGCTAAGTTCTCCAAATGTGATTTTTTGATTCGAGAAGTCCAATTCTTGGGTCACGTGGTCAACCAAGAAGGTATAATGGTTGATCCAGCAAAGATTGAAGTTGTGATGAAGTGGGAGCAACCAAAAAGTCCCACGGAGATTCGAAGCTTTTTAGGATTAGCCAGATATTACCGAAGGTTTATCCAAGGCTTTTCTTCGATCGCTAGTCCATTAACAGCTTTGACCCACAAAGGAGCTACTTATGCTTGGAGTGATAAGCATAAAGAAGCATTCGAGAAGCTAAAGAAGAAACTATGTGAAGCACCGATACTTTCTCTACCCGATGGAGTTGAAGACTACGCTGTTTATAGCGATGCGTCTGGGGTTGGATTGGGTTGTGTTTTGAACCAACGAGAAAAGGTGATCACATATGCGTCTTGACAATTGAAAGAGCATGAAAACAACTACCCGACTCATGATTTGGAGTTGGCAGTGGTAGTTTTCGCTCTGAAAATATGGAGGCATTACCTCTATGGCACGAAATGCAAACTTTTCACTGACCATAAGAGTCTCCAATATCTCTTTAATCAGAAAAAATTGAATATGAGGCAACAAAGCTGGCTAGAGTTACTTAAGGACTACGACTGTGAGATACTTTACCACCCTACTAAAGCTAATGTTGTTGCTGATGCTCTCAGTCGGAAAGTCAATCTTGAAAGGAAAAGGCCAAGAGCGTTGAGAATTGAAGTTGTCTCGACAATTGTGGAAAGTATAAAGAAAGCTCAAGAGGAAGCTTCTGAGAAGAATGACCGAAAGGAGGAACGTTTGGGGAAAACGTTGGTGTTCGGTATAAACAGTCATGGACTGAAGGTGTTCCAAGATCGGATTTGGATACCTAAGACAAGAGGAATCTGAGATCTTCTGATGGAATAAGCTCACAAGACCATGTACTCGATTCATCCGGGTAGCACCAAAATGTATAGGGACCTAAAACCCTACTACTGGTGGCCGACGATGAAGCGTGATGTTGCAAAGTATGTAGCCGAGTGTGTGACTTGTGCGTGAGTCAAGACACAACATCATAAACCGTACGGGAGTTTAGAACCATTGCCTGTGCCTATGGGTAAGTGGAAAGACATTGCTATGGATTTTGTCACTAAACTGCCCAGAACAAAAAGTGGTCACGACATGATTTGGGTGGTCGTTGATCGATTCACTAAGAGTGCGCATTTCATAGTAGCCAAGGAGAAATGGTCCATGGATAAGCTTGCGAATTCTTACGTGAAGGAAATTGTGAGGCTTCACGGCGTTCCGTTAACGATTGTGTCAGATCGTGACAACCGTTTCACCTCGAGATTTTGGAAAAGTCTACAAGAGGAATTGGGTACCAAGTTGTGTTTAAGTACAGCTTACCATCCGCAGACTGATGGTCAGAGCGAACGGACGATACAAACACTTGAAGATATGCTTAGAGCATTTACCTTAGAATTCCTAGGTAATTGGGATGAACATTTACCTTTGGTAGAATTTTCCTACAATAATAGTTTCCACTCGAGCATTAAGATGGCACCTTATCAAGCTTTGTATGGACAGAAGTGTCGTACGCCATCTTGTTGGCTTGAGGTTGGGGAAAAGCAGTTTATGGGACCGGAGATAGTCCACCAAACTGCTGAAAAGTTGAACATAATTAGGGAAAGAATGTTAGCAGCTCAGGACCGTCAAAAGAGCTATGCTGACAACAAAAGAAGACCGATGACTTTTGAAGTTAGAGATTCGGTTTTGCTTAAAGTCTCGCCGTGGAAGGGACTTATAAGATTTGGTAAAAGGGGAAAATTAAGTCCAAGGTTTATTGGACCTTTTAAAGTTCTTCAGAGGATTGGGAACCAAGCTTACAAGCTCGAACTACCAGAAGAACTGAATGGAATTCATAACACTTTTCATGTGTGTTATTTGAGGAAGTTCATGGGAGAAGTTCCCGACATGATTCCACTTTCGTAGTTGAGAATCGATGAGAACAAAAGGTTGATTGAAGAAACAGAGGCAATCGTTGACCGAAAGACTAAGAAGTTGCGACGCAAGATGGTCAAGTTAGTGCTTGTCTGATGGAAACACACGAATGGGCCGAATCTCACCTGGGAGACGGAGAGTGACATGATGGGTCGCTACCCACATTTGTTTGTTGATGTGTGATTCCGAGGACGGAATCATTCTAAGGTGGAGAGAATTGTAACGCCTGTATTTCTAGGCTTGTCATTAATGTTGATATAATAGTCTAGGTTAACCTTTGTAACTCGTTTTGAAATAATAGAAGTGTATTATTTGAGTAATATGTGTTTTGTTCTTAATTGCTTAATTATGTGATATGATGAATTAAGAATAAAATGAGCGTCAAAATTGAAGTGTAAAATAAACTTGATATCATTGGATAATGTTGTAGTAGTTGAGACGAGGTTTCCGAATATATATAGAATGCCCAAATCTGACTTCGTATGAGGAAGTTATGATTTTCTGAAGTTTCGACTTAGCGGTATGCAGCCCGAATACTCGATTTGAGATCGAGCGGTTTTTAGCCGAAACAATCTAAATGAGAATCGTAGATCTCGTTGTTAGTAGCGAAACGATGAAAAGTTAGGCGAGAACGGACGTCAAACGAAGAAGTTATGAATTTATAACGAAGTTTTCTGTCCCGGCCTTCTAAAAATAAATAATAAAAATAAATTCAAAATTAGCCGACGGAGTCTAAACGAAAGTTGTAGAGCGTAGTCTCACCTACGCATGGATATAAAGAACGTTGAAAACGAAGTTTGTATGAAGAAGATATGAATTTCCGAAGTTTACTAAATATTTAATATTTAAATTTAATTCCAAATCTTGGTATTATCCGAAGAGGATTCATCGGACTCATCCGAAGTATGCCCAGCGTACAGCGAAGCGTGACGTCCCTCGAACTCGAGTTCTTCGGATACGTAAGCAATGACGAATTCGGACGTGTACGCCCCGCGTACTGCTATACGCCCAGCGTACTGCGAGGCTCCAGCCTCCTATAAATAGGATGCGAGGCTGCCGAGTTCTTTTGCTCTTTTTCTCTTTTCTCTCTCCCGTTTTGCATCGTTTAGCGTGCCATTTATACCCCGAAGCCCCGGTAATATTTCCAAGCCCCGAAGCAAGATCCGAAGCCCCGAGAATCCCGAAGAGCGTTATTCCTGAGCCGAAGCTCAGCTCGCAAGAAGTTCGATTTTTGTGAAGATCTTCCAGATCTACGGAGAATACTGCTTCTGCAAGTCGTAGTGCTGCTCGATCATCTTCTGATCAAGTGAGTGTGTACTTGCTTTCTTCTAACGCATAATTATGAAGTATTTATATACGAAATACGTGTTATGTGTATAATTTTGTTGTTATGTGTGTGAATGTATATTCACTTTCTTCTATCTCATAGATCCGATTTGTTCTCTATGAAATACGTGTTATGTGGGTGTGCCTCATCTGTTATGTGGAATATGTATTGAATGAAAATGTTATACAGGTTTTAAACTATGTATAAAAATATATATTTTTATCTACTAATATGTTGGGTAGAACATGGGTAGATAGTTGGTGTGCAATAAACAGATGAGAGGCGTCGATGTTGTTGTTGTTGATCTAGTTATTCAGCGGAGTATGGATAACGACCACAGACACTTTCTAGACAGTCCAGTGGAACGCTAGCAGGTTCATAACCTTTAGGCGTTGCGAACGATGTGTTCACCGGTGTACTCTATCCCCCTCATGGTTGCCTTTAGGACATCTATTGTTGAGGAAACCCCTTAGCAGTAATGTCTGTCCCGATGAAAATCCTAGATTAGGTCCCTTGAGATAGATGTTGTTTTTGGGACATAAAGTGAGGATAACGGGAATAGGTAATAGGGTTGTTGTTGGTTGGTGAAATTAAATATAATTATTTATTGTGGGTTGAAAACCCTATATGCTCACCAGGCTCCCAAGCCTGACCCACTCAGTTTTATTTGTATTACAGGAAGTGGCGCAAGGGCATAAAATGGATGAACCATCGAGTTGTTTTGTTTACAAGTCTG
The DNA here is from genome assembly GCF_002870075.4 of Lactuca sativa. Lineage (NCBI taxonomy): Eukaryota > Viridiplantae > Streptophyta > Magnoliopsida > Asterales > Asteraceae > Lactuca > Lactuca sativa. The sequence goes on along the minus strand of NC_056625.2, from coordinate 64,657,540 downwards.
TACATGTATATATTTGTTGAATGACTTGTAATGTTATCGTTTATGCTTTATGGTCTGTACCGGAACATGACATCCCGAGTTTTGATTATATAATGAAAATGCATCTCTTGATGAAATACTTTGATAAATATTATTTTATCATATTTTATTTTGAGAACAAATTCCGCAACTCTTTTAAATCAAAAGGATTTACTTTGAAATTATTTTAAAAACCATAAATGAAACCGGTCTTTTCTGGTCGTGACTTTGGGGATGTCACAGATTTAGTACCATGTAGAAGAACCTTGGTAGCTATGGATTTAGTACTGTATAGATGAACCTTGGTAGCTATGGAATGAATGTCCCTTTTTGCACATTGACGAGGGACGATTCGTGTAATTTACTCTAAAAAAAGATTAAGAAAATTGAGTAAATTACATAAATCGCCAATGTGGTTTGGTAATTGACACTACACCGCAGGGTGTGGGTTCCATACCACGGAGGCGTACGCCAGGTTCTGATGGAGGAGGCGCACAAATCCCGATTCTCCATTCATCCCGGGCCGATGAAGATGTATAGGGATCCTCGTCTTGATTATTGGTGGCCTAGCAAGAAGCGATATATAGCATGGTATGTGGAGCGGAGCTTAACCTGCAGGAAGGTCAAGGCCGAGCACCAGAGGCCACACGGAAAGATGTAGCCGTTGGATATTCCCCTGTGGAAATGGGAAGATATTACTATGGATTTCCAAACTTCCCAGGACCGCGGGGGGTGTGGATTCCATATGGGTCATCGTGGATCGGTTGACCAAGAGTTCCCATTTTATAAAGATCCAGGAGAGTATCTCGGCCGAGAAGTTAGCCGACATCTACATTTGGAAAGTGGTGGAACGACACAGAGTGCCAGTCTCCGTGATTTCAGACAGAGATGTGCGGTTTACTTCCAGGTTCTGGAAGAAATTCCATGACGATTTGGGTACTCGTCTGCATTTCAGCACCGCCTGTCACCCGCAAACGGATGGTCAGAGCGATCGGACCATCCAGACTTTGGAGGATATGCTGCGGGCATGTGTGCTAGACTTTGATGGTAGCTGGGATACTTACCTCCCATTGGCTGAGTTCTCGTACAACAACAACTACCATGCGAGTATTGACTGTCCTCCCTTCGAGATGTTATACGGGAGAAGGTGCAGGACCCCGATATGTTGGGGTGAGGTTGGCTAGAGGGTCATGGGGAGCACCTAAGTGGTGCTCAAGACGACGGAGAGGACTCATCAGGTCCGGAGCAGGCTTCAGCCTGCTCAGAGTCGGTAGAAAAGTTATGCCGACAAGCGCCGATCTGACCTGGAGTTCCAGGTCGGGGACATGGTTCTCTCCTGAAGGTGTCTCCATGGAAAGCGTCATCCGATTTAGGAAACGGGGCAAGTTAGGCCCCATCTACATTAGACCGTTCAGGGTTTTAGCCCGGGTGGGAAAGGTGGCGTAAAGGTTGGATCTGCCAGCCGAACTCAGCCAGATCCATAACATTTTCCATGTCTCCCAGCTGCAGAAGTGCCTGGTGGATGACTCAGCAGTGGTACCCTTAAAGGATATTCAGGTTGATGACAGCCTGAATTACATCAAGCGACCTATAGCAATCCTCGACCGGGAGGCGAAGGATTTGAGGAACAAGAGGATCGAGCTAGTGAAGGTGCAATAGCAGCACCAGAAGGGCTCGGAATGGACTTGGGAGCCTGTGGATGAGATGATGGAACATTACCCAGAACTTTTCTAGGAACGAGCAGCAGACTTCGAGGACGAAGTCTAAAATGAGTGGGGGAGATTTGTAGCACCCGATTCCTGGTACGCATTTAATTCAAGCATTTTTATGTTTTTCTCTAGGACTCGATGAGTCGGAGGACCCACTCGTCGAGTAGAGTCAAGATCCGCAGACATCTTAAGTGATCTACTCGACGAGTCGGGAGACAGACTCGACAAGTAGGTGTTGTGCGAGTAAAACCCTAAATATGAGGGTTTGCACCTATATAAACACCTTAACTCAACCTCCCTTGTCCCTAACACTCCCTTAGAGTTGGATATCGAAACCCTAGCCGTTTGTGTGTGTTAAGGCCATTTTGGTGCTCTTGGTTGGTTTGTGAAGCTTGGAAGGAAGGAAGAAGCTGGGAAATTCGATTTGGGGCTTGTTGATTCAGAGGTCTTACTTCATCTTCAGCTTAAGCAAGGTAAATGCCCCTGTTTTGGTCTTCCTTTTTGGTTGTTCATATTTAGGGCTTAGATTCATGGTGCAATTAGGGTTTCTTAAGCCATTTTCAGATTTGTAAGGTGATTCATGGGGTTCTACATCCAGATCTGAGTCATTGGAGGGGTCTCATGGCATAAAGGTGCCAACTCTATGGCCATGAGAGCCCCATGCACATTGTAGAGCACCTTCTATGGACTTTTGAGCTAAAAACCCCATGCATGTGCATCAAGTTTGGAACTTTACGTATAAAATGGACATTAGGAGGCCAGATCTATGGTTTTGGTGTGTTAAATCCCATTTAGATCGACTGTATAGAAATAGTCAAGGTTGGACTCGGCGAGTCGGTGTGCTTTCAGCCATCTTAAACCCTTCTGCAATGGTCAGTTGTTAGAAAAGGGAGTCCCATAACTGTTTAGACGTGTTGGGAGACCTGGAGTTCATAGGACTCGACGAGTGCTAGAGCAGACTCGGCGAGCCCAAGGCAATCTCCTTATAGTTGAAGATGAACTCGACGAGTTGTTCATACAACTCGGCGAGTCGGATGAAGGTTCATTCGATGTTCATATAGATGAGGAACTCGTTGAGTTGTTGCTAAACTCGACGAGTAAAGTCATGGATAAGGACGGGTAAAGGGTTAGGGACTCGACGAGTTGACGGCCTAACTCGGCGAGTCGGGTCAACTGGAAGTTGACTTTGACTTGGACTTGGTTAGGGGTAAAATATTCATTTTACCCTAAGAGTAGATATCAGATTCTGACTGAGTGTTTTGTGGGGATTATAGTCGGAGGATTTCCGAAGCAGCAGCAGACAGAGGTTTCCCGCACAGATTATCAGCAGCTACTCGTATGAGGTGAGTTACCTTCCGGTAGCAGTGGGTCTAAGGCCACAATGTCGGCCCACCAGTAGGAATCTTATGTTACGTGATTGTCTTGTGATATTCAACTAGGATTGCTAATACCTGATATGTTTATATGCTAGCATGATATGTGTTTATGTGGTAGTAGTAGGGTGAAATAGTCCCCGGTAGTCGGGTGAAATAGACCGACGGGTACGTCAAGCACCCAAGAATGGCTTGACCTGGGTACATCAAACACCCCAGAATGGTTTGACCTGGGTAAGTCAGACACCCCCGAATTGTCTGACAGTACATTATGTTATGTTATGTGTTTATGTGGTAGTAGTAGGGGCGAAATAGTCCCCGGTAGTCGGGTGAAATAGACCGACAGGTACGTCAAGCACCCCATAATGGCTTGACCTGGGTACGTCAAACACCCCAGAATGGTTTGAACTGGGTAAGTCAGGCGCCCCAGAATTGCCTGACAGTATATTGTATGGTATGTGGTACGATGGGGGAACCGATGGATTTTATGCATAAGAACAATCCTATGTGCTCATACAAACCCTAATGCTTGGATCTAGGTTTCTCTATTGTACATGCTTTGAATCCAAGACTTAAAAACCTAGATCTATCATATATATATATATATATATATATATATATATATATATATATATACAAAATTATCATAAAGAAAACAGATCTAAGTGGTTTACCTCTTTCAAGTAGCTTGAATCCTTGTAATCTTCTTGATCTTGAGCTTAGAGTCACAATTGTAACTCCTCTAATGGTTCACAAACCCTACAAGCAAGAAGGCAATATGAGAGAGGGTGAGAGATTCTAGAAATCGGCCCCTAGGATTCCTTTGGAATCATGTGTAGCCGATTTCCATAGCCTAGGGGTCTTATTTATACTTGCAGGCTGCTAAGGTTTCAGTCTAAACCCTAATGAACAGCTTAGCCACCAAGCAGCCCAAGGAACCTTCTGGAATAAGGCCTTGGACGAAAATATGATGGATCCCCATCATAATTTCGTTCTCCCCTTAGTCCATTAGGTTCTCCAGCCCAAAACTCAACTATCATACATTTGACAGTTTATACCCCTTTATTTAATTAATCTCTTTTAGTCACCAAATTAATTCCTAATTAATTTATGACTAATATCAATTAAATAAATATGATTTCTTCTTTAATATATTATTCTTATAATATATTAATAAACCATAATATTCTCTCTTTCTCCTTAAATTACCCTGCCAAGTTGTTTTGGAGAAGGCAACCCAAAAGGATCATGCACAACCGGTCAAGTACATACCAAATATAGTTACGGGCTTAGACACTATTCGAATAGGAACTCATTAAGCTTCGTGCTTACAGTTTTCAGTTTTGTTTCAAGTACTTCTTCAGCGAAGGGGAAGGAGTCGGCGCGGTAGTTACACATCATACACACACCTTAGATTCCGCATTATGAGATTCCTTGGGATTGTACTCTGACATTATCACTATTTTACGATTTGGATTTCCAGACATTATACAAAGTTTTATGAGATGTTAGGATTTGACAATATTTTCCTACGAATGTTGATTAAATTAATTAATTAAAATGAAAACTTTGGATGTGAAAATTGGGTCGTTACATCTGATGTAGATGTGCTATAATCAATTTTATGCTCCTGGATTCTGAAATCAATTTTTAATTTCTGATTTGCTGAAATGGTGTTTCTAATTTGCTAAAATATATAGGTGTTGTTTCAGGGTAGTAATTTAAGAGGGAAAAAAGTTCTTGAACGTATTGCACAAAACTTTCTCTAAAATAGTTACGGTTTTACAAATTTGCATAAAAGAGCCAATAGGAATGAACATATTGCAAGTTCTTGACTAGGATGGATTTGTATACATCTTGTGATAGTAATTTAATAAGGTAACAAGTTGTGCACCGGATGAAAAGTTTGAGAGAATATTGAAGTTTAATTTAAAACAATGTAATTTTAATGTTAATTCATTTAATATGTAAATAGCATTTAATAGTATTAAATGTTTTTATAGAAAATATAATGAATTTTATTTCAATGTTGTAAAACAAAAATTATTGAAATTTTAGTGTTGAAAAAATATTTTAATTTTGTAAAATCAGTTTATTTAAATTTTAGTTTTTTGCAGTAGCCTGGAAATGTTAAAAAACAAACAAGATTTTTGTTACAGGTTGCAGCCGTTTGGTCCACCTCTTCTGCTGCAGAGAGTTGCAAAGATGGTCTATAGACTTCAGGAATTTTCGTTTCGAAAAAACAAACGGCACATAAATAACAATATAATGTAGCAGTATATGAGTATTGTAGAACATCCGTTACACATGATGCTCTATTTTACTCATGGGTGGAGCCACATGAGAACCAGGGTGGTCCAAGGCTCACCCTCAATTTTTTTCCGTTAATTTGTTATATATATATATATATATATATATATATATATATATTGTAATGCCCGTAGATCCGGGCTAGTCAATTTAGAGATAATAGGGGTCGAAAACGACTTTTTGACAAAATATTATTTAGAATAAATAATCTAAACCAAGTTGTAGAATATGTCTCATGGGTTTCGTACATATAAAGAACGCCGAAATCCAAGTTATAACGAAGAAGTTATGGCTCGTCGAAGTTTTTCGGCAAAACCGGCACGGCACCGGGAGACGTAAATAGTGAATTTACGTTGGAGGACATTTTAGCCTTGGTGATCTAAACCAAATTCGTAGTATACATTAAACCGAGAACATCCATAAAAAGAACGCCCAAATCTGACTTCGTATGAGGAAGTTATGATTTTTCTAAAATTCGGCTTAGCAGTGCACGACCCGAAACTCGAATTTTAGTTCGAGCGGTTTTTGGCTTACGTGACCTAAATGAGAGTTTAATATCTCATTAATAGTAACTCAACGGTAAATATATAGACAAAAACGGAGTCCGTATGAAGGAGTTACGAATTCTTCGCGCTCATTTAACAGTCTAAACGGCTCCTACTGTTAAATTTGAGATCGGTTGAGAATTAGCCGACGGAGTCTAAATGAAAGTTGTAGATCTTGATTTTACCTATGCGATGAAAAAAAGAACGTCGAAAACGGAGCTCGTATGCGAGAGATATGATTTTTCTAAGTTTGAAGGCTGATACGCGATAGGGGTGACGTGGCACCACCAGAATTGGACACGTGGCACCACCAGAAGGCTGCCACATGGCCCAACTCGGCGAGTAGGTCCTCCTACTCGGCGAGTCCATCAGGATTTCACACTATAAATAGATGTGTCGGGTTCCATTCATTCTCACACCTTTCCTCTTCCACTTTCTCTCTCTAAACTCTCTCTCTGGCTTCCCTTAAACCCCCTAAAGTCTAGGTAAACCCCCTAGCACCCGAAGGAAGCCCCGAGGCTCCCGGAGTCCCGAATTGTCTGACAGTACATTATGTTATGTTATGTGTTTATGTGGTAGTAGTAGGGGGTGAAATAGTCCCCAGTAGTCGGGTGAAATAGACCGCCAGGTACGTCAAGCACCCCATAATGGCTTGACCTGGGTACGTCAAACACCCCAGAATGGTTTGAACTGGGTAAGTCAGGCACCCCAGAATTTCCTGACAGTATATTGTATGGTATGTGGTACGATGGGGGAACCGATGGATTTTATGCATAAGAACAATCCTATGTGCTCTTACAAACCCTAATGCTTGGATCTAGGTTTCTCTATTGTACATGCTTTGAATCCAAGACTTACAAACCTAGATCTATCATATATATATATATATATATATATATATACATACAAAATTATCATAAAGAAAACAGATCTAAGTGGTTTACCTCTTTCAAGTAGCTTGAATCCTTGTAATCTTCTTGATCTTGAGCTTAGAGTCACAATTGTAACTCCTCTAATGGTTCAAAAACCCCACAAGCAAGAAGGCAATAAGAGATAGGGTGAGAGATGCTAGAAATCGGCCCCTAGGGTTCCCTTGGAATCAAGTGTAGCCGATTTCCATAGCCTAGGGGTCTTATTTATACTTGCAGGCTGCTAGGGTTTCAGTCTAAACCCTAATGAACAGCTTAGCCGCCAAGCAGCCCAAGGAACCTTCTGAAATATGATTTCTTCTTTAATATATTATTCTTATAATATATTAATAAACCATAATATTTTCTCTTTCTCCTTAAATTACCTTGCCAAGTTGCTTTGGAGAAGGCAACCCAAAAGGATCATGCATAACCGGTCAAGTACATACCAAATATAGTTATGGGCTTAGACACTATTCCAACAGGAACTCATTAAGCTTCGTGCTTACAGTTTTCAGTTTTGTTTCAAGTACTTCTTCAGCGAAGGGGAAGGAGCCGGTGCGGTAGTTACACATCATACACACACCTTAGATTCCGCATTATAAGATTCCTTGGGATTGTACTCTGACATTATCACTATTTTACGATTTGGATTTCCAGACATTATACAAAGTTTTATGAGATGTTAGGATTTGACAATATTTTCCTACGAATGTTGATTAAATTAATTAATTAAAATGAAAACTTTAGAGATAATAGGGGTCGAAAACGACTTTTTGACAAAATATTATTTAGAATAAATAATCTAAACCAAGTTGTAGAATATGTCTCATGGGTTTCGTACATATAAAGAACGCCGAAATCCAAGTTATAACGAAGAAGTTATGGCTCGTCGAAGTTTTTCGGCAAAACCGGCACGGCACCGGGAGACGTAAATAGTGAATTTACGTTGGAGGACATTTTAGCCTTGGTGATCTAAACCAAATTCGTAGTATACATTAAACCGAGAACATCCATAAAAAGAACGCCCAAATCTGACTTCGTATGAGGAAGTTATGATTTTTCTAAAATTCGGCTTAGCAGTGCACGACCCGAAACTCGAATTTTAGTTCGAGCGGTTTTTGGCTTACGTGACCTAAATGAGAGTTTAATATCTCATTAATAGTAACTCAACGGTAAAAATATAGACAAAAACGGAGTCCGTATGAAGGAGTTACGAATTCTTCGCGCTCATTTAACAGTCTAAACGGCTCCTACTGTTAAATTTGAGATCGGTCGAGAATTAGCCGACGGAGTCTAAATGAAAGTTGTAGATCTTGATTTTACCTATGCGATGAAAAAAAGAACGTCGAAAACGGAGCTCGTATGCGAGAGATATGATTTTTCTAAGTTTGAAGGCTGATACGCGATAGGGGTGACGTGGCACCACCAGAATTGGACACGTGGCACCACCAGAAGGCTGCCACATGGCCCAACTCGGCGAGTAGGTCCTCCTACTCGGCGAGTCCATCAGGATTTCACACTATAAATAGATGTGTCGGGTTCCATTCATTCTCACACCTTTCCTCTTCCACTTTCTCTCTCTAAACTCTCTCTGGCTTCCCTTAAACCCCCTAAAGTCTAGGTAAACCCCCTAGCACCCGAAGGAAGCCCCGAGGCTCCCGGAGTCCCGAATTGTCTGACAGTACATTATGTTATGTTATGTGTTTATGTGGTAGTAGTAGGGGGTGAAATAGTCCCCAGTAGTCGGGTGAAATAGACCGCCAGGTACGTCAAGCACCCCATAATGGCTTGACCTGGGTACGTCAAACACCCCAGAATGGTTTGAACTGGGTAAGTCAGGCACCCCAGAATTTCCTGACAGTATATTGTATGGTATGTGGTACGATGGGGGAACCGATGGATTTTATGCATAAGAACAATCCTATGTGCTCTTACAAACCCTAATGCTTGGATCTAGGTTTCTCTATTGTACATGCTTTGAATCCAAGACTTACAAACCTAGATCTATCATATATATATATATATATATATATATATATATATACATACAAAATTATCATAAAGAAAACAGATCTAAGTGGTTTACCTCTTTCAAGTAGCTTGAATCCTTGTAATCTTCTTGATCTTGAGCTTAGAGTCACAATTGTAACTCCTCTAATGGTTCAAAAACCCCACAAGCAAGAAGGCAATAAGAGATAGGGTGAGAGATGCTAGAAATCGGCCCCTAGGGTTCCCTTGGAATCAAGTGTAGCCGATTTCCATAGCCTAGGGGTCTTATTTATACTTGCAGGCTGCTAGGGTTTCAGTCTAAACCCTAATGAACAGCTTAGCCGCCAAGCAGCCCAAGGAACCTTCTGAAATATGATTTCTTCTTTAATATATTATTCTTATAATATATTAATAAACCATAATATTTTCTCTTTCTCCTTAAATTACCTTGCCAAGTTGCTTTGGAGAAGGCAACCCAAAAGGATCATGCATAACCGGTCAAGTACATACCAAATATAGTTATGGGCTTAGACACTATTCCAACAGGAACTCATTAAGCTTCGTGCTTACAGTTTTCAGTTTTGTTTCAAGTACTTCTTCAGCGAAGGGGAAGGAGCCGGTGCGGTAGTTACACATCATACACACACCTTAGATTCCGCATTATAAGATTCCTTGGGATTGTACTCTGACATTATCACTATTTTACGATTTGGATTTCCAGACATTATACAAAGTTTTATGAGATGTTAGGATTTGACAATATTTTCCTACGAATGTTGATTAAATTAATTAATTAAAATGAAAACTTTAGAGATAATAGGGGTCGAAAACGACTTTTTGACAAAATATTATTTAGAATAAATAATCTAAACCAAGTTGTAGAATATGTCTCATGGGTTTCGTACATATAAAGAACGCCGAAATCCAAGTTATAACGAAGAAGTTATGGCTCGTCGAAGTTTTTCGGCAAAACCGGCACGGCACCGGGAGACGTAAATAGTGAATTTACGTTGGAGGACATTTTAGCCTTGGTGATCTAAACCAAATTCGTAGTATACATTAAACCGAGAACATCCATAAAAAGAACGCCCAAATCTGACTTCGTATGAGGAAGTTATGATTTTTCTAAAATTCGGCTTAGCAGTGCACGACCCGAAACTCGAATTTTAGTTCGAGCGGTTTTTGGCTTACGTGACCTAAATGAGAGTTTAATATCTCATTAATAGTAACTCAACGGTAAAAATATAGACAAAAACGGAGTCCGTATGAAGGAGTTACGAATTCTTCGCGCTCATTTAACAGTCTAAACGGCTCCTACTGTTAAATTTGAGATCGGTCGAGAATTAGCCGACGGAGTCTAAATGAAAGTTGTAGATCTTGATTTTACCTATGCGATGAAAAAAAGAACGTCGAAAACGGAGCTCGTATGCGAGAGATATGATTTTTCTAAGTTTGAAGGCTGATACGCGATAGGGGTGACGTGGCACCACCAGAATTGGACACGTGGCACCACCAGAAGGCTGCCACATGGCCCAACTCGGCGAGTAGGTCCTCCTACTCGGCGAGTCCATTAGGATTTCACACTATAAATAGATGTGTCGGGTTCCATTCATTCTCACACCTTTCCTCTTCCACTTTCTCTCTCTAAACTCTCTCTCTAGCTTCCCTTAAGCCCCCTAAAGTCTAGGTAAACCCCCTAGCACCCGAAGGAAGCACCGAGGCTCCTGGAGTCCCGTGAAAAGAGCCTTTCGGCTCGGTAACGTTGCTCCAGCGAAGCCCGGTTTTCGAGAAAACCCGCTGTAAGTGAGCTACGCCTAACCTATCTTTAGTATGGCTTATGTTTCAATATAGTGATGTTATTAGGACCTTAAAATAATTATTTGGGCTTTTATTATGAGTTATATAGGGTGTTGTTTAACGCTTATATAATAATAATAATAACAGCTAGACTATTAATTAGTCGCGGTTAACGTTAGACTAAACTCTAGTGGTAATGATACTAGGTTTTGTCGAGGAAAATTATTTTTAAGAGTAACGAAGTGTTGTCCGAGTGTCGACTCTCCACCTAATCAAGTGAGTGCATAGTTACTTTCATCTTACACATAGATATGAATTATTTTATATAAATTACGTGCTATGTGTGCATATTATCTGAATACTTGTTGTCTATGCTGGATGAACGATTTTATACATGTTTTAAATGATTTAAACTGTATATGTATTTTATATCTACGATAATGTTGGGGTAAAACATGGGTAGATGTAATAGATGGAATATGAGTTGGATGATGAGTTTAGAGGTGTTATAGACCACGAGGTGAGGGTGAGAGGTGGACGATGTGAGAAGCCTTTTCTCAAACGATGGCCTCGTCATTCAGCAAAGTATGGATGACAACCACAGACTATTCTAGACAGTCCAGTGGAACACTAGCAGGCTTGCAACTGTAGGTTTGTGAACGATGTGTTCACCCGGTGTACTCTAAACATAGGTGATCATGCAGACTTGATGCTTAAACCCTGTTGATCATGCATACTTGATGCCTAAACCCCGGTGATCATGCAGACTTGATACCTAAACCTTGGTGATCATGCAGACTTGATGCCTAAACCCTGGCGACTATGCAGACTTACTGCCTTTTGTGTAAATCGTGGCAACGATGGACTTCGTGCCAATTCCTTAGGAAGATCCTTAGGAATGAGTGAACGAGAAATAGCTTATTCTTAGGGTAGATCCTTAAGAATAAAGAAGATAATGGGGTTGGGTAATTGGGTTGATTGCTTGATTGTTTAAACATAATAATTATATTATTGTGGGTTGAAAACCCTATGTACTCACCAGGTTTCCCAACCTAACCGACTCAGTTTATTTATATCACAGGTGTCGATATAAAGTGACATTACACTAAGAGATTAAGGAGATATAGATCACTAGTGTAAATGAATGTAAGTTTTGTTTATGCTTATGTTTCTATATTGACGATGACATCCCAAACGTTTTAAAATGAATAAAATACGTTTCTTCTAAAGTGTTTTGATAATGTATTTATCGTGTTTTCTAGGAACAAATTCCGCAACTTTTTTATGAAAAGAAGTACTCTAATTTTTAACAAAGCATAAACAAAACCGGTCTTTTCTGGCCGTGGAAAATGGGGATGTCACATATATACAATTTTGTGTAAATATTGGCATGAAATTTCTTTAGTTCAACTAGTAGAAAGTTCTTTCCACCTTCAAGATAGTAGGTTCGATCCTAATTGTAAACAAAATTTTAAATATACTAATGCATTTAATTCTCCTTCATTTACATCATTACTCCAACTTAGGCTATGTTTGGCGTATTAGCTGAAAAGTTGGTTGATAGCTGAAAAGCTAGTTGTTAAATAAAAAGTTAACTGATAATTGAAAAACTAGCTGATAATAAATGACGTTTGGTAAAACTAGCTGATAAAAAATGACGTTTGGTAAAACCAACTGAAAAGCTAGCTGAAAGATATAAAATTACATTAAAGGGCATTTAAGAGAATGTGTTTCTATAATTAATTAAAGGGTATATTTAAAAAAAATTTAAAAAGCTCCTAAAAAGCTAGTCTAAGTAGCTTTTTAAAAAACTAGTTTATAAGCTACTTTTTGGTTTGTCAAACACGACAATATAAAAATGCTCGAAAAATAAATTAACTTATCAGCTAGTTGTGGCATGCCAAACACAGCCTTAGCCACTTGTTTATGCTTTCATTTTCACAATTTAACAGATCTTCCAATTCTTTAAAAAAATCAGCTTTAGAAATTTGTATATTTTGCCCCTCGTTTTTTATAAAATTTAATTTTTCTAATTTTAATTATTTAATTACTTTATAAGTTTTCTCATATTACAATTCACTCCCTTAAATTTGTTTTACTTATATTAAAAAAAGGTTGTATTTAAAGGGGCCCAATTTTAATTTGGCTCGAAGCCTTCAAAATTAATGTACTCTCTCTCTCTCTCTCTCTCTCTATATATATATATATATATATATATATATATATATATATATATATATATATATATATATGTGTGTGTGTGTGTGTGTGTTTTCCAACTAATTTACGAGGAACACCCTAAAAAAAATTTCTGGCTTCGCCAACTTGTTTTTCCTAATATCTTCGTTTGTTGCTTCTGCTCTAGCATGATCACTCATGTCATGTCCCTTTTATTTACAATCATATTTTCGGTGTTACTGTACGTATGTCTCCTTTTCCCTTTGTTACAACTCACATACAAGTGATTATCCTTTCACATGCAGGAGCTCATTTGCAAGATATACGTCTCAACCGCTCTTTTTTTTCCTTTTCACAAACCTACTTTCTGAAGATTACATGATTTTCCTGTAGATTATAGCCAGAGGGTTTCCGGAGCAGTAGAAGCAACAGCAGTAGACAGTCAGTTCCCGATCAGATCAGCAGCTACTTCGAGGTGAGTTACCTTCCAGTAGCGGTGGGTCTACGGCCACAATGCCGGCCCACCAGTAGGAGTTGTATGTAGATGATTCTCTCCGTGATATTCATCTAGGGATTACTACTACCTGCGTTATGTTTATGTGCTAGTATGATATGATGCTATGTGCTAGTGACAGTAGGGGGAGATAGTCCCTAAGATATCCGGTCGGTAGGGTCGAAGGGGTAGCCATACCCAGCTATGCTAGATAGATTATGATATTGTAGTACATGTTATGTGGTAGTAGTAGAGGGGAGAGGTAGTCTCCAGTATCTGGTCGAGAGGACCGAAGGGGAAGGCCAGCACCTAGATATGCTAGGCAGTATCCGGTCGAGAGGACCGAAGGGGAGGCCAGCACCCAGGTATGCTAGGCAATATCCGGTTGAGATGACCGAAGGGGTAGGCCGGGCACCCAGATATGCCTGACGATATATGTATGATATGTGATTATTATTGGTATGTGGTACAGTGGGGGAACTCACTAAGCTTTGTGCTTACGTTTTTCAGTTGTTGTTTCAGGTACCTCCTCAGCCAAGGGGAAGGCGCAGGTGCGGTAGCGGCTCATCACACACACTCCTTGATTCCGCATTTATGAGTTTACCCTGGGATTGATACTCTGATATTTTGGTTGTTTAACTGTTATGGATTCCAAATTCGGTTTTTGATGTGAAATGGTTTAATTAAACAATGTTTTAATTATTAATATTTTCTAAAGTAATGTTTTAAAAACAAAATTTTTGGACGTGAAAATTGGATCGTTACAAGTTGGTATCAGAGCCCTGGTTTGAGGGATTCGGACACACCTTCGGGGGTGTCTGAACTCAAATCGAGGGATTAAAAGATTTTCTAAAAGAAAATGTTTTCTAAAAATTGAGAAAAGAGTTTTGAGAAAGAACGAAGTGTGTGATGTGCACGACCGGCCGAGCTCAAGTATGTATTCCCCAAAGTACCCATACAAGTTTATGTTATGTTTATCAGCTTTTGTAGAACAGCATGCTAGAATAGGACTAAGGATCTAGGAGTGATGCCTTATGTGCCTGCTTTATGTGTTTCAGCTGTATGAGAATTGCATGCTAGTATTGAGTAGACAGCAAGTAGGATAGCCTGATTAGGTTATGCCTGATGGTATGAGCTTAGCATTGTATGCTAGTACAGTTCCTGTAAGCAGATAGAGATGATTGAGATTGTTCCCTTAGTTCGAATGTTGCTTGCTTTGTGCTTTGTGGGACTCTGAGTGGTGGGAGTTAGCCATTAGGTGAATACGTCACGTCACATGCGATCAGGGTTGAATAATCTTAGAGTGCTGGATTTGGCCCTATTGCACAGCTCTCGTTTGAGTTTAACCGTTGTAGGGATGAGCCTGTTACTCGAAGGATTATCCGAGCCTCACCACATGTGATGGTATTCAGGTAATAGTTAATTGGCACTACTAAGAGGCCTTCAGCAACTAAGGACCTGGTAGGGTGGAGCCTGAGATTTCCCTAGGGCAAGCCTAGGATGAGTATAGTGGTGATCAGCCGTAGTGGAAGGGATCTGGTGGAGTCGAGGCAGTCCTTGAAGAAGGTACGGATAGATGTGGAAGGTAGCATGGGCCCGTACTACTGAAAGTAGAGGATCCGTACCCGAACCAAGGGAGGCCAAGACGAGACCAGGGAACTTGTGATAGATGTGATCCCTCCAGAAGTATTAGTATCACTAACAGTTATTATTCCTGTATTGCAGAATGGTGGTACTACGTTCGAGGCCGGTAGATGGTGGTTCAGGTGAGGGGTCAGGTTCGGGATCAGGTTCCGAGCCAGTCGATGAGGGACTACGCGAGTTCATCGCGTCAGAGATTACCAGAGGCATCCTTGAGTCGACCCCCATCATCTTTGGGTCGATCAAGGAGGGGATCATCAAGTTGATGGAGGATCGCCATAGGGCGTTCAGGAGCGACATGGCATCTGGCCAGTCGGGGCCTCGCACGCTGTCCTTTAAGGACTTCCGGGGCAGTGGTGCGCCATATTTCCACGGGGTGAAAGACCCCATTGCTGCCAGACGATGGATTGTAGACATCGAGTTTGCACAGTTGACTAGCTTCTGCCCCGAGGGGTCGAAGGTGAGGTATGCAGCAGGGTGTTCACGGGACCGAGCTCGAGATTGGTGGGAGTCAGTGGGTGACTCGTTGGGAGCCTCAGCTATCGAAGCTATGACCTGGTCGGACTTTGTGACCAGGTTCAGGGCGGAGTTTGCGCCGGCTGTCGAGCGTCAGCAGCTGGCCAGGGAGTTTTTGGACATGAGACAGACGACGGAGACTGTGGCGGAGATCACCGCCAAGTTCCGGGAGAGGGCACTGCTGGTGCCCCAGTATGCGGGCGATGAGGACATGAGGAGGACCCGCTATCATGACATGCTCCGGGCTGATATCCGGGAGCACGTTAGTTTTTCTGCTTGCCCCACCTTGGACTCCATGATTGCCAGGGCGAGGGAGAGGGAGATAGATTTGGAGCATATCTGGAAACAGAAGTCCGAGGAGGGACAGACAGGAGGGGCTTCGGGGAAGAAGCCCACGGGATCAGATGTGGGGCCGAAAGGCCAACAGGGACGGGGACGCTGCAGGAAATGCGGCAAGATGCACGAGGGGCGTGTAGGTTGGGATCATCAGGCTGCTACAAGTGCGGAAAGTCTGGGCACTATAGCAGGGATTGCAATGCTCCGACAGCAGTTATTCAAACGTCTGAGTTGTTGTGTTTCCACTGCAACCAGAGGTGAAACGACCCAAAAATCACGACTAAAAATTTCTTTTAAAACATTACTAAAAATGGATTTATAAACAACGTATCATAAGTCAAACATAACTTTTGAGTATTAAATTCAAAACATAATAGCATTATCAGAGTCAAACATTCCCAGGCTAACTGACTATGGTGTGTGCTCTGCAATCTTCCCGAGCTCCTCTTTTGAAAACCGAGTACCTGAAACCAAAACTGAAAACCGTAAGCACGAAGCTTAGTGAGCTCCCCCAATCTACCACATATCGCACAAAAACATATAAAGCACATATTGGGCCTTGCCCACTGCATCGGACCGAAGTCCGGACTAACGGGGCCTTGCCCCCTACATCGAACCGAAGTCCAAAGCTGACATCGGACCGAAGTCCGAAGCTAACTGACTGGAGCCTTGCCCCCTCCATCGGACCGAAGTCCGAAGCTGACTGTCTGGGACCTTGTCCCCTCCATCGGACCGAAGTCCGAAGCTAATTGTCTAGGACCTTGTCCCCTCCATCGGACCGAAGTCCGAAGCTAACTGAACACAGCATATCATAACATATCAACTGGCATAAACTCACATATACTGCATACTACATCGGTCCGTAGCCCGGAACACATAACAAATAAATCCTGTTTGAGCCACGAAGGCATCAAACATACTAACTACTGTATCAAATCAACATCCGAAACTACTGCTAGCTAAACAGGCCGGCATTGTGGCCTTAGACCCGTTCCTACTGGAAGGAAACTCACCTGAACTGCTGAGCCCTGCTGATAAACCTCTGGCTGCTACTCGACAATCCCCTGAACCGCTGCTCCTCTAGCTCTCCGAGCTATCAATATACATATAACACTTAGTCTGACAGTCAACTAAGCCAACTCTGGTCAAAGTCAACCTTCCAGGTCAACCCTACTCGCCGAGTCTTCCTAAAGACTCGCCGAGTTCATAAGCTCAGGGTCTTTCTTATTCGCGACCCGACTCGCCGAGTCAGTCCATGACTCGCCGAGTCCAACTAGTTCCAAGTCCTGTCCTGCCCAACTCGCTGAGTCACCACCCGACTCACTGATTCGAGTCTCAACTCAAAGGGTTTAGGGTTTCGCGATCTGACTCGCCGAGTCCAAGAACAGACTCGCCGAGTCCAAGACAATCTTCAACCAACTCGTCGAGTTGCTCGTCCAACTCGCCGAGTCCATGCCTAACTTCAACCGACTCGACGAGCTGTTCATCCTACTCATCGAGTTCCTCCTCATCTTCAAGCTACTCGCCGAGTCCACTCAAAGGACTCGCCGAGTCTATCCAGTCCTCAATCCATGCAGTGGCTTTTCGAGCCAAACAGAACTTCCAACTCATAGATCCATACTTCTAGGGCCTATTCCCCACGTAAAGTGGCAAACTTTACGTGTAGATTGAGAGATCTATGCTCAAAACACACTAAACTAGGGTTTATGGCAAACATGCTTCTTCAACATACCAAGGGCTGATACTTTAGGGGATCCAAGACCAAAACCAACATGGATCTGAGGTAGCAACCTCAGATCTGAACCTCCAACTCGAATTGGTTACATATCATACCAACAATGACCAAAACTCACACATAAGAATACATCTAGATGCAAAGGGAGTCCAAGCAACAGCTTATTACCTCCAATTGGTCTGAAGTGACTCCACAATCCCAGATCTACAGTCCCTTCTTGCACCTCCAAGGTCTTTCTTTCTCCTCCAAGCTTTAGTGCATTCTTCAAGGCAAGATCTAGCTCAAAAACGGATATGGCGGCTAGGGTTTGGTGTTCTGGGGTAGAGAGGCAGTAAAGGAACCCTAGGAAAGAGAATGAGACGCTTAAATAGGCTCCAAGTCCCGGATTTAGGGTTTTCCTCGATCAGACCCAACTCGTCGAGTCTCCTTGGCCGACTCGCCGAGTCGGTCGCTTCCACCACAACTCGGATCCCGCTCGGACTCGCCGAGTCCCTCCATGGACTCACCGAGTCTCCCCTAAACTTGAGGTTTTCTTTCTTTTCTTGGCTTTCCAAACTTTGGGGTGTTACAACTCTCCCCCACTTAAACTAAACTTCGTCCTCGAAGTTTGCTATGATCAACTGCCTGCGAACTGCCTCCAATTCTCTGTCTGGAAAATCTAACACCCTTTTGTCCGTCACTCCAGCCACTCACCATGCCGATCATTACCGTTGGAACATACTAAATCCTTCTCTTTTCCATAATTTCCTCAACGTTACTTCCTCCGACTGAAAATCCTGCTGCCTCCCATCCGCCTACCGGATGCACTGAGACTACTCTGGTCTAACCAATCTCCCGATATCTGAGTTACCGGACTCCCACCGGTCACTACACTTCATCGCAAACTCCTAGTCTCTTCCAGCAACTCCTGAAGATACTTCGACTATCTATAACTGTTCTATCCATTCTGCCGCTCATACTGAAACGATGCTGCTGGAACCAGCTTGCTTTTATCCCACCTGATTACTCATCTCCTACTAACTCGAGCCTTCCCTCCTGAATGAAAAGCTACCTGCCTAGCTATCCTTACAGATCACTTATACTCGGCAAAAGGCTCAACTGATCCTGCTGAGAGGGACTTGCCATTTCCAAATCAACCAACTATATCGTCAGCACTTGTATTCCAACGCAAATACAATACTGACCCAAAACCCTGAAACCTTCCAAACACTGAACTACCTGCAATACTGAACATGCCTGAAACACTAAACTGCCTGAAACGCTGAACCGACTGAAACGCTGAACGGCCTGAAACACTGAACTGGCTGAAACACTGAGCTGCCTGGAACACTGAACTGACTGAAACATTGAGCTGCCTGAAACACTGAGCTGCCTGACACACTGAACTGGCTGAAACACTGAGCTGCCTGAAACACTGAACTGGCCGAAACACTGAGCTGCCTGAAACACTGAACTGGCTGAAACACAGAGCTGCCTGAAACACTGAGCTGCCTGACACACTGAACTGGCTGAAACACTGAGCTGCCTGAAACACTGAACTGGCTGAAACACTGAGCTCCAACCCAACTGTGGAGTCAAGGGACTCCTCACTTAGTCGCTTCCACGACTTCTGAACGAAATCTTCCTCTAGGACTAGTTTCCACTAGTTATCCTGTCACTGTGGCTCTAGCAACCTTCCGATCCAACCGATCGGGTCCATACGTCACATCCTGACATCATCAATTCCACGACTAACAACATGATGGCTCCCAGACTGACGGTAGCCTGCAACATACCCGAACCCCAACGGTCCACTGCTACTCTGATCTCATAACTATCTATAGCCCAAATTGCTGACTTAGCCATAACTGATCCATTTGGGAAATCCGAAATCTAACCCGTGGATTCCCATATCCTCACTGTTGCACCCGAACTGGTGGGTACAACTGCTTTCCCGCGTCTAACACGCGCTCATGCTACCTACCAATCTGATAAAAGGCTACGACTACGCTCGCGGACTTACAACTCTCTAATACTATCTGGCTGCTAGTGGATGCTACGGCTACCCCCGCAGACTTACAACACCACTACTACTATCTGACTGCTAGTGAATGCTACGGCTACCCCCGCAGACTTACAACACTACTACTGTCATCTGACTGCTAGTGAATGCTACGGCTACCCCCGCAGACTTACAACACTACTACTGCTATTTGACTGCTAGTGAATGCTACGGCTACCCCCGCAGACTTACAACACTACTACTGCTATCTGACTGCTAGTGAATGCTACGGCTACCCCCGCAGACTTACAACACTACTACTATCTCAAGAACATCCTGACTATCCCTAGTCCTGCTAGTGATTCCTCATCCCGATTTCTAAAAAAACAGCCCTTAGTCTTCGAATATTGTATCAACCTTAACATCTTATATCCTTGATATTCTTAGCGCTTCGTCGAGGAATTCTTCGGCTTGGTTCCCAAACCAACCGTCTACTAATCTGGATACAAGAAGCTATTGTTGGGAAGTTTCCAACCTCCCAACTCCTGAATCTACGCAACCTGCATGCTGCCTCAGACACTGGCTACTAATACGAAAACATCTCTTGTTACCCGTTCTCAGGATCTTCATTCCGACTCTCATGCGTCCGACAGGTGGTCCTCCAATCCTGGATTCCCAACCAGCTTCTAACCATCTCGATTACATGAACTAACTGCTGGGAAAAGTTCTCGAACTCCCAATTCTGAACTTCTCAATCCATCCATCACTGTGCTACTACCATTTCTTCTCAGAGGCCGCGCACTCATTCTGAGTCTACGAGACTCTTATCCATGTATCCTCGGAGGGTTCTCCCCCACTTTGATCCTGCTTACCCCTTGCTGCTTCACACTCAAAAGAGATCCTGATCTTCACTACCATTCCGGAACATCTATTGGGGAAACCAAGCCCGCCAGGTAGGAATTTAACCAATCCATCCCAATCACTAACCACTCCGAACTAGCGAAGCGAACCAAATCTCTCTCAACCATGCTACAGTTACTGCATCCTCCGAAACCTTCTCCATAAGAGCACATCCCCTAACTACCAACCAATTATCCGAGGTATGCAAATGGCATATAACATAATCACAAGCAAGCCACACTAAAATACAACACTTATACCACAAATTGATGCAAAACCATAACAATATAATCATGACATAAGCTGACAGAAAAACAAAAGTTACGTACCTTCATTATTCAGTGCTGCTCGAATCCCTGCTGAAATCTACCGGAAAACTCGGCTCTGAGCCGTAGGCACCCTTGCCCGGCCTCGACAACTGCTGGCGGTACTTGAAGTCCCAAGGGCAGGAGCTGGCACCTGCCCTGCTGGATAGAAACTCGGACAGTGGGCCTTCTTGTGGCCCCTCTGACTGCAATGGAAACACATCGGATCAAGTCCCTGGGCGATGGTAACAACACAGTCTCTGCTAAAATGACCAATCTGGCCGCACTTGAAACACCCAGCATCGCCACCACTTCTACGCCTACACACACCCATGTGCGTCCTTCCGCACTTCCCGCATCGACTGCGGCTCTGATAGTTCCTCACCCTCAAATCCGAACCCTTGGGCCTCTTTCCCGAACCTGAGGCTACATGAGTCTCATCCGCTTTCCTCTTCCTTTCCGATTCCCTGCCCGCCGACTGGGCAACAGCTGTCTGATCCTGGAGCCTCTCGATCAATCGATCAGTGATCCTCACGACCATGTCAGGCAGATCCTCGCGAATGGCTCGCGAAACTTCCTCAACTATCCAATCATCCAAAGGTCTCTCTTGAAGACAGGATGCCCGGCTCACTCCTGTCCCCTGATGGCAGAAACTAGAAATGGGATCTCCCTCCCTGATGGATCCCTGAACTCCATAAGATTCGGGGCCTAGACGAGCCCCAAATTGCCCTGAAACTATCCCGGCCTTAAAGGCCTCAAGATGACTGTCCATGAGCTCCACAATGGCCTCTCTAACTGAACCGAAAATCACTGGAGTCTGATCAATGATGTTGCGCATAATCTCTGCGGAAATGAAATCCCTCATCTGATCATCAAGCTGCCCGACTCTGAAGCCCGAGCCAGACCCCTCCTCGACACCTGAACTGCTAACTGGTATCTCGCGCAACGTCACCATGCTGAAAATATAACAAAATCCTGATCAATTTTCATACTACTGCTGAGGGATCTCTCACATACTCTACTAGTTCCTTGGTTTTGCCTCGGCCCCTCTTGAATCGAGTACGGATCCTCTGCTTTCAGTAGTATGGGCCCCTACTACCTTCCACATCTATCCGTACTTTCCTCAAGAGTTACCTCAACTCCACCAAATCCCCTTTCCTCTACTACTAATCTCTGCTGCTCTCATCCCAGGCTTGCCCTAGGGAACTTCTGACTCTACTCAAACCAGTCCTCAGCTGCTGAAGGCCTCATTGTAATGCAAATTAGCCACCACCTGAATACCATCACATGTAATGAGGCTCGGATAATCCTTCGAGTAAAAGTCTTGTCCCTACCACGGTTGGACTCAAACGAGAGCTGCGCAGTAGGGCCAAATCTAGCACTCTGAGATTATTCAACCCTGCTCACATGTGATGTGACGTATTCACCTAATGGCTAACTCCCACCACTCAGAGTCCCACAAAGCACAAAGCAAGCAGCATTCGGATGAAGGAAACATACTCAGGTAAAACTATTCTCATAACGAGAAACTACACTAGCATACAATGCTAAGCTCGCGCTACCAGGCATAACCTAAACAGGCTATCCTGCTGCTGTCTACTCAATACTAGCATGCAATTCTCATAAAGCTGAACACATAAAGCAGGCACATAAGGCATCATCCAAGATCCTTAGTCCTATTATAGCATGATGTTCTACTGAAGCTGGAACCGAAACCGAAACTGAAACTGATACTGATAATCATAATATAACTTGTATGGGTAAATTGGGAGTACTTACTTGAGCTCGGCTGATTGCATGCACCACACCCTTTTCTCTTTTCAAAACTCTTTTTGCTTTTTCTAAAAAAATTGTATTCTTTTCTCAAAATTCTTTTGTAACTACGATTTTTCTTTTGAAAACTATATACCACTTCCTTAGTTTGAGTTCAGACACACTCAGGAGTGCGCCCGAATCCCTCAAACCAAGGCTCTGATACCAACTTGAAACGACCCAAAAATCACGACTAAAAATTTCTTTTAAAACATTACTAAAAATGGATTTATAAACAACGTATCATAAGTCAAACATAACTTTTGAGTATTAAATTCAAAACATAATAGCATTATCAGAGTCAAACATTCCCAGGCTAACTGACTATGGTGTGTGCTCTGCAATCTTCCCGAGCTCCTCTTTTGAAAACCGAGTACCTGAAACCAAAACTGAAAACCGTAAGCATGAAGCTTAGTGAGCTCCCCCAATCTACCACATATCGCACAAAAACATATAAAGCACATATTGGGCCTTGCCCACTGCATCGGACCGAAGTCCGGACTAACGGGGCCTTGCCCCCTACATCGAACCGAAGTCCGAAGCTGACATCGGACCGAAGTCCGAAGCTAACTGACTGGAGCCTGCCCCCCTCCATCGGACCGAAGTCCGAAGCTGACTGTCTGGGACCTTGTCCCCTCCATCGGACCGAAGTCCGAAGCTAACTGTCTGGGACCTTGTCCCCTCCATCGGACCGAAGTCCGAAGCTAACTGAACACAGCATATCATAACATATCAACTGGCATAAACTCACATATACTGCATACTACATCGGGCCGTAGCCCGGAACACATAACACATAAATCCTGTTTGAGCCACGAAGGCATCAAACATACTAACTACTGTATCAGATCAACATCCGAAACTACTGCTAGCTAAACGGGTCGGCATTGTGGCCTTAGACCCGTTCCTACTGGAAGGAAACTCACCTGAACTGCTGAGCCCTGCTGATAAACCTCTGGCTGCTACTCAACAATCCCCTGAACCGCTGCTCCTCTAGCTCTCCGAGCTATCAATATACATATAACACTTAGTCTGACAGTCAACTAAGTCAACTCTGGTCAAAGTCAACCTTCCAGGTCAACCCTACTCGCCGAGTCTTCCTAAAGACTCGCCGAGTTCATAAGCTCAGGGTCTTTCTTATTCGCGACCCGACTCGCCGAGTCAGTCCATGACTCGCCGAGTCCAACTAGTTCCAAGTCCTGTCCTGCCCAACTCGCTGAGTCACCACCCGACTCACTGATTCGAGTCTCAACTCAAAGGGTTTAGGGTTTCGCGATCTGACTCGCCGAGTCCAAGAACAGACTCGCCGAGTCCAAGACAATCTTCAACCAACTCGTCGAGTTGCTCGTCCAACTCGCCGAGTCCATGCCTAACTTCAACCGACTCGACGAGCTGTTCATCCTACTCATCGAGTTCCTCCTCATCTTCAAGCTACTCGTCGAGTCCACTCAAAGGACTCGCCGAGTCTATCCAGTCCTCAATCCATGCAGTGGCTTTTCGAGCCAAACAGAACTTCCAACTCATAGATCCATACTTCTAGGGCCTATTCCCCACGTAAAGTGGCAAACTTTACGTGTAGATTGAGAGATCTATGCTCAAAACACACTAAACTAGGGTTTATGGCAAACATGCTTCTTCAACATACCAAGGGTTGATACTTTAGGGGATCCAAGACCAAAACCAACATGGATCTGAGGTAGCAACCTCAGATCTGAACCTCCAACTCGAATTGGTTACATATCATACCAACAATGACCAAAACTCACACATAAGAATACATCTAGATGCAAAGGGAGTCCAAGCAACAGCTTATTACCTCCAATTGGTCTGAAGTGACTCCACAATCCCAGATCTACAGTCCCTTCTTGCACCTCCAAGGTCTTTCTTTCTCCTCCAAGCTTTAGTGCATTCTTCAAGGCAAGATCTAGCTCAAAAACGGATATGGCGGCTAGGGTTTGGTGTTCTGGGGTAGAGAGGCAGTAAAGGAACCATAGGAAAGAGAATGAGACGCTTAAATAGGCTCCAAGTCCCGGATTTAGGGTTTTCCTCGATCAGACCCAACTCGTCGAGTCTCCTTGGCCGACTCGCCGAGTCGGTCGCTTCCACCACAACCCGGATCCCACTCAGACTCGCCGAGTCCCTCCATGGACTCGCCGAGTCTCCCCTAAACTTGAGGTTTTCTTTCTTTTCTTGGCTTTCCAAACTTTGGGGTGTTACAAGAGGGGTCACAAGAAGGCCAATTGCCCCCAGTTGACAATTTCAGCGCCAGTGAAGGCGCCAGCTCCAGCGACCCTGCGGATCACGGATGGCCGGCAGGGCAAGGCAGAGGCTCCAGTGGTGAGGAGCCAGGCATTTCAGCTGACTACCGAGGAGGCATGCGCCTCACCCGATGTGGTGACGGGTATGATTCTTTTCCCCCTCTATTTTTATTTTATGATGCTATGATATTGATATGTGCTTGATATATATATATATATATATATATATATATATATATATGTGTGTGTGTGTGTGTGTGTGTGTGTGTTAGGATCGTTCCATGTGAACGGTATCCCAGTTCAGGTGTTGTTCGACTCGGGTGCTACCCGATCGTTTGTTTCTCTTGCGCTTAGCAAGAAGTTCACTGAGTCTTCGGGCATGTTAGATCGCCCTTTGGAGGTAGATATTGCTGACGATCGATCGGTGCGAGCATCGATGGTGTTTCGGGATTACGTATTGCGTTTGTTTGAGGAGCGCTACTTGGTAGACTTGGTTCCCATTCCGTTGCGTGGGAACAAGGTGATTATAGGCATGGATTGGTTGAGCCCCAATGGGGCGGTGATAGATTGCGCGCAACAGCTAGTGCGAGTCAGGACCCCAGGTGGGGGAGAGTTAGTGATTCATGGCGAGAGGCCACATTGCGGACCCACTGTATGTTCGGCAGCGAGGGCTAGGCGCTATCTTCAGCAGGGATGCGCAGGATATGTCGCGTATGTGATGGATACCCGGGAGGCGGGTAAGGCGATAGTGAGCGGGGTTCCGGTAGTTCGGGATTTCGCAGATGTTTTCCCAGAGGAGTTTCCTGGGATACCTCCGGAGCGACAGGTGGAGTTCAGGATTGACCTCGTTCCTAGTGCTGCTCCGATAGCCAAGGCACCGTATCGGTTGGCTCCTCCTGAGATGCAGGAGTTGTCTACACAGCTGTAGGAGCTGTTAGACAAGGGATTCATTCGACCGAGCACTTCACCCTGGTGAGCCCCGATTATGTTCGTGAAAAAGAAGGACGGGTCGCATCGGATGTGTATAGATTACCGGGAGCTGAACAAGATAACGGTGAAGAACCGTTACCCACTCCCGAGGATTGATGATCTCTTTGACCAGCTTCAGGGAGCATCTTGGTTCTCCAAGATTGATTTGCGTTCGGGTTATCATCAGACGAGGGTCAGGGAGGAGGATACGTAGAAGACCACGTTTCGGACGCGCTATGGCCACTATGAGTTCGTGGTGATGTCGTTTGGGCTCACCAATGCTCCTGCCGCGTTCATGGACCTCATGAACCGCGTGTGTACACCGATGTTGGATCGGTCTGTGATAGTCTTTATCGATGACATCTTGGTTTATTCCAAGACACAGGAAGAGCATGAGGAGCATCTGCGAGAGGTATCGAAGACCCTGAGGAGGGAGAGCTTGTATGCCAAGTTCTCCAAGTGTGAGTTTTGGTTGCGCGAGGTGCAATTCCTCGGACACCTTGTCAACCAGAACGGGATTTTGGTCGATCCGGCCAAGGTCGAGACCGTGATGAGATGGGAGGTTCCGAAGTCTCCATTTGAGATTCGGAGTTTCCTAGGATTGGCAGGCTACTATCGGAGATTTAATCAGGACTTCTCCAAGATAGCCATACCCCTGATGCGGTTGACGAAGAAAGCCGTAGTCTTTCGGTGGGGACCCGAGCAGCAGGTTGTGTTTGAGACGCTGAGACGGAGATTGTGCGAGGCGCCAATCTTAGCCCTGCCAAAAGGCGTAGAGGATTTTGTGGTTTACTGTGATGCGTCCATTTCAGGGTTGGGCGTGGTACGGATGCAGAGGGGGCATGTCATTGCCTACGCTTCGAGGCAGCTCAAGCCTCACGAGGCGAACTACCCGACGCATGATTTGGAGTTGGGGGCGGTGGTTTTTGCTCTCAAGATTTGGCGACATTACCTCTACGGGGTTCGATGTACCATCTACACGGACCACAAGAGTTTGAGGTACCTCATGGATCAGCCGAATCTGAACATGAGGCAGCGTCGATGGTTGGACGTGGTGAAGGATTATGATTGCGAGATCCTTTACCACCCGGGGAAGGCCAGCGTGGTGGCCGATGCGCTTAGCCGCAAGGCGGCGCCGATCAGGGATGTTTGCATGAGGATGACCATAGTGACTCCCCTGTTGGAGCAAATTCAGGAGGCTCAACAGGAGGCTATCAAGGAGGAACATCGAAAGAGCGACCGTGTGGTGGGCCAGGTTTCCTCCTTCGATTATGATAGCCGAGGACTTTTGACACTACACCGTAGGGTGTGGGTGCCGTATCACGGAGGCGTGCGCCAAATCTTGTTGGAGGAGGCGCACAAGTCCCGATTCTCTATTCGACCTGGGGCGACGAAGATGTATAGAGATCTTCGTCCAGATTATTTGTGGCCCCGCATGAAGCAGGATGTGGCATGGTACGTCGAGCGGTGCTTGACTTGCAGGAAGGTCAAGGCCGAACATCAGAGACCGCATGGCAAGATGCAGCCGTTGGATATTCCACTGTGGAAATGGGAAGATATCACGATGGATTTTATCACGAAGCTTCCCAGGACTGCGCGTGGAGTGGATTCGATTTGGGTCATCGTGGATCGATTGACCAAGAGTGCTCACTTTATCCCGATTCAGGAGAGCATATCGGCCGAGAGATTGGCCGACATCTATATCAGGGAGATCGTGGCGCGGCACGGGGGTACCAGTATCGATTATCTCGGACAGGGACGTGCATTTTACTTCCAGGTTTTGGAAGAGATTTCATGACGAGTTGGGCACTCGTTTGCATTTCAGCACCGCCTTTCACCCGCAGATGGATGGTCAGAGCGAGCGGACCATCCAAACTTTGGAGGATATGTTGCGGGCATGCGTGTTAGATTTCGGTGGTAGCTGGGATACCTACCTTCCCTTGGCCGAGTTCTCATACAACAACAGCTACCACGCGAGTATTGATCGTCCCCCATTTGAGATGTTGTACGGTCAGAGGTGCAGGACCCCGATATGCTGGGGTGAAGTTGGCCAGAGAGTCATGGGGAGCACCGAGGTGGTGCTCAAGACGACCGAGAGGATCCAGCAGGTCCGGAGCAGGCTTCAGACTGCTCAGAGTCGGCAGAAAAGTTACGCCGACAAGCGTCGATCCGACTTGGAGTTCCAAGTCGGGGATATGGTTCTCTTGAAGGTGTCGCCTTGGAAAGGCGTCATTCGATTCAGGAAGCGAGGCAAGTTGGGCCCGAGATTCATCGGACCATTCAGAGTTGTGGCCCGGGTGGGCAAGGTGGTGTATAGGCTGGATCTGCCGGTCGAGCTCAGCCAGATCCACAGCACTTTCCATGTTTCTCAGCTGCGGAAGTGCCTACTGGACAATTCAGCAGTAGTGCCGTTAGAGGATATTCAGGTTGATGACAGCCTGAATTACATTGAGCGCCCAGTCGCAATCCTCGACAGGAAGTCGAAGGATTTGAGGAACAAGAGGGTGGAGCTCGTAAAGGTGCAATGGCAGCACCGCAAGGGTTCGGAATGGACTTGGGAGCCGGTGGACGAGATGATGGAGCATTATCCCGAGCTGTTTCAGGATCGAGCATCAGACTTCGAGGACGAAGTCTAAAATAAGTGGGGGAGATTTGTAGCACCTGGTCCCTGGTACGTAAATCTTATTTGATATTTTCCATTTTTAGCCTTGGACTCGGCGAGTCATAGGTCCGACTCGCCGAGTAGAGATGGGACCCGGGACATGTTTAAGTTGGCGATTCGGCAAGTCCATATTCCGGACTCGACGAGTCACCGCTGTTGGATGAAACCCTAAGTTTCAAGGGTTTGCACCCTATTTAAGCCTCATGTCCGCCCCAAGCCAGCCCCCATTCACCCTCAGAGCCCCCAACCCTCGTTCAAAGCTTATTTCCTTGAGAGTTTGAAGCATTTTTGTGTGCTCTTGAAGGTTTTGAGAAAGAAGTGGAGTAGATCAAGAGGAAGGGAAGGAAGCCAAGCCTCTTAGTGTTCTCTCAGTGATTCCTTGAGGTATAACCCGTTTTCCCTCTGTTTCTATGCTTATTACTCCATTAAGTCATTCTTGAGCCCTTCCCCAAGCTTGTATGTGCAATATAATTCGTAATAAGTTGATTGGCCTTTAGATCTAGGCATGGTTGAGCTCCAGGAGCTCAGATCTGTTGCCTTTATGGACCCATATTGCATGAAGACCCTAGATATACCCTTTTGGGTGCATTTTGAACCCTAAAACCTTTATTGGTGAATATCTACACATAAAGTTGGAAACTTTACGTGTGATTCATGCTCTAGGAACCCAGATCTGTGAATGGCATGGACTAGAATAGAGCAAAACCGCGTATTTAGTGATTGCATGGCAACGACTCGACGAGTCGTTCATCTGACTCAGCGAGTCTGCTCGCGAGTCTCCGAGTTTGTCCCCTTTTCGTAGTGTCGAGTGTGAGCAGTGAGTCACGAGGTGTGACTTAGTGAGTTGGAAGCCGAACTCATCCATGGAGGAACTCGGCGAGTCATTGCCTGACTCGGCGAGTTCAAGGCAATCTCCTTAGATCAAGAACAGACTCAGCGAGTTGTTCATACAACTCGACGAGTCGCAGCATAAGTGTTCATCGGATGAAGATGAACTCGGCGAGTTGTTCATACAACTCGGCGAGTAGGATGAAGGGCTTGAACCTCAGTTTAGAAGGAGAACTCGTCGAGTCAACGCCTAACTCGACGAGTAGGGACGAGATTCAGGACAGTCGATTTGATAGGGACTCGGCGAGTTGGCGAGCCAACTCGGCGAGTCGGGTCAACTGAAAGTTGACTCTGACTTTGACTTATGTCATGATCAAGGGTAAAATGGTCATTTTACCCAAAGGGACAGTTAGCAATGATTGATTGAGTGTGTTGTGGGAATTATAGCCGGAGGGTTTCCGGAGCAGCAGCAGTAGACAGTCAGTTCCCGATCAGATCAGCAGCTACTTCGAGGTGAGTTACCTTCCAGTAGCGGTGGGTCTACGGCCACAATGTCGGCCCACCAGTAGGAGTTGTATGTAGATGATTGTCTCCGTGATATTCATCTAGGGATTACTACTACCTGCATTATGTTTATGTGCTAGTATGATATGATGCTATGTGCTAGTGACAGTAGGGGGAGATAGTCCCTAAGATATCTGGTCGGTAGGGCCGAAGGGGTAGCCATACCCAGCTATGCTAGATAGATTATGATATTGTAGTACGTGTTATGTGGTAGTAGTAGAGGGGAGAGGTAGTCTCCAGTATCCGGTCGAGAGGACCGAAGGGGAAAGCCAGCACCCAGATATGCTAGGCAGTATCCGGTCGAGAGGACCGAAGGGGGAGGCCAGCACCCAGATATGCTAGGCAGTATCAGGTCGAGAGGACCGAAGGGGAGGCCAGCACCCAGGTATGCTAGGCAATATCCGGTCGAGATGACCGAAGGGGTAGGTCGGGCACCCAGATATGCCTGACGATATATGTATGATATGTGATTATTATTGGTATGTGGTACAGTGGGGGAACTCACTAAGCTTTGTGCTTACGTTTTTCAGTTGTTGTTTCAGGTACCTCCTCAGCCAAGGGGAAGGAGCAGGCGCGGTAGCGGCTCATCACACACACTCCTTGATTCCGTATTTATGAGTTTACCCTAGGATTGATACTCTGATATTTTGGTTGTTTAACTGTTATGGATTCCAAATTCGGTTTTTGATGTGAAATGGTTTAATTAAACAATGTTTTAATTATTAATATTTTCTAAAGTAATGTTTTAAAAAAGAAATTTTTGGACGTGAAAATTGGGTCGTTACACGGGTGACCAAGACGTTGATGTCATATAGCGGGAGTGATGGAGATGAATGCTTGAGTAGTTGGAGAAGTAACGGGGTAGAGATCACCAGTGTTATCACATCGAAGTAGAGTTTGTTTTGTGCGGAAATCCTTCACAGAAAATCCAAACAAGTCAAATTCAATGGAACAATTATTTTCACGAACAAAACGACGAACATAAATTAAATTTTTAATGATGGAAGGGGTAATTAAAACATTTTTAAGGTGCAAAGTACGATAATGATTGGAAAGAGGAAGGGTGGTATCACCCATGTGAGTTACAGGAATAGAAGATTCATCACCAACTAACACAGATGAAGAACAATTACTATTTTTATCAGAAACAAACTTGAGATAATCGTATATTATGTATATGTAATTATATTGTTTGGTGTTCGGCCCATGTGTTTGGCCCGTGTATTATTATCTTTGTAGATTGTATATATATTGAGGGTAATTAATGAAAGAAAGAAGAAGACTGAAAGAAAAGAATATGATCAACCAGAAGAGAAGTTGTCGACAGGAAGGGTTCGACTGGTAGGGTTTATTTGGATCGCTTTGATACCATGAAGATTACTTGATTTTCCCGTAAAACCTTTTCATTAATTACCCTCAATATATATACAATCTGCAAAGATAATAATACACGGGCCAAACACATGGGCCGAACACCAAACAATATAATTACATATACATAATATACGATTGCTAACACTTTCAACCTTATTGCTGGTATTCGTCTCTTTTTCACATTGTTACACAATAAATAAACATGAAGAAGCATTACCAACAAATTAAATCTTGCGATTTGTAACCAAATATCTCCGATCCATATAGCTTGAACAATTCAATTATGTACTCAATTTCCCTACCAAAACAAAAGGATACAAATATATCCACGAATCAATACTGATAAGTACAAGAATCAGTCAAATTCACATGCTTGCCTAGGTGGTTTCCTCGTAATGTGACTTGGCACAAAACATGTCTATAGAACTTAGGTTTGACTAGTCTCCCCAATATGTAAGCTCTTGACCTCATCACAAACGTTAGATTAACAGGAACTATTACATTCTTGAGGTGTCCAATGGCAGCATTGAAAGGCGACACACCACCATACATTGGCAATTGATTCCCTAAAACTTGTGCAACGATCACTCTTTGGCTCTTTCTTGATTGGTAAAATTTCTTCACCTGTTTCAATCAATCATCAAAACAAATGAACAAACTGTTGAAAAGACTATATTGCCCACTCATGAAAGTCACGTGACAAAGGGATGACAGGGGGTTTCACATTTCATTTTCAATGTGGGGCCCATTAGCTACAGTGTAATAAAACTTAAGGGCCCTAAAATGTCTAGAAAATTGTACCTCTATCTATCACATGAATCAAAACTTGCAACAATCTGCTGCCTTTGGAATGTGACTTCACTTTCTTGAATCTATAATCAATAATACTACGTACCCCCCGAAGCATATATTCTTATTAAATTCAACAATGTTGACCACAGGGTGGTGCCCATTACATTTCGATATAATTGAAATGAATGCTTTTGTGCTTTTTATGCAAGATTAATAAATAAATAAAAAAAAGGTACATCAAACATAACTTTAGTTTTTTATGTCTACTCTTTATCCTATTTCAACTAGTTTAAAAGATTAAAAGCTTTAAAGTTATGTGACTTATGTCCAAAGTCATCAAGAACCTGTAACAAAATTGCATTAATTACAAGTGCCCGTACCATCAAGATTCTTGTTATGGGTAAAAACTTAGGTTGTAGTGAAAGTCCAATCGTATAAAGAGAATCAAGAATGTACAACTAAAGTTACACAAATAACAAGCTCACACTGCATGCACTCATGATTCTAGTGTTGGGAAAATCCTTCAAGTTGTAGTAATCATGAACATGACATCATGCCACGTAGGCATATAACAAATATATTATACAACAAGCCGATCAGATTTGTTGAAAAAGAGCATGTAGTTGGCTCTTTTACACTAATCTTTAAAGGAAATATGAAAATGTGCAAATATTATATTCTCAAAGTTCTAATCTTTAAACTTTTCCTTTTTATAACTTTTAAATCCTTTATAACCTTTAAGATGGTAGATCAAACCTGAATCTAAAGTGTTGGATAAAATTTAGTGCATGATGATATAATCCATAATTTTTTTTTAAATAAAAAGAAAAGTAAATATAAGAAGAATCCATTGATGAATTGAACTAACTTACATGGCCGGAAGCAAGCTTGAGTTGATAATAATGGATTTCGAGAGGAGTGACGGTGACATGGACGCCAAAGAAAGTCGCCGGATTCCGGTAAAAGATCCTGACCGTTGAATTCAAAGTTAACATATCCGTTGGTACTCCGGTCGCATCCATCCCAGATTGGACATTAAAGTTATCAAACACAATGCTCTGCACAACAGAAAAGAAAAGCACCCAAATTATTAATGACAAGTCTTTCATATTTAAATTCTGATTAAAGCTGCTACTGTTGACAGAAAGCAACGAGTGAAACTGAAGAGTCAAATCACTGAGTTAACTCAGACGTTAAGAATCCTACGTCCGAGTCAACTCAAATTTGACATAAAACTTGTAAATGAAGAACTTTGTTAACCCGGAATTCTACCAAATGGGAACCTTTTTTTCCATTTTTGACAACGTAAAAGATAACCCATAACTAAAGTCAACAAAGACCCGTTATCATATTACAGCTCCTCAACCGAGTTGACTCAATAGGTATAGTTAGTAACCTAAGAAACGAACTCAAACGATTCAACTTCATAATGTTAAAAACAACACTCTATGAAGTATGAAGTGTAGTTCGAGGAGATCAAAATTCGCACCTTAACGAAAATCTTGGGTTTGTAGGGAACGCTAGCAGCCCATAAAATCAAAGAGAAGATCGTAAACAAGACGACGAATGACAACAGGAACCAAACGATGTAAAACCTCAGAGGAATCCCACCAGTTTTTTCATCGTCGTCGTCCTCCTCCTCCTCCAAATCACCATTCTCAATCCTCTTCCATGGAGAGAGAGCTCTGCCACCGTTGCCATGGTGGTGGGCCCTTACGACGGCGTTCTTGAGGGAGGCGGAAAACGTTCTGGAAGTGGAAGATTCACGGGAATGGTGAATGGGAGAACAGTGGTAGTGTGCGGGGTGACCCGGAGACCCGAATGGGCTGGACCCGTATGACATCTTGTCGTTGCCATCGTGGTTGGATGGGCTCTGGACGTAGTAGAGCGGCCGGCGAGGTGATCGCGGCGGCGATAGAGCTTCAACACTGGTCAAATCAGAGTCAGATTTCACATGCATTGTGGCACCCATAGATCAAATTATGACATACAAAATCGATTAGAAGACAAAGGGTTTTGTTTGAAATAAACGAGACACGGCTTCCCTCTCGAATGGTTTTCTTAAAGCTCGTGCCAACGTTTTTCGGGATGAAAATGGGGTTCGTGTTTTGTTTTCTACTATTCTTTATAAGCCCATCGATTTTAGTTTAATACTAATATTTAATATTTATCTTTATGTTTTTATAAGCAAAAATATATTGTTTTATTTGACAAATATTTAGAGCGTAAACTTATTAATTGCAACTTTACATATACAAATGAAATTTAAAAAAAAAAAAAAGAAAAAAAAAAAATCAAATTAGTGTCTTGTAATAATGTTATCGTTTGTCCAACAACATTTATTTTTCAAAGGGAACGCTATCCATCTATTTAAGTTATTTATTCTTTATCTTTAATTCGTTGATATACCTGCCTAGTATAAAGGGATTGCGGTTCATTTCCTTTGTATTTATATCATTGTTGGTTGCATAATAAATTACTTGTGACATTACAAATTATCCTCTTATTCATTTTAAGGATGACATGTGTCATGTTAATATTCTAAAATATCATTAAATTTACACACGATTTTATTGTATAGAAAGATATGTACGCCTTGTTCCCCAGTTTTTTTGTAAATTCATCAAAGGAAAGGGAAGGAAAATTTTGACCAAAAGAAAGGGGGGGGGGGGGGGGGGGGGGGGGGGGGGGGAATATTCATTATACCATGTTCCCGAGTTCGAAGGAAATGAAAAGAAATAAGAGGAAAATTTTATGTTTTCGTGTTCCCGAGTTAGGAGAAAAAAGAAAATAAAACTTGAAATTTTCCATCCCCTCACTTTCTTCCCAAATCCGCCCAATTTGGGAGGAAAATTTGGAAAGAAAATATGACTCCAAAATCTTTCCCCTCCCTTCACTTTCCTTCCATTAATGAAACTCGGGAACACGATTTTCCTTCGATACCCCTCACTTTCTCTCCGTATCCTCCAATTTCCCTCCTTAAGTAGAACTCGGGAACAAGGTGGTAGGAACAAAAAGTAGGAGGATAATTAATTTTTCCAAATTGAAACTATGCACAAATCTACCAATGTCAGATGCACGTAAATTATACACTTACATATCCAAATTAAGGAGAACGGTCACAAACTCAACAAATGGAGAATTTCCTCTTAGCCTAGAACAAGATTAGGTTCGTTAATGGAAGCATCAAGAGAATAAGGACACGAGAAGCATACATGGAAATGATGCGACACAGTGATAAAGGGATGCTCACCATGTTTGCGACATGCAAACATGTGCTAGGGTCCGCAATAGTAATAGTAGTCAATATTTGGGTAAACGTTATTGGACATCCAACATAATAAGTCAAATATCCATGGCGCAGGTCATAACCCGATGTGGAATACACATGAGGATGGATGTTGCATACTTTGTCCCATAAATCCATAATTTAGTTAATTAGAAAACATATACAAAATACCATAAAAACTTTTGACTTAACCGACGAATGATGATTTATATATCATTTTCTACAAATAATTTGTATGGAATTTATTACAGAAATCTATGAAAACAAATAAGATAAGAAATTGACAGAGAATACAACAAATAGATTGTTTCTTAGGATACAACAAATAGAAAATGTTCTTCTATACTGTCCCGAACCTAGCAAAGTCGGATATTACCTTGGTACAAGCAAGAAAACACAGTAATAGAAAGGGGAGATTAGAAGTTTCAACTACGGTTTTTTGTCTTAAAATGGTTGGAGAGGAAGTGTATTTATACACCAACTTTATAACCGACAAATATTTAATTATGTTTTTAATGGGTTTTAAATTTAAATTTTTAGTTGCATAAAAAAAATATTTTGCAAAAGGTCTTAAGTTTTTTTGATCA
This sequence comes from Lactuca sativa, assembly GCF_002870075.4. NCBI lineage: Eukaryota > Viridiplantae > Streptophyta > Magnoliopsida > Asterales > Asteraceae > Lactuca > Lactuca sativa. The sequence goes on along the minus strand of NC_056625.2, from coordinate 64,621,668 downwards.
ATCAACAGTGCATTTGCATTCACAAGACACTTGTTTATCATGATATTACAACTCGAAACAGCTATTCTATACCGCTCGATCTAGCAAAGCCCATATATTATTTCGGTAGAAGCAAGAAAGCACAACAAATGAGGAGATTAAGGATTTTAACTTTGATTTTTGAGAAAATAACAAAAATAGCCATTTACACTAATGGCATTACAAAAATAGTCAAAAAAAATCGAAATTACAAAATTAGCCAACGATTTCGCAGATAGAGATATCCCATCTGCGAAATGAGCTTCTCATCTGCGAAAGTACAAGCACCTAAAGCACAGCTGTGCTTTAGGTGCTTGTACTTTCGCAGGTGCTTTTAATTTTTTTTTTTATATTTTTGCTGTTTATATATAGGGGTAATTTCGCAGATGGAATAGGTCCATCTGTGATTTACTCTCACTCTATCTGCGAAATCGTGGTATTTTTTGTATATATATATATATATATATATATATATATATATATATATATATATATATATATATATATATATATATATATTAAGTTTGACTATGAAATGAATTGGTTTGACTACGAAATCATGTTGCTATATAAAAAATTTTATAGAAAAAATATCATTTTGGTTGTTATTTGTTTAGGAACTCTCTCTCTCTACAATTTGCTCAAAAAATGATTGAATATTTGGTTTGTCTTGTAACCGGTGGGAGATGGCAAGTTAATGGAACTAATCTGGAATACATATGTCCACAGGGAGGTATTTCTGAACTTGCTTTGATATTTTCTGAGTATATTAGTTATAGTGATTTTGTATCTTTGGTAAGAAGCAAAATTGGTTTGTTAGACAAATATAGAATTAGTCTTCGTTTCCACCATCCTGAATTAAATTATTATATAGCTATAGTTAAAGACATGGATGTTAGAATGTTGATAAACGTAATCAAATGTAGTGGAGGAAGGGTTGTGAAAGTGTTTGTGGTGGTTGATGAAGTTGAGGAGGTTAATGGGGGTGGTGAAATTGGAAACCAGCTTGTTAGTAATTTATGCAGTTATAAAGGGAGCAACGATCCGATAGGTACTTTCAATACTCCTAGTGTACCTCAGTTTCACAGTGTTGCTGAAAATGTTAATGTTAGTTATTCATCTATTCACTATGTGGATCCCGAGAATTACAAGTCTGTTGGTGATGATGATGTTGGTATATATCTTAATCATGTGGGTGGTCGTTGTCATGATGTTGTCGAACAAGAAGTTAAACTTATGAATAGGCGTGTGGTAGATAAAACTAAAAAGAAAAAAATTCAAGTCAAAAAAATGAAAAAAATCATGTTTACAGGCATTATGTTGATGTTGGTGATGTATGTTTAGATATAACCGAGCTACAAAGCAATTCCGATAGAGATGAGTTGGGTGATGAAGTTAAAGCTAAGTTTCCCGATAACCTTTTTCACGGTATGCCCCCTGTAAACCAGCATGGCCAGTTGATATTAATGAAGATATCCCAACACAGATGGTAGACATGAATCTTCAAAAGATTCAATGTGAGAGTATATTTAAGAACAAAGAACTTTTAAAGCGGTGTATTGGTAAAAAAATGTCTTCGAGAAGGTTTCCATACGAGGACAAGTAGATCCACCAAATCAAGGTATGAAGTTGTGTGTGTTTTGAAAAATTGTTCTTGGTTACTAAGAGCAAAAGCAATTAAAAATTCTGATGAACTTTTCCAAGTGAATAAATTTGTTGATGTACACACATGTTCTTCAACATTGTTGCAACCTAATCATCGACAAGCAAACAAATATGTTTTGGGTGAATATGTTGCTGATGTTTTGGCTGAAGACTATAGTAGAGTTTATCGGGGAAAAGAAATTGTTAATGATATGAATGCTCAATTGAATATCAATATCTCATACCATCAGGCATGGCGTGCGAAGCAATATGCATTGTTGTCGTTAAGGGGTACGAAAGAGGATTCTTTTACCAAACTTTCGGTGTATTGTCACAACTTGGCCAAACATAATTCGGGTACTGTCACACATATTAAAACAGATGTTGATGATCGCTTTGAGTTTTTGTACGTCGCACTCGGTTGCTCGGTTAGTATTATCATATCCTAATTTAATTTTTTAATATTTATTTTGGTGTATTTGAATAGATATACAATGTATTGTAGGTACGCGCTTTTGTCAATTTTTGTAAGCCGGCCCTAGTAGTAGATGGAGCTCACCTAAAGGGCGAGTTCAAAGGTACCATGTTACTTGCAATTACTAAGGACGGACAAAACCAAATATTACCGGTTGCATATGGTATATGCAAAAATGAGTGTACCGATTCTTGGACATGGTTTTTTCAAAAACTACATGATTGCATAGGAAATATGCAGGAGCTTACAATTATATCTGATAGGTCTCCATCTATAGCAACATCCGTTGCCAACATTTTTCCTCACGCTCATCATGGAATATGTGGTGTCCATTTGTATTTCAACATAGTATCTAGATTCGGCAAGAGTAAGACGGTTAAAGGAATTTTTTGGGAGGCGTGTAGGGCGTACACAGTTGATGCTTTTGATGCTGCCATGGATGTTATGAAAAAGACAAAAGAACCAGTATGGGAGTACTTAAAAAGTATAAATCCAGAAACCTGGTCAATGGCACATTTTAAAGGGAACCGATACAATCTTATGTCGTTCAACACTTATGTTGATCGATACAATACAATCTTATGTCGTTCAACACTTATGCGGAGTCTATAAATGCATTATCTAGTCACGCACGTAAGGTGCCAATACTTATGTTGATCGATTTTTTCGTGCTACAATGCAACAATGGTGGTTTCAAAGACGTAACTTTGCAAGTATTAAGTAAATTTGTAATATTAATGTTTTATTAGTTTTGATGTTATTGATCTTAACTTCTTCATTTTGGCTGTTTTTTTAGCGGAAGCAACAACAACACTTACCCCTTGGGCGGATGAAGTTGTAAAAGAAAACAAGAAAACTTTTACCAAATGGGATGTTCGCATGATCTCAAATACGAAATGCGAGGTCAAAAAGGGGGCACAAAATGTGATTGTTGATTTTCAACATATGACATGTACATGTAGGCATTGGCAACTTGATGGGATGCCTTGTGGTCATGTCATAAGATGTTTAACAGTGAACAATTACCAAGACTGCTCGAGGTTTGCATTAAATGCTTACCTTACCGAAACACTGAGGAAAACATATGAGGAATCAATAAACCCTCTGCCGAAGCCATCCGAATGGGAGATCCCCGATGATTTGATGATTGTTAAGCCACCTATAATAGATAAACGTCAGCCAGGCAGGCCAAGAAACACATACCGCATTCCATCCCAAGGTGAAACAATTTCAACGTATTTATAACGAGTTAGATAACGAACATGCAAATACGGATGAAGACATTCTACGGCAGGTGGCTTTGGAACTATACCGTTTTGAATATGATGGTAGCGAGTTTACCCACTTAGATGCATGGAATCTTTTAAAGAATGTCCCTTATTTTTAATATGCATGTTGGTTAAGTTAATTGTTTTTCGTTATTTAAGTTGCTTGTTGTTGTATGTGTGTAGTCATTACTATTTAATAAACGTCCATTTCTTTTAATGTATGTTGTTTCCTCAATAGTCAATACATAGAACGCCATAAAATATAAATGGGGTACATAAATAACTAATACATAATACGACATAAAATATAAACTGGGTACATGGATAACTAATACGTAACACAACACTAAAATAAAAACGGGGTACATAAAAAACTAATACATAATACTACATAAAACATAAAGGTGCTACATGAATAACTACTGCATTGAGGGAGGTAACAGGACCACCGTTTCATTTGGTATTTCCCAATGCACATGTGATGGTATAGTATTCACCAACTCAGATCCATATGCAAGTCGATACACATAATTAGAGAACTTGTAATCAACCATTCTGTGAATGGACTCAGATGTACGGGTTCTTAGACATGCTATAGCATGGCCACATGGTATACCGCTTTTTGCCATTTACCACAACTACATACCCTTCGTTCAAGTTGTATGTTGCTGGTGGCAAAATTGTCATCGACTTCAAATGTATCCCCATACAAACGTTTTGCATTACAATTATAAGACTTGTCGAGACATTTTTGAACCTTACTCTCAACGTAAGGGGTCAACCCACCAGACAACCTCCCTGTAAAATTTGATATTTTAATAAAAATAGTAGCACAATAAAAAAAACTAAATATAACAATCTCCCTTACCCGCCACTTCGGCCCGTTCAGCATACTTTGATTGTATCGACGTGGTGGTTAACTCAATTATCGTTGTTATAGGAAACTCACGTGTGGATATAATTTGCAAAATTTCAGGGACGTCAATTGATTTAACATTGTAACGTATTTTTGGGAAAAATGCTCTTGTCCATTTTGAAATCGGTATATCGTCAAGCCAGTAAATTGGACTCATAAGCAAGGTGCAGAAAGGTGGTTTCCTACATGTACTTTGCAACCTTTCCAAACACAAGTAAAAATCATCAACGCTATATGCATTACATGACTTCCAAAACAACGATTCGACTTCCGTATTGTTATGTCCGACAGACTCACGTATCTTTCGAGCTATATCTTTAGGAAGATTGTTTTACGTTTGCCCATATTTGGTATCATGTTGTTAACGTCATTCAAATTTAAACCCTCGTGTTTACATCACAAAAATTTATTTTCTTACTGTCAATGTTAAATTTAACAGGGACCAAAATGTGGGTTTATCAGTTGGGTTGATGAAGAGAAGGACCAATCATTTATGGTAATAGCTAAAGTAGCTAACTCTAATAAGCTTTTTCAATCAGAAAATAAGAAGTTAAAGATAGCGTTGGTTTGTAGTTGAGTGTTGTTCTTGGCAGTTCTTGTTTACAAGTTGTAAGCTTTTCAATATTGTTTTTATGGTTTTGAAGTTGTTAGGTCAATAAATTGTTGTATTTGTAACGTTAAAACAAATGTTGTAGTCGTTCTTATGTTGTATGTATTAATAAGTAATTAGTAGGTCATTAATTTGTTGTAATTGTCGTAACGTTATATTTTTTGCCATCCGTTGAGTAAACTGTAAAAATAAACTAATAATCAAATCCAACATTAATTTATATATACAATTATATAATCCAACTACATAGGACCAAGACTAGACCCCCAAATAATTTTTGCCATCCGTAGACGGAACTCTAAAGTTGCGTTCTTTGGGTCAATAAGAACACGTATTGGTTGACCTGAAACGAATTGTTCCATAAACATACAAACAAAAACACCGCAATCACCCAAATGACTACTTTGTTGGGGAACATTTTCTTCATAAATGAATTGCATATTCAATGGAAACCTTGGGATGTTCCTCCGGGCCCAATACTTAATCTTGTCCAAATAATTTGCCACCCGACGTTCAAATTTGGAAAAGATTCCTTCAGATTTGAATTTTTCATAAGCCCCTCTACCAAGACTGTCATAAATATGCACTTCCATTGACGCTAATCGTAGTTCCCCAAATAGCCAATGATTAGGGGATGAATGAATCGGCAATAACACCTGTATAAGGATCAGAAAATAAAATTATGTTTATTTACATCACAATACAAAAACATAACAAAAAAAAACGATATTATTTTCAATATAAACAATTAAGTTTACCGTATCAACATCCCACCAAGCAACCATGAAGTTGGGGTACGTAGCAATACCAGCCATAAACGCCCTCCAGTCATGTCCTTCTTCCAAAGCATGAGAAACAAAAAAATTTGGAGACATTATTGTATGTCGGTCGCTCTCAAACCGTCTCTCCATCAATAGTCGGTACCAAATGGTTATATGCTGCACACATGATAGTTTTGTTATTGACTAAAAAACAATTAACTTTTAAAATAATTAATTAACAATTAATTTACCGCTGACTCCAACCATCCGTCGTGTGTATGCCCAAACAATGAGCTCCAAAAATCTCTATCTAACACGAAATTAAACAAACGATGTTGGACATCATATGAATGAAATATATAATTTTGGATGACAACCTCACCGCCTGCTACGTAAGGTTGCATGCGCAACATGGAGAAGTCATGAGCAACACCAAAAACTGGAGGAGGAACGGGGCTTGTTGATTTGATATCAACCTTTTTTTTTGTTCTTCTTTTTTGCTTCGGTGTCGTGTGCAACTAAAAACAATATTCAAATGTTTAAATCTATATCTTTCAGATAATTCACATAAACATAAAATCATCAGTTTATAAATAAAACGAATACCTCGGTGTAAGGAGGGCACAAATATTGTGATGATTTTCGAGTCCTCGGTTTATCGGGTGTAACTTATTTGCCATCATAATCATCAAAATAATCTACAATTCCCGTTATTATTAGTTCGTCTTCGTCCGGCACATCATCATCAAATTTGTTCCCCGCATTGTCATTCCTCTCCTCCCACTCCTACATTAAAAATAAAACTTTATACTTAATAACGAAATACACATAATTTAATAAGCAATAATATCTAATTAAATAAATGATTTAATCTACTAAAAACAAAATATTTATATTAATGTAACTATAAGAACCTCTTTAACTTCACTATAATCATTTACATCAAACACATCATCATCAAATTTGTTCCCCGCATACTCATTCCTCTCCTCCAACACCTACATTAAAAATATAACTTTTTACTTAATAACGAAAGACACTTTATTAAAAAGTAATTATTAAAACCGTAAAGGTAATATCTATAACAACCTTGTCGTCTTGAATATCACCAAAAACATTTTCAGTTGTATTGTTTTTATTCATCACTTCATCTTGCACAACCTATATTTTCAAATATAAAATATGAACACATGTATTCATATATGTTAATAAAATTTAAAAAATAATGTAGCGTGTAACTAACCTGTTCATTATATTTTCTTTGTGACACTATCGGATCATCAAAACTAATGTCGTTCCAAAATTGTTCAGTATTCACTTCTTCAACAAAAACCTCTGTAGGTTGTCGGTTCATAAACACATGCTGCTCTAGTGCATGTAGCCGTTTCAACACCTCGTCTAGGTTGTGTTTCTCACTGCCCCGACCTCTACCATGAGAGCGACCACTGGACGACATACTAGACGAAGATTCGTCTTGTCTCCTAAAATGGTCTCGTACTAGGGATGGAACTGCTTTCCCTTCACCATATACATACTCTTGAAATGACATAATAACAAGATGTCATCTCACCATCACCCGGTAACATGTTTTGTCTTGGTGGTTGCCCCTCCTAAAAAATTAAACATATTAAAAATGCATATAAAAGTATAATAATCAAGTTTATTAATAATAAACGAAATATTTTTAAACATGCATCTTTGACCAAATCTTGTTCACGTCAACCCATTTCAATTTTTTTGTTCCACTCCATCGTTTCATCCGAGGCAAGTCTTTATTTTTTCTCGATGCAAATCCACATGCACGAACAGCTGGAATCATCTCATATATCCATATCTATAATTTTTTACAATTACAGTAATAAAAGTTAAAATTAAAATAAAAAACATAACAATAAAACAATTTAAATATAAGAAAATTTTTATACCCTTATTGGAGTCGTAAATCCTGAGACGGAGTACTTTAAAGTTTGATCACGCTCAGAAAGTGATAAATAATTATGTATTTTGTTCCATGTATCCTCAAGGTCAACATAAGTAAAATCCCAGAGAGAGCTACCCCAAGCGAAGCTAACAAAACAAAAAAACAAAATTGGTTATTATATAAATTATAACTTTAATAAAATAGAACTTTTAACGTAAACAAAATATACATGTTCCAGAGATCCAAATTCTCAGCCAAAAAAAACCAATCTTGTGGCACCCGATCATTAACTTCTTTACCCAAAAAACCTTCACACAAAATGTATATCAAACATATTCTAACTGCATCAACGTCGTCAAGTGCTAGGAATGTTCGATTTAAAATTAAACGTTTTAGGTCGCCGATTTTCACCGAACTATTAGTATGGTCCGGAAATAGCCGTTCACGCAATAAACATCTTTTTTTACTGCTTAATAATTTTTCCAACCCTTTTCTCCCAATGTTTTTTGGATACTCCCCAAAATTGAAGCCGGTAATCAAACAAAACTCTTCCGGCCCATAAACCATTTTCGTATTGCCTGCTCGAAAATATAATCGTTTTATTCCATCTGGAGATAAAACAGGGTCCGGCCGGATCTGATGAAGGAACATTTTATGAAACAATAATGTGTCCCCTTGTATACGAGGGACATCAATAAAATAACCAAATACGGTATCTCTGAAAATGGCACGTCTGACATCATCTAAAACTTCAAATACTTCCCATATGTTACCGCCTGAGCCTTTTAAGTTCGCAAAGGCTTTCATATTGATAAAACTTAAATCATGCTGCAAAAAAAACACAAAAACAAATTAGAGAACTAAAAAATATTTTGTTTTTAAAATATATGATTACGAACTGCAATAAGTACATAAACAATTAGTAATGCAAATACAATTTCTTAATTACTAATATATATATATATTTCCGATAAAAAAACAATAACATAGACATATATAAACAATTTTCCAAGTTATACAACAAATATATTTACGATAAAAAACAATATCATACATAATTATATAAACATTTTATTAAACAAATTTTCAACTTAAACGACAAATATATCAACGACAAATTTTCAACTTAAACAAATTTTCAACTTAAACGACAAATATATAAACAATTTTTATCTTTCTAATTAAAACTAACATTTTATAACCATATAAACAAACAATTTTTCAAATAAAACGACAACCAAATTAACAATTTCGCAAGTTATACGACAACTTTATACAAATTTTCAACTTATACGACAAACACAAACAATTTCTAACAATATATATACAACAATTTCTAACAATGTTTACTATTTTACACATACTATAATTTAACTATTTTTCACTTTATACAAACAATTATACGATAAGAATATACAAGTTTTCAGGTTATACAACAACTAAACAAACAACAAAAATAACAAATTGTAAACATTATCTACGCAGTCTCTACTTGTACATTCAAACAAACACTAACAAAATAGCATTTAAACTTCAAGTATACTAAAGAAATATTAAAATTATCAAACACAACAAAATTACCCTTTTTTAACACTAAATAATACAACAAATGATTAAAAGAGTTAAAATCTAACCATATTTGCGGAATTGTTGACATAATCCTCCATTTTCTTCAAAAACTAGCCAAAATTCCGAGAGAAGCCCAAAGATAAAGAGAGTTTTTATGTAGAGAAGGGTGAAAATGGAGAAAAAAAAACGTTTATATAGTAAAAAACAAGGGTATTTCGCAGATGAGGCTCAATTTCGCAGATGAAGCTTCTTATCTGCGAAAGTACAAGCACCTAAAGCACAGCTGTGCTTTAGGTGCTTATACATTCGCAAATGAGAAGCTCATTTCGCAGATGGGGCATCTTCATCTGTGAAATCGTTGGCTATTTTTGTAATTTCGATTTTTTTTTGCTATTTTTGTAATGCCATTAGTGTAAATGGCTATTTTTGTAAATTTCTCTTGATTTTTTTGTGTCTTAAAATGGGTGGAGTCGTGGAGATGAGATATATTTATATAGCAATTTTGTACATTCAGTTACATAATATTTTTCAAAAAGGTCCCTAAACTTTTTGGTCAACCATGGTGTATGCTTGATTGCATAAGTTCAATCAAGACATTCATGTAGGCATGTTATCCGGGCCGGAACCGAACCGAACCGAACCGATCTGAACCCGAATAAACCGAAAACCGAATAAGAGTAATTATATGAACCGAAAACCGAACCAAATAAGCAATACGGGTTCGGTTTGGTTCGGGTATTATTTGGTTCGGTTCCGGCCCGAATAACTCAAATAACATGCACAAGATGATTAAGGAGCCGAATAACCCAAATAACATTTACAATGTGATTATAAATATTGTATTTTGTATGACTTTTGTAGCTTATGATAAACATAAATAACACGGATTAACTATTATTGATATATAAAATGTAAAATCCAACCACCACATTCTTAAGATATACTACATCCGTCCAAAATTGATAGTCCACTTTTGAATTTTGAAGTTTTTTTTCTTCAATTTTGACCTTAAATATTTTTGTTTTTTATAGATAATACTTGATGCAAAATATATGAATGAATTGTATTTTAAATATTTTTTTCATTGTTATAAGTTTTATCAAGTAATATATAATACAAGTAAAAATATTTAAAGTCAAAGACTTAAAAAGTCAAAAGTGGAATATCAATTTGGGACGGAAGGAGTAGTTATTACGTGAGTATTTTGGGTAACGATTGATAGAACACAAGACCGAATAAGCAATCGTGCAAGTGGAAAAAAATGTGAACTTTCATATTCGGTTCGGTCCTTTTGGACCGAATAAGCCTTTATTTGGGTAACCCGGGCCGAATAACCCGAAAACCGAATAAGCCTTATATAGATACCCGAAAACCGAATCGAATTGCTTATTCGGGTCTAATTCGGTTCGGTTCGGTTCGGTTCGGTTCGATTTTCGGTTCGATTCGGGTTTTCAGGCCAAATTCTCATCCCTACATTCATGTTCCATAAATCTTATAAGGCTAAAGAGTTTTTCAATAATCTCACTTCCTTTTCTTTTTTCCAACCATGTGGGATTGCTAAAAATTGACTTATCATTTTATGCTCGATTATTTCAACTACATCACTGGAAGGATCAATTTCTCATTCATCGAAATTCAGTTTTGGCACATAACATACCAAAATAAATTATCAAGGAGGAGAACATAAACATTTTACCATTTGTCCATTTTAATGATGTTTATGGTTCGAAATTCATATTTAAAAAAAAAAAAAAACATATTTGAAATTTGGTTAAATCCATTTTTCCAACATAATTTAAAAAAAAAAATGTTTTATCTTTACAAACCACTACACGTAAATCCATTTTTTATTATTACGCTTTCAAAAAAAAAACCATCACACGTAATCTTTTAATATCAAATGTCACACATAACTCGTGTAATTACATGACTAAATTAACAAATAAGGCCATTACAATGTTACGTATAAATTACAATCATGATTTATAAAAGTGTTTTGCCCAGCACTTTTATTCTATCAGTAAAATTGCATTTTACACAAAAACATATTAATTTCATGATATTTAATTGTGCTCAGAATATTAGTACAAAAATACAATAACAATACAATATATATGTAACGTCTCATTTTCACCACCATAAAAAAAGTTGATTTTATTAAAATAAAATTTTCCAATCATAAGTCCATTATTAAGAAAACCGTTGATTCCAAAATACATTTATTAAAAATCATAGTAATATAAAAGATGCGAAATACTCAATGTTGTTGATGAGTGTATACAATTTCGTCTTCGTCTTTCCATGATCACCGATAAAACCTGAAAAATATAAACAACCGGTAAACACAAAGTTCAGTGAGTTTTTTCCCAAAATATCACATACGATAAACATACAAGCACGTATAACGGCCCACAATCATCGGATTGGAATGCCCAGACCCAATCAGTCATCAGACTGGAATGCCAACATGCAACAGGTCTAATCATCCATCGGGCTGAAATACCCAGGGTTTGTTTCCTGCCGCCTCAACCCAACTGCTCTTCCCGAGTATCCGTGCCTACGGCTTACAGCCGCCCGCATTGGCTATCTTGGCCTACAGCACAAAGCGGAACCGCCTCAACCCACTACCACCATATATTGACATATAAATAATTAAGGAAATAAGCAAACAATACATGCAAAAAACAATCATATAACTCACTAAAGCCTACTAGTCCTCCCATCTCACAATGTACCGCTACCAGCTAACCTCCATGAAATACGTAACCATAAGTAATCAGAGTGAGATTGCCACCCGAACAGATAATCCTACTATAGAACCACAATCAAACAAGGAACATACAAGAAAGTCTATATTAAGAGTTCTTAGGTGTAACGTCCGCAGATTCGGGCTGGTCAATTTAGAGATAATAAGCGTTAAAAATTACTTTTCGATAGAATATTATTTAGAGTAAATAATCTTATACAATTTATAGTCACAAGGATTCCATACATATAAAGAAGCTGAAATCTAACTTATAACAAAGAAGTTATGACCCGTCGAAGTTTTGCGACAAAACCGGCACAACATCGTGTATCGTAAAAAATGAATTTTCGATAAACTACTTTTTAGCTTTAGAGATCTAAAAGAAAGTCATAGTACATGTTAAACTGAGAACGTACAAAAAAACATCCAAATTAGACTTCGTTTGAGGAAGTTATGATTTTTCTAAGATTTAGCATAGCAGTGTACAACCCGTAAATCGAATTTTAGATCGATCGATTTTTAGCCGACATAACCTAAATGATAATTGAATATCTCATTAATAGGAGCTCAACGATATAAAGACAGTCGAAATCAGACGTCGGATGACAAAGTTATGAATTTTTAACGAACTTTAATTGTCTAAGCCTGTTAAAATATAACTTTAAAAATAAATCAAACTTAGCCAACGGATTCTAAACAAAAGTTATAGATCCCGTGGATACCTACGTGTGTATATAAAGAACGTCAAAAACGGAGCTCGTATGCAAAAATTACAAATTTTAGAAGATAATTAGTTTTTTGAATAACCATGAGGTGACACGTGGCACGGTCTGAGTCACTGCTTCCTCACCACGGCTTGGCACTAGATGATGATATCTGGCCTCGAACGCCCAACATTCAGCAAAGGAATGCCCCACGTTTGCACCGGACTCAACCTATAAATATAGGCGCAAATCTCTCATTTTCTTCACACCTTTCCAATTCTATTCTCACATTTACTCCCAAACCCTCTAGGCTTTTCCCTAGCACCTCCTAGGTGTTAGAAGCGAGTCCCGAAGCACCGTAAAGCCCGAGAAGAAAAGCTTTCGGCTCAGAAGTTTTGTCCGCGTAGAGCTCAATTCCTCGCTAAACACCCTTGTTTCATCGAAGGAATATAAAATTGTTAGAAGCGAAGCGTTGCCCGAGTTTGGAGTCATCACTTTAACAAGTGAGTGCATAGTTACTTTCATCTTACACATAGATATGAAGTATTTAATATATATTACATGTTATATGTTCCAATTATCTATGTTCTTGATACCTATGTTGGATGAGCAATTTATACACGTTTTACTTCATTTAAACTGTATATGTATTTTTATACCTATAAATATTGGGTAAAGATGAGTAGATGAAAAATGAGATGAATGATGAGATATGAAAGATGAAAGATGATATAGATGATGAGAGGTGAAAGATGATGAGAAAACTTGACCTTAACGATGATCCAGTCATCTAGCAGAGTATAGATAATGACCACAGACTATTCTAAACAGTCTAGTGGAACATTAGTAGGCTCGCAACCTGTAGGTGCTTTTGAACTATGTGTTTACCAGATGTACTCTAAAAATCTTGGCAATTGCGCCTAAAGGATAAAACTGACAGTTGTGCCTAATAGATAATATCATAATCTTGGTAGTTGCGCCTAAAAGATAATATTGGCAGTTGTGCCTAATAGATAACATTGGCAGCTATGGACTTCCCTGCTAGATAAACCATGACAACGATGGACTTCGTGTCTATTCCTTAGTCAATCCTTAAGGATGAATGAATGATGAATAGATGATTCTTAGGGTAGATCCTTAAGAATAAAGAAGATAATGGGGATGGGAGGTTGGGTTAATTGCTTGATGATTAAACATAATAATTATATTATTGTGGGTTGAAAACCCTATGTACTCACCAGGTTTCCTAACTCGACCCACTCAGTTTATCTGTATCACAGGTGTCGATATGAAGCTACATTACATTGAGATATTGACGGAGATGTAAATCATTAGTGTAAATGAATGTAAGATATGTTTGTGCTTTTGTTTCTATATTAACGATGACATCCCAATGTTTTAATATAAATAAAATACATTTCTTCGGAAATGCTTTGATAATATATTTATTATATTTTTGGGACAAATTCTACAATATTATTCTTCAAAAGAATAATCCGATTTTAAAATAAAGCATAAACAAATCGATATTTTCTGACCGTGAAATTGGGGATGTCACAGTTGGCATTAGAGCATTAGTTTAAGCGAACTAGGAATATGAATTTATTTTTAGACTTAAACTTAGAATGTCAAGTGATAACTGTGAGATGAGTGTCTGTTATATTTTAGACACGAGCACTAGCTTATTTTAGGAAAGATGCCTAAAATGCTTTTATGTGTTAAATAAATTATGTTATAGCTATAAAGATCCATTATATGATATTAATTGATAGGATCTATGGTTTGTTGCCGACCGGATTTGGAAACTTTACGTGTTCAAATTTCTAAACGTTTAATTACGATATTAGAATTGGCATGTAACTTTTCAGAGTAATAAGGGGATTTATACGTCTACCGTAAATAAAGTTTTCCTTATCTTAACTCTCGTCACTGCACACTGAACGCTTAATTTGGTGTATAGATCGACATGGTAAGAACTCAAAGCGGATTTGGAAACGCTAATGGAAATGCTAATGCCAATAAACGGTCTGTGATTGAGCGTGCACCAGAGGTAGTAGTTGCACCCGAGCCAATCATGATGGTAGGAGCCCAAGCAATGATTCGGGCTATGATGGCCGAACAAAGGGAGGAGATGAGGCAGATGTTGCTTAATATGGATGAACCTACTGTACCCATTATGCAACCTGAACTCAATGAAGGACAGGTAGAAGAAAGAAATTACAGTAGAACCGTTGGTTAAGCTGAACCACCAGTGATTAGAAGAAATAACCAAGACAAAGGAATAAAAAGGAATGGATGCAAGTATAAAGACTTCACAACTTGCAAACCATCAACTTCTACTAGAAAATAAGATCCAATTTGAGTTATGGACTGGATCTCTGAAATGGAGCTAGCTTTCATAACGTGTGGTTGCAAGGGCAAGCTACAAACCACTTATGTTGTGTGTCAATTTAGGGTGGCGTTGTTCGTTGGTGGAACACTTTGGGAAAGATCATAAGCCCCAACAAGCCACTACAGCTGACATGGGCAAAATTTTTGGTACACTTTAAACGTAAGTTCTGCTCAACCCAATACATGCTAGAGCTAGAAAACTAGTTTCTGACATTGAAAAAAGGGCAACATGTCCATTGATGAGTATACCAATACCTTCACAGATAATATGGAGTTTGCTTTGCCATTGTCCCTGAAGAGCTAATAAAAATCGATAAGTATGAAAAGGGACAACCATGGGAGTACATTGTACCAGTATGCCAAGCAACTACTCTTGAGGCAGCTGTGACATCCCCATTTTCACAGCTAGAAAAAGACCGATTTTGTTTATGCTTTGTTTGAAAATCAGAGTAACATTTTAAATAAAAGTGATGTGAAATTTGTCCCAAAATAATTTATGACAACGATTTATCAAAAGCATTCCCATAGAAATGTATTTCATTAAAAGACTTGGGATGTCATGTTCGATACAGATCAAAAGCATAAATAGTACAATATAAACCTTATGTAACATCCCAAAAATAGGAGCCAAAAATTCATTTTTAAAACATACAATTTGCAAAACATTAGAAATAAAACATTCACAGATCATGTCATTTCATAAAAGATGTTGCTTGTCTGGAAACCATTTCATAAAAACTTAATACTATCAGAGTACAAAACCCAGGAGGATCCCATAGTGCGGAATACAAAGCGTGTGTGTGATGTACCGCTACCGTGTCAGCTCCTTCCCCTTCGAAGAAGAGGTACCTGAAACCAAAACTGAAAACTGTAAGCACGAAGCTTAGTGAGTTCCCCCATCTTACCACATACCATACAATCACATATCATACATACTGCCGGGCAATTCTGGGGTGCCCGACCTACCCGGTACGGCCATTCTGGGGTGCTGACCTACCCGTGTCAAGCCGTTCTTGGGTGCTGACTACCCATCGGTCCTAACAACCGATCCTCGGGGACTATTTCACCCCCTACTTCCACTATCACATATATCATAACATAACATATTATCAAACATATCTGGGGCGTCTAATCTATCCTTCGGTCCTAACGACCGGGCTTGGGGACTATTCCCCTCCTACTACCACTATCACATATAACATATCATGCCAGCATATAAACATATCATCACGCACTGTCAGACATATCTGGGGTGCCTGACCTACCCTTCGGTCCTAACAACCGAACTCCACTACTATCACATATTCATATCATGCTAGCATATAACATATCAGGTAGTAGCAAACCTAGATGATATCACGAAGACAATCATCTAACATACAACTCCTACTGGTGGCCCGACATTGTGGCCGTAGACCCACTGCTACTGGAAGGTAACTCACCTCAAAGTAGCTACTGATCTGCGTGGGAATTGACCGTCTTCTACTGCTGTTGTCCTGGAAGTCCTCCGGCTAAAAATCCCCACAAAACACCCAATCAAATACTGCTAACCGACCTTAGGGTAAAATGACCATTTACCCCTGACCGAGCCAAGAGTCAAAGTCAAACTCAACTTCCAGTTGACCCAACTCGCCGAGTTGGCCTGCCAACTCGCCGAGTCTCTATCCTTTTGTCTGACCATAACCCTGTCTCTACTCGTCAAGTTAGGCGTTGACTCGACGAGTTTTCCTTTTAATCCAAGGTCCAATAGTCCTTCATCCTACTCTCCGAGTTGTATGAACAACTCGCCGAGTTCATCTTCATCCGAAGAACATGCTATGTCGCGACTCGCCGAGTTGTATGAACAACTCGCCGAGTCTGTTCTTGAGGCAAGAAAATTGCCTTGGACTCGCCGAGTCAGGGCATTGACTCGCCGAGTTTCTTCATGGGTGAGTCTGGCTTCCGACTCACTGAGTCACACCCCATGACTCACTACTCCACTCCGTAAACACAAAATGGGAAACTCGGGGACTCGCGACTCGACTCGCCGATTCCGATGAACGACTCGCCGAGTCTATCGCATGCAAACACTAAATATTCGATTTTTCTTGGATCCAGCTCATGCCATACATAGATCTAGGTTTCTAGGGCCTGGTTAACACGTAAAGTTTCCAACTTTACGTGTAAATAAACACCAATGAAGGTTTTAGGGCTCAAAATGCACTAAAAGAGTAGATCTAGGGCTTTCATGCAATATGGCTCCATAAAGGCATTAGATCCAAGCTCCTGGAGCTCAATCATGCCTAGATCTAGAGGCTAAACAACTTATTACAAACCTTAATACACAAACAAGCTTGGAGAAAGGCTCAAGAAAGACTTTCATGGAGCTACAAGGGACAATAAGCATGAAAACAGAGGGAAACTGAGTTATACCTCAAGGAAATCACTGAGATAACACAAGGATGCCTGGCCTTCTTCTTCTCTTCTTGATCTACTCTCCTTCCCTCTCCAAATCTTCAAGAAAACACACCAAACTGCTTCAATCTCACAAGGAACAAGGCTTGAACGAAGTAGAGAGCTATGAGGGTGAAGGGGGCGAGCTTGGGGGCGGATAAGAGGGTTTAAATAGGGTGCAAACCCTTAAAATTTAGGGTTTCATCAGATAGCGGGGACTCGCCGAGTCCAGAATGTGGACTCGCCGAGTCGCCAACTTAAATGTGCTCCCAAACCCGTCTCTACTCGGCAAGTCGGGCCTACAACTCGCCGAGTCTAAGGCCAAAATGCAAAATACCTAGATAAATTTTACGTACCAGGAACCAGGTGCTACACCTTACTACATTATTTCATATCTACAGGCCTATATCCGTAATCCCTCATCCAAAACATCACATCTATGCTCGAGCGCCACTACCTGTAATACATGAAACTGAGTGGGTCAGGCTTGGGAGCCTGGTGAGCACATACGGTTTTCAACCCACAATAAATAAGTTTATTAATTTCATCAATCAATAATAACCCGATTACCCGTTCCCGTTATCCTCACTTTACGTCCCTAAACACTTATCATAAGGGACCTAGCCTAAGGATCATCATCGGGATGGACACTACTACTAAGGGGATTTCTCAACAATAAATGTCCTTAAGGCAACCATGTAGGGGATGGAGTACTCCGGTGAACACATCGTTCACAAACACCTACAAGTTGTGAGCCTGCTAGTGTTCCACAAGATTGTCTAGAAGAGTCTGTGGTCGTCATCCATACTCCGCTAGATGACAAAATCAACAACAACAACATCGAGGCCTCTCATCATTTGATCACACATCGTCTAATACATCTACCCATGTTTTACCCCAACATTTTTGTAGATATAAAATACATATACAATTTAAATCATATAAAACTTGTATAAAATCGTTCATCCAGCATATATAGCAAGTATACAGATAATATACACACATAGCACGTAGTTTATATAAAATACTTCATATCTATGTGTAAGATGAAAGGGACCATTCACTCACTTGAAAATGTGGTGATTCCGAACTCAGATAGCGCTTCGCTTCTTAAAAATAATTTACTTCGACGAAACCTAGTATTATTACCACTAGAGTTTAGTTTATTATTCGTCGAGACTAATTAATAGTCTAGCTATTATTACTATTATATAAGCGTTAAAAAAATACTTATATAACCCATAATAATAGCCCAAGTACTTATTATAAGTTCCTAATAATGTTACAATAATTAAATAAAAGTTATATTAAAGATAGCATAGACGTAGCTCACTTACAGCGGGTTTTATAGAAAACCGGGCTTTGCATGGAGCAGCGTTCCCGAGCCAAAAAGCTCTTCTTCTCGGAGCCGTCGAGCAATCCGGGCTTCCGCGTCGTGCTAGGGAGGTTCCCTAGGCTTTTTGGGGGATTTTGGGGCTAGAGAGAGGTTCTAGAGAGAGAGTAAGGAGAAGAAAGAATGGGAAAGGTGTGAAGAAAATGAGGGTGGGAGAGGTGGTATTTATAGGGTGAAATATGGTTGAACTTGGTGCCACATGTCACCATCTGGTGGCAAGCCTTGGGGAGAAAGCAATGGCCAAGATTGTGCCACGTCACCCATTTTCGTACAACACACTTCTGACTTCTAAAATCTGTAACTTTCACATACGAGCTCCGTTTTTGATGTTCTTTATATCCACGCGTGGGTAAAAATAAGATCTACACCTTTCATTTTGACTCCATCGGCTAATTCTCGACTGATCTTAAATTTAACAGTACGAGGTGATTATACTGTTAAATGTCCGCGTAAAATTCATAACTTCTACATACGGACTCTGTTTTCGTCTATCTTTTTACCGTTGAGTTCCTATTAATGAGATCTTCAATTCTCATTTAGGTCGCGTAGGCCAAAAACCGCTCAATCTAAAATTTGAGTTTCGGGCTGTACACTGCTAAGCCGAAACTCGCTCTATCGTAAATTCACTATTTACGCTACACGGTATCATGTCGGTTCCATCGCGAAACTTCGACGGGTCATAATTTTTTCGTTACAACTCGGATTTCGGCGTTCTTTATATCTCCGGAATCCTTGTTTCGACCAATACAACTTTATGTAAGATATCGGTTTTATCTCACACTTTAATTTTGACACTTATGTTTATCTTTTATGTATTTTACATTTATAAATAAGTAATAAGCACATAAATACACATAATTCACATAATACTCAAATATTCCATATTTATTACTTTAGAAAGAGTTACAATAGTTGACCTAGACTATTACATTGTCTAAAAATGCTTAGCCCCGAAACCCGGGCGTTACAGCAGCCATCTAGGTTGCTAAGTTTGTTGAAGAAATGATCAAAGGTATAATTGCCAACAAGGTTGAAGTTGGCGAGAAGAGGAAGTTTGAAGGATCTTCAAGGTCCAACAAGAACGTGTTCTCAAAGTCTAGAGGAGGAGGAGGTGAAGCAAAATGGTGTAAGAAGTGTAAAAAGAAACACTCTGTAAAATGTGGCGAGGAGGTGACTTGTTTCAAGTGTGGGAAGACCGGGCATTACGCCAATTAGTGTACATTCAACAAAAGGGTGTGTTACTGGCGTAATGAATAAGGACACTTCAAGCAATACTGTCCAAATATGGAAGGAGCTACAAAGCCAAACGTACCACCGAAGCCAAAGGCAAGAGCATTCCAGACGATCCTTAATGAAGCAGGCGAGGACGGAAGGGATTAGGAGTAAGGATCAATAAAGTAGCTATATAGTATCATGTGGTTTAGCCTAATATACGTTGCATAATGTAGGGTGAGCTTGAATACCCATGTAATCGTTTTTGTTGAAACAAAAAGTGACCCTCTTTAACTTATCGATCCGCAGTCTTGTTTGTCTACCACAATTAGTTCTATTACCGCAATTGGAGATGCTACCACAACTGAAGTGTGTCGACCGAAGTTGAAGAAGTTGTTTTGTGAACCGGAGTGAACCGTAACCACTACCACAATGAAGACTAATGAAGACCTTTTGATTACATTAACTGACTTAGGGTGTTAACATTACTTTATCCAGTGAACCTTGCATGGTCACTTAAGTCAGTAGAATATTTTGATGGGTTTCTAGCAAAACATCATCCTATGGTGTACATGCAAACCCTAATAACTTTTGGATCTAGTTTGTCTAATGAACATGCAATTGAATATCCAAAGCTATAAACCCTAGATCTAGCATACAATTAATCATATTAACATAAAATAGGGTTTAGATCTGACCTTTGATTGTTATATAGCAATAACAATCAATTCTTAGCTTCATAAAGCTTAGTGCCTCAAGTGTTGCACCTCTAATGGAGTCACAAACACCACTAAGCAACAAGATCAAGAAGAGAAGAGAGGGGAGGCACCAAAAACAGCTGGAAACCCTAATCCAAGTGTTAGCCACGTTTTTGGTGCCTAAGGGCTCCTTATATACTTAGGCAATTAGGGTTATCTAACAAGGAAACCCTAATTTGACTGCTTAAGCCCTAAGCAACCCATTGACTCCTTCTTTAGAAGCCTTGGAGACTTCTAATGGGTTTCCTCCATAGAATTCGTCCACTCCACCTTCTATGGAGTCCATAAGCCCATTTATGTAATTATCTTATAATTACACAATAAGTCCCTTAAGTTTAATTAATCTCTTTTAGCCACAAAACTAATTCTTGATTAATTCTTGACTAATATTAATTAAACATTATGATTTCTCCTTTAATATATTATTCTTTTAATACATTAATAAATCATAATTAAACCTTTCTCCCCTTAATTCATCCTACATATTGCTATGGTGAAGGCAACCCAAAAGGACCATGCTCATAATTGGGTCAAGTACATACCAAAATAGTTATGGACTTAGACACTAATCCAACATATTTGTTGTTTATTTTAGATGTAACTTTATAGGACTCTATAAATAGAGACTCATTTCTTCATGTAATATGCACCTATTTCACGACCTGTAGAAGTTTTCACTAAAATACAAAGATCATTCTCTCTTATCTCTATCTTATCTAATATTCGAGATCCTCTTCATCTTAAACTGTTCACACTTACTAACTCATGTTTGACTGCAAACCTTGTTACGAATCAGTTTGATGTTTACTTGATATAACTTGTTGTTATTTACATTTGCTTTACATTTCCGCAACTAACCATCTAACATTTCTAACTTATTATTATTGAGTTAACTTGATCCTTTGAGATTAACTTATTCTGCAACTATTATCTTGTACTAACGTTTGTTCAAGTGATTCTCAAAAGTTTTTCTCTCAACAATTGGTATTAGAGCCAAAGTGGTTGCTTTTTTAACAAAACTCTGATTTTGAAAAGCCTTCTATACCACTAAAGCTTATTCTTAAAAACCCAAAAAGAAACAAACAAAAAAAAAACAAAACAAAGGAAATATGGCACAAACTTTATCATTGAACGTTTCCAACAGTGCTGGAGGCTCGAACAGAGCATCAATACTTGTTGCAAATGAATACCATCATTGGTCCCAAAGGATGGAAAGGTATCTTAAGAGGCTCGGAAGAGACGTGTGAAGATATGTGGAAGAAGGACCCTATGTCCTTATTCTTACTCCTTTTCAAGCAGATGGTGCTCAAGCCCGACTAAGTGGAGGTCAAGCTGCAATGAATCGACCAACCAATGATAATCTTGACAAGATGGAAAATGATGCCATAGCCTTATATGAAATCTCTTGCGGTGTTGCTCCAGATAACTTTGATATCATCATCAACTGCAAATCTGCTAAGGAGATTTGGGATGTGCTCAAGAATCTCTATCAAGGGTCAGAACAATCTCAGAATAAGAAACTCACCGCAACTCTTAATGAGTTTAACAACTTTAAATCTCTTCCTAGTGAAATTTTAGACGACTCGTTCAAACAATTCAATCACATCATCACAAAGTTATCAAATGTCGGTACAGTTCGAAGCAATCATGAAACAAACCTATAGTTTCTCAACGGTTTGGGAAGACATTGGTCAACCGCAAAGATGAACGTACAAGGAGATAAAAAGATTCATACGATGTCCTTGTTCAAACTTTACGGAGAACTTCAAGCACAAGAATCAATTGTGTTGAAAGATAGTGCTGACCTCGGTGGACCACTTGCCCTGATAGCTCAAACCCCACAAGTCAAAACTCCATAGTACTCATATCCCACAAAATCATCTTATCCACTTTCATATGACAACCCACCACGGACGTATGAAGTTGATGCTAAAATGGATGGTAAAGAAGAATTTCAAAATGCCATCGCTTTGGTTAGCCAACAATTCAGCAGGCTACCACCATCATTTCGTAAAAATCAGCAATTTTCAAAACCACCATTTAACCGCAACTTCAATCCGTAGAACAACCACTCACGATATCCTCAAAACCCTCACCATCCACCACAACTACAGAATGCACATCATTCCAAAGAGGCACCACAGTCCAACAAACCATCTGACTCATGTACCTCAACTGAAGAGAAAAATGAATTCATTATTTGTCACAAGTGCCATAAAGAAAATCACTTTGATATAGATTGTAAAGCAAATGTGGTAAAGTACAAGGCATTATATCTTAGAATGGCCCAAGAGATGGAAGAAAAGGAAAAGGCAAGAGTGTATGTTGCTCAAGTGAAGAGGGATCATCAAGTGTGGTCATCTGGAGATGAAGATGAAGATTTTGACAACAACAACATAAAAGGGAAGATATGCATGGTTGCAGCTGCTGAAGAGGGCAGATCGACGAATTTGGAGAGGATTTACTGCTACATGGACAAAGATGGCACCCTCAGCATCGTCGAACAGGTAAAAATATGATCCATTCTAATTATTTCAGCATGCATGCATGATTGTGAACCATACTTAGAAAGACTTAATGACACGTGTGCTGTCGTCCTTTCAGACTACAACAAATCACTAGATGAAAATAATAT
The DNA here is from genome assembly GCF_002870075.4 of Lactuca sativa. Classification (NCBI taxonomy): domain Eukaryota; kingdom Viridiplantae; phylum Streptophyta; class Magnoliopsida; order Asterales; family Asteraceae; genus Lactuca; species Lactuca sativa. The sequence goes on along the minus strand of NC_056625.2, from coordinate 64,598,214 downwards.
AGCATCCCAAGAGCTATATCACGTGAGAGGAAGACTTGAGGATGAGAGACTTAAGGTTGCCATGCTAGAAAAGGATATGTTGTTAGAAAAGGATGCTAGGATGTTGAAAGAAATTCAGTTAGATATAGCTTTAAATCAAATGGATTTAGCCTAGAAAGAAATTGTACGTTTGAATCAATTAATAGAAAAACTTTTTAATGAATTTGAAGCAATTGAAAACGTAGTTAACAATGGGACTGTAGACAACACCTATAACCGGGGATGGTCCAGTGGGTACTCAGCCAATGAGAACTCAACTCCCCGATTCAATGTTGATCGTCCATACGTCCCACCAGAACATGAGTTTCCTTATCCAGTCAATGACAAAACGTTCCCCGAAGACATAAGATGCCACTTCGGCAGACTTCATGAATTGAGTAATAATTGTGTCATCGAGGAAATTCTTCCTGGATCCTCGGGTAATCCAAGTGATCAATTACCCATCATTGGCACAATTTGTAACGCTCGTGTTTCGAGGCTAAGCATTGTTCGTTATAAGTTGGATTTTAGTGTTCTTTATATCTCCGAAATCCTTGTTACGACCACTTCAACTTTCTGTTGGGTTTTAAGTACCATAACACTCTTATGGTGCACATACAACCCTAATGATTTGTATCTAAGTTTTCTCTAGTTATACATGCAACAAAAGTTATCCAAAGCATTAAACCTATCTAGCATACAAATTTGGTACATGAATCATAAAACTAGTTTTAAGAATACCTCTTATTTGTAGCTTGTAGTTGTTGGCCTTTCAAGAGCTTATCAACTCAAGTGTGATGCCTCAAACAAGTCACAAACACCATGAACAAATGGAGGAATTTGAGAGAGAGGCTAAAACCACCAAAATCGGCTAGGGTTCTCTTAGAACCCTTGGGGTTGTGAATTTGGAGCTAAGGGGTTACTTCTATAGTGTGGAATTCCTAGGGTTTCAACTTGTAAATCCTAATTCATTCCTTGGGCCTTTAATCCAATAATCCATATGATAAGCCCTATGGACTAACACTTCATGGACTCTCACAGAAACTTAGTCCATCACTAATCAATCATGGATCATTGGCCCACACTATATGTATTACTGATTTACCAAATCAGTCCTCTTAAATTTAATCAGTCTCTTTTGATCACTAAATTAATTCTTGATCAATACCAATTAAATAATATGATTTCTCAATTAATATATTATTCTTATAATTTATTAATAAATCACAATTAACCTCTTTCTCAAATATCCATCTTGTCAAATTGTTATGGTGAAGGCAACCCGAAATGGACTATGCTACTCTTGGGTCAAGTACATACCAATTATAGTTATGAGCTTAGACACCTAATCCAACACTTTCTTCATAGATATTGGGTCTATCTATTACTTTATTTTTGATACTTATTATCTCTAAATTGACTAGCCCGAATCTGCGGGTGTTACACGTGGGTAAAACCTAAATATGTTACCCACATTGATTTATTTATAAGAAATTAGTGTTTTCCTAAATTTTATCCACATATTACCCACATATTTGAAAATACGTAGGTAATGGCCATATTTTTCCCCAAAAAAAGTTTTCTTAAATAAAATTTTGTATGTAATCCATTACAATTGCTTTATAAATCAAGGTTTTTTGATTTATGGAAAATTCATGTCAAATCTATGGCTAATTTTTGTGAGTGATAGCCTATTATGTAGCGGTGATTGCCATATCAACTATACACAAGAACCATTGTCCAATCCTAGATGCCTAATCAACTAAAGATTGGAGATATAATTTCACGAATGATTTTTTAAGCACCATAATCTCCACCATGAGGACAAATTCGACCATATAATACCAGAATATTGGCTACATAGGAGCATATACTCTTTCTTTAGGATGTTAACAAAACACTACTAGAAAATAGTCCTTTAATGACGCGCGCTGATAGAGGACGCGCATTTGTACGTGCCCTAAAAAATAATGTTAGCTTTGCAAAATGTGAAGGATAGAAGGCACACATTTTTACGTGCCCTAAAATTAATGTCCAAAAAAAACACAGAGGGCACCTACCATAAAAAGCGTGTCGTGTAAAGATGTTGTTTTATATTTTTTTTAGGGAGGCGCGTTCTCACTTTTATTTAATCGGCGATGGTGGGAAATGAAATCCCAAAAAATTAAACACCCGCCTAATGCTTCTCTCCTTCTACAATCCTCTAACAAAGAACCCTAATTCTATTGTGAGGCTGTCAATCCTTTTGAAGCAGCCCGTCTTCCTGTACCTTGATCTGCACTTTCTCTCCCTTCTCTTTGCAAGCCCTAAGCCGCCATCACCAGCATCAAACCCAATCAGCTCTAAGCGGCCATGGATTCTGTAAAGAGTGTTTGTCTCAAATGTTTTCATCAGCGCCATCAAACACTACTCTCTCTCCCTTCTCTATCCACGATGTCGCCAAGTCTTCGTATATATTCATCAGCACCATTCGACAAAAAGAACTAGGGCTTTGAACCACAACTCAATAAATTTTTCAGAGAGATCCAGCGGCTCCACTCACTCAAAACACCTTCGATTGAAGGTTATGTGACTCCTTAATCTCCTCATTCTCTCCTCGTCGTTGTCGTATGTCGCCCTCCCTCGCTGTCTCCTTCTATCTATGCCCTTCTACTTCTCCCCTGAACATTCTTAAGACTAACAATAAAGGTATTTAGTTTACTTAAGCTGGATATCCAATCTCAACGATAAAGTAGCGATGCGTCACATGGACGTATACATGGAACAAGAAGAGAAGTATACTAAAGCTATTTTAGCAGACACTGATCGCCTTCAATCCAAACTCCAACCAGAAATGGCATCTCGCATGTCTTCTCATGCTCTCCACTCCTCCATTTCGTCGGGGGCCCTAGTACCTTCAATTTCCATTTGCACTTCATTTGAAGCTTGTTGATTTCTTTTGGATCTGAATTCAAATTATGTGTTCTTCTTTAGCAATTTGGAGGTGGAATTCAGGTTGTATTTATGTGTTTTCAACCACATATTCAAAGGTATTATTATACTCTTTATGGGTTTCATTTCTTTTATTTCATTTATTTTTCTTTCAATAATCATTCAAACTTCAAATTCTTTAGGCTTTTCTGATCAATGCAGTTGATCCTCTCTCTGGTTTAACATTCGTGTGGGAATGTGAAGCTTGTGCACATTGCATTATCGAGTACTTCCATAGCAATGATAATCATGTGATTGCTGGTGCATTGTTAGGAGTTGGGGTTGTAAACTGTGGTATCAAGAATGATTGTGACCCTGTGAGTGCTTAATTTGCATTTTTCTTTCTGACCTGTTGTTGTTGGTTGTTGGTTGTGATTTTATTTTGGATTGGGTTGTTTCAGGTGTTGGCACTTTTTGCTGATTATCTGGATAAAGAAGATGCTTCCATTAGAATTGGACCCATAACTGGTCTGGGCCTTGCATATGTGGGTACCCAGAATGAACAGGTAGGTCCCCATAACTGTTCGATGATTTTCCTCTGAGAAAGTTTTTTTTTTATCTATGATTGCTTTGTTTTAATGGATCTTACGAAAGGATTCTTGAATCTGTGATTTTATAAGATCAAGTGCTCACATTCACTTTTTCTTTTCTTCACATTGATAGTGATCTGGCTACAGAAAGAATCCATGATGCTAAGAACGTTATTTTCACAGCTCAGCTACCTCCAAAAAAAGGTGAGAAATTTTCTTCACTTTTAAAGACATTCAGTCATTACAAAAACTAAAATGAACCAGCAAAGTACAAGAAGATTTAGAAACTCGGTTTCATCATTTCAAAGATGGATTGTGTTCTTGCAATGATTACTCGTGAAAAATTGTGAGTTTGTGACACTTTATTTCACTTTTTAGCCTTATTGAACAGAAATTTTATCATATCTTTTGACAAAAAACTTGTTTAAAATGGTAAATAGAGAACCAGAACACATCAAAATGACAACATCTATATCATATAACATTATAACCCAGAGCTGAATAATTTACAAGATGATAAAGTTAGCATTTTTCTTAGAAAAACACCACAGCGTTTATAAAAAAAATACACATTCATACTTGATCACCTTGTGATTTGGGCATTAATAGCACTGGTTAAAACAGAAAAAGAAACCTTTTGGCTTATTATGTTCCATTTCTCTAGGGGTATCCCCTATAAAATTGTAGACTGCCATTAAAGCACTTGTGCCTGGAGATTCTGGAGACATGGGGGCATTTTCATTAACAAAAAGGCGAGAAGGAAGTATGGGTTTGGAGGGCAAAATGGTCGAAAATTAATGTAACAACATTTGTATGATTTGACTGAAGTTTGGTCTAGCATCTGGATCCTCCATCCAACATGAACTCAGAATCATTGCTAAATCTTCTGGTAGATCTTCCTAACTTGGCCTTACATTCTGAAAAAGATAAAAACCAAGTGAATATTACTATTTTACCCTTAAGGAGATATGGTTGAAGTTACTATTTTACCTTGAAAGCTGCAACATAAGCAGCTTGGAGGTTGGACATTCCCTCAAAGGGTAGTCTGTTGTGTAAAAGTTCCCATAATACAATTGCAAAGCTATAAGCATCTACTTTCTGGTTGTAATGTTTCTTTTCTCCTTGCCTTAGTGTCACATTGCCATATAACTATTAAAAAAGAAACATTTTAAAATCTTTATCTTTGATAAAAAAGAAAAAAAAAGATTAAAAAAATTAGCTCTGGAGCCATCCAACGATATGTCCCTGTTTCAGCTATCATCTCTGTAAGTGTCTCTTCTCTTGCTAATCCAAAATCTACAAGTTTTAGTGTTCTTTGATCTTTTGTTAACACCAAGTTTTCTATAGAACATTAGAAATTAAATTAATTATAGGATTTAATAGAGATAATTTGTCATTAAAAGTTTTATAATTCAAAATGGGTTAGGAATCATTGCCAATTTCTCACTATGACGAAAAACCGATTTTTCTTTATCATATTTATCTGCCTCCAATCTTGCATCTTCTATATTCATCACATAACCAACCAACTTTATCTTCTTCATCATCTTTTCAATAGCTGCATATATTTTCTCAGACTCAAAATTCGCATCATCTTTCAGCAACAAACTCATGAATGACACCATTGACAGCTACAACCTGGAGTCTTTTTAATAACACCCTTTTCTTTCATCTCTCTTCTTACCCTAGATGCATCTTCTAATCTACCAACTGATGCATATATACTAGCTAGAAGTAAATAGTCTCCACTATGAATAGTTTCCAAATTCATTATCTTCTTCAATGACTCTTCTCCAATTGCCAGGTATTGCCTAATTTTTTATAAACATTTTCAAACTGAAAACTTGCTAAAAAACTAGCTTGCTATAGGTTTACCCATAGGAATGTTCTGAGGGTGTATCCTAAAGGGATACGAGTTGACTCATCTAACTACAACCCACTGATTGGGTGGATGCATGGAGCTCAGATGGTGGCATTTAATATGCAGGTTAGAAATATAATATATATCTAACAATTTGGTATCTATTCTGTCAAAATTTTCATATCCATCTCTTAAGCCAAACTATGTTCCTTTGTTTGCTTATGTTTCTGGATTCATCTTCTTTTATCTACTTATTCTGCAATTACAGGCTTACAGCTACGTGGATGTTCATAGAATTAGTAGTAGATTCTTATTTATTGAACTTTACATATAAACCAAGCTTAAGATACCAAAAAGAAAATACAATGTTTTCTTGTTTTCTTCAGCCATCACATATTCACATGTCATTTTTTTGTTTGTTGATATACTTTTTATGATCTATAATAATATAATACTATCCTTCTTTTGGTTGTGTCAACTTTATTTCTACATAAAGGGGTTAATGTCATAATATAGTAACCAAGTCTCAAGTTTGTTCCATCTAGGTACTTTAAACTTTTTTTGAATAGGTTTTGCCACCCATGTTTCATTTATATGAAATAAGGTAAAATATAACTTATTTGACCTTTTTTAACTTTTGACTATAGACTTAACAGTGATGTGGCATCATATTTGATTTAATTTCTACCTTGATGATTCCAAGCCTCTGATCGGAATCATAGCCGACCGATTCCCATGGCAAGTGAAAAATGCTATTTTGTCAACTTTGACCATCATATATATAAATTTTGTGTTACTATTTAGTTTGCACGCCTTGAAGATGCTAGAGCTGCATAGAGTTTAAATGAAAAATTGTAGATTGCAGGTCGAATGATGAAGCTACAAATTTCTCCTGTGATTGTGTTAAGATTAATCGTCTGGATGTTAGTGAATGACCATTTTACCCTTTCTGTAAAATCAGCCTTTTGACTTCATTTATTTCATATATCTATAAGAATGTACAAAACTGTTAATTTTTTTTATATATAAAATTTGAATTGTAATTTGTAAATACTTATAGATTGAGCGGAATGTGAGATCAGGCCCTTTAAGAAACATCGATTCTGCTCGAATATCGATTCCCAGGACTGTAAAGTATGATGACTCACAGCAGTGGTAAGTTTTTAGGTTTCTTATTTTTTGAAAACTAATTTCTTTTTTCTTTTGTCATTCCTAATTTTTATACAACATATCTTCATTCTTGTAAATTATTTGTTGGAATTTAGAAACAAAAGTTAACAGATAAGTAATTCAACTCCCTTGTAAATATTTTTACAAATATATTGAATTCCTTTTGTGCAAATTGATTGATCTTGCTGTTGTATGTACAGCTATCGACACAAAGCATGATTGGAGGAAACAAAACAATATTGGAGAGGATGGTAAAAATTAACTCTTTGATATTTGTAGTCATTGAAGGAATTTTTTTTATTATGTTTAACTTTCTATTTTTGTAAATAAAAAAAATTCAGGTATGAAGGCCTCTCGGAAAATTTCTTGTCATCTCCTGTCCCAAAGCTGTTGTTGTTGGCTGGAACAGATAGACTTGACAGGTATAATAGATGTTTATGGGCCTTCCATGTTAATAACAAAATACCACACTCTGGAAAACAATTAAGGATTGTTTAAGCATATAACTTGTTTATGGGCCTTCTTAGGATATGACCTAATATAAATACTCCCAAGTTTTTATCTGTTTCGATAGAATTTTGTATAAAATTGTCCATATACTTTGTGAGACTTAATTTTTTTCTTACATTTCCTTTATCTGTAAGACAAGGAGGAATCTTCAAGGTCCCTTCTAGAAATGAGTAACCCCCATTGTAAGAGAGCTTGCATGGATGTCGGAATTCCAAATAGCAACATTTTATATAAAATTGTCCATATACTTTGTGTATTTATTTAAATTTTCTTGAAGAATGAACATGGTTTATTAGTTGTTTCTGATACGAACATGTTTATTGGTTGTCTGAAAGGAGGTGACGCCTGGATTTGGGAATGGATTTCAAGCTACTCCAAAGACTAGCACTACCATCCAGATTCACAAAGTTTATGGAAGCTCTTATCGTTCGCCTTCTGCTCATACATGGTAAGATAATCATGTTTCTCTGTTAAATTACCTTTTTGCCCCTGAGCTATGTCACACTTCAAAAGAAGCATGCTACATTTTTCCATGTCAAAATTTTGCCTCTGAGCTATCTGCAGGCACTGCCAAATCCTTCAAAAGAAGCATGCTACATTTTTCTATGTCAACTTTTTCCAATGTTTTGGCTTTTGCAGCTGCATAGTTTCCAATGTTTTGGCTTTTGTTTGGCAGCTTGGATAAACTTGTAGCACCTGATCGTCCATGCCACTCTTGGTAAAACAAATTTATAGTGTACTTCTTCCATTCATGCTAGTAATTTCTCATTATGATGTGTTGTTTCTTGTGCAATTTTATTTTTAGGAGGTATTTTACTTTATTAAATGTTTAAAGTTACAGGACATGAGTATGGACACATCATGGAACATTTTAGGACAGTTGTTGGTCTTCCTCTTGGTGATCCATCAATGAAGTGGCCAACTTGCATCATGTAATAACATTTTAGGCGAAGATGTAGGTATATGTTCTTTTTAATGAATAATGTAATCATATTTATGAATATGAAATAAAGTTTGTTATTTAGTATGTGATAATCATGTATAAGGAGAAAACAATTTCTATTGATTTGTTTTATCTTTCCATGGATTGACTATTTGTATGACATTAAATTTTATGCAATGGATTGTATTTTTTGTATAGTATTTTATTTTTTGTTATGAGACATTAAATGTAAATTTAATTTGAAAATTAGTAAATCTATAAATAATATTTTTTTTAAACATTTAAAATTACGATACGCAAAAATGTGTGTCATCTTCATTTATGACATGGCCTTTCTTGACAGGGCTTCTTTGATACGCATTGCGTGTCATAAACACGCGCGTCGTAAGGTTACAACACGCTAATGCGCGTCGTCTTCCTTTATGACAGGGACTTCCTTGATACGCATTGCGTGTCATAATTGTGCGTCGTAAATGAGCGTCGTCTCTCTTTATGACAGGACCTTTCTTGACGCGCATTTGCGCGTCGTCTGAGCCTTTTACGACGCGCAATGAGCGTCGTAAAAGGCTGTTTTTCTAGTAGTGAAAAGAAATTAGATACCTGTAAGCTATGTAGTCAATCGTTGGTGCTATAATGACATTATAACGGTTAGCGGAGGGAAATAAATACTATTTCAAAATAGCGGCGGCGCTATCAGCGCTACGATTTATCACTATTTACCATGATTATGGTCACCGCTATAGCGGTGCTATAACCGCCGTAACACCCTGTTGTTTAGGTACTTTTAAACTCATCCTTATAAATTTAACTCATGTCATTTTGGTCCCTGTAGTAGAAGTAAATAGTCATGAGAAGTCCTAATGGCAAAATCGTAATTTAGAAGGAATGAGAGTACGCCATACGTACGTGTGTACACTTAGCGTACTCATCAGATGTTGAAAACCCTAATTTTTATGGTTGAGCCCTATATAATTCCCATTATGACCCTATTTCCCTCACCCTTTCAGTCTCACCCTCCTTGAGTTGATCTTGCAAGCCCTAGCCTTGTGTGTGTTGAGCTTGTGTGTGTGTGTTCTTGGTGTTCAAGAAAAAAGAAATGATTCTTTGAGAAGCTTTGGTGTGAGATTCAAGCTTATAGATCTGAGATCTTCATCTCATTGGGAGGCCGCAAAAGGTATAAAGCCTTGAACCTTACTTGTATTTCTTAAAGATCTAGCCATATGGCCGGAGTTTTATGAGTTTTGTCCCTTTTCTTGGAATTAATGAGTAAATGGTACTCTAAGACCAAAGGAGTTGCCTTTTCAGAAGATTTGAGTTGTGTTAAGTCATAAAAATGCTTTCTTGACTCACTTAGTGCTTGCATGCAAAGTGTAGAGGTCTTTAGCGGTTAAGACCAACTAAGAGGTTAGTTTTGGGTCTTAATGATGCATGCATAACCATAAAGTTGGAAAGTTTATGGTTAAGAGCACCTTCATGGACTTGGATTTGGTTATTAGACGTTTGGACTAAACGGATTAAGCCCTTATTCGAAGATTTGCATGGCCACCGCGTACGTTGGGCGTACTAAGGCTTAGGTGGTCAACGACGTGATTCTTGGTCAAGGCGGAGTACGCTGAGCATACAGCTAGGTACGCCCCGCGTACTCAGTCTATTGGGTTTAACAAGTTTGGGCCACCTTTTGGGCTTAGATGCTTGGGCCCTTATTGGACCATCTGAGTATTGGTGTTTTGGGTTAAGTGAAGGGATGGAATTTAGGGTAAATCCCAAGTAGGAGTTTGGGCCCAATTTGGAAAATTGGGCCGAATATGGGCCTTAAGTGATTACTTAATTTTAGGCCTGGGTCTTAGCCCAACTATGGAAAGGGTAAAGTGGCCTTTTACCCTAATGATGGACTATTAGCTAAGGTTTGTAATCCAATTATTAATTGGATGATTATTTTGTTGTGATAGCGTGGGGATTTTAGTGAGCCAACAACTGGAGACTTTCCGTGTGATTCAGCAGTGTGAGGTGAGATTTCCTCACTGTACTTACGGGTCGAAGGCACCAATACCGACTCATTGGTTTGATAACTTGATATTCGTTGATATGTTGAGTATGGAATAGTTATGCATGCTAGTTTTGTTATGCTAGTCTGGTAGATCTGTAGGACTACATGTGATACTGTCCATTTATCTGTGTATGATGTTATCTGTTATATGTCGACATATTGTGTGGGTTGGGTTGAGGTTGTACTGCTCCGTGCGGTAGCCAACAAATCCTGGAGCAAGCCAGATATGAGTTGAGGCCAGGGAGGGCATGTCAAACTCATACTGATGGTTCATGAGCATTCTATATACAAGTTGAGGGCCAGGAAGGGCATGTCAGACTTGTACCGAGGGCTTAGTGGTTTTTAATCTGAGGACTGATCTGGTCGAGGAGCAAGCCAGGCATAAGTTGTGGGCCGAGGGCAAGCCAGACTTATGTTGTGGGATCTAGGGTAATCCGGTCTGTTAGTTGTGGACCCATTGCATGCTGTTATCATATATGTGCTATTTGTTTGTGTATTGGTATTTTGGGAGAACTCACTAAGCTTTGGGCTTACAAATTTAGATTATGTTTTAAGTACCTAAGAGGATTACGGGAAGGCAAAGGCGTGATCATGTACCTCATCGTGATTGGTTTTGTGATTTTGGGCAAACTTTGATATTAGGCCAGTTTTGAAAACTATTTTGTAAACAAGGATGATTTTTGGGTTGTTTAAAAAGTTTAAAATTTTCACGAGTTTTATGGATGTTACAACCGCTATTTCAATAAATTCAATTTTTGGGTTATTTTACATAAAAAAAAGTTTTTTGTGTCATTCTACTGAATAAAATTGTGATTTTGTGATTGTCATGACTTTCATCGAAACCATGTATGTGTTGTCTTGCTAATTGTGTTGATGACTTGAAGTACTACATTATGATTAACTATCAAATTACTTAATGATTGTATTTGTTAACTGTGATTGTGTCGAAGTATGATAAAATGGTAAGTAATGCTTATGTTTTCTTGTTGATTGTGTTAAAGTATGATTAAGTAACAATTTTGTGAAGTATGATTAACTAAATATGATATGTGAACTACGATTTACTGATTAACTAATTAACTGGATTGGATTGAACATTGAAGTATGATTTACTGATTAATACTCTAATATATATAAATTCTACATAATATAAAAAACGATATACCAGTGCTATACCGCCGCAAGAACCGAGATTTCAAATAGCGGCCGGTGATCGCTATTATATTTTTTACCGCGATAACTGCTTATCATGTAAGAAAAAAGCTTTCTAAGTACGATTTGTCAAAGATAACCAACGATGATCTATTTCTGTGTCAAAATAATGCTTGAATGTAAAAGAAACAATGTGAAGTGCATTTCTTATAGATATGACTAATATATAAACTTTTAGAGTTCTAGTTACTTGATATCATATCTAACTAGGGATAATAACTTAAAAGGGTAATATATTTTTCGATTTGTACACATTTGGTCATTGAGTTTTTTTTTCGTCCACATTTACACATTCAACTTGTTAAACTGTACACATTCAGTCCTTATGATCGGTTACTCCAGGTTAGCCGGTAAAAATGACTTAATAGGGTAATATATTTCTCATTTTGTGCACATTTAGTCCTCAATATTTTTCGCACATTTAGTCCTTAATATTTTTTTGTTACAAAATAAGTCTTTTTTTGTTTTTGTACTCATTCAATACTTATAACTGATCTATTTAGGTTTTCTCACAACATCTTACGCGAGACAATCATTAATGGGGTGTTTGGGGATGTTGATGCTTATGTCCATCGTGATCTCGACTACTTGGTTGCTTAGGTATTGTGTTGTGAACATCGTAACTTCTTCATACACTATCAAATTTTAACGGTCTTTATATACACATGTTCGGTTTTTTGATTCTAATACAACTCTCGTTTAAATTACTCTTGTTAAAAAGTAATATATTTTTTTACTTACGATTTTTATATCCATATTTTTTTATGAATGCATGCATGAATGTACTTTTTTATAACATCGTAAGTAAAAAAAAAAATAATACATTTTTACAGGAGTAATCTAAATGAAAGTTGTAGAAGGCTCGAAAACCGAACACGTGGATATAAAGATCGTTAAAATCCGATATCGTATGAAGAAATTACGACGTTTAGAAAACAATACTTAAGTCAAACCACAAGACCTAAGCAACTAAGCAGTCGAGATCGCAATGAACATAAGCATTAACAACCTCAAACACCTCATTAATAATTGTCCCATGTAAGATGTTGTGAGAAAAACCTAAGGAAATCACTCATAAGTACTGAATGAGTACAAAAGCAAAATTGACTTATGTTATAATAAATATATATATATATATTAAGGACTAAATGTGCAAAAAAAATATATATAAATGACTAAGTGTACAAAATGAGAAATATATTACCCTATTAACTAATTTTTTCCGGCTAACCCGAGTAGCCGATCATAAAGACTGAATGTGTACAGTTTAACAAGTTGAATGGGGTAAATGTGGACGAAAAAAAAATTCAATGACCAAATACGTAAAAATCGAAAAATATATTACTCTTTTAAAGTCATTACCTCCGTCTAACTATAATAAAACTAAAATAAAGATGACACGATGTCAAGTGTATTTCTTTTAAATTATGAATTATGAATACTATATAAATTTCTAGTTACCGGAGACCATATCAACTATATATAAGAACAATAATAAAGAAGAAAATTTGTGAAGTATATTTATTATAGATTATGAATACTATATAAACTTCTAGTTACTTGATAACCATATTCATGTTAGTTTCCATTCATGCAAAAGATTTTTGTAATTGATAATGGGGTCCATTATGTCATTTATACATAACCCAGAGGGTTGCGATATAATATTTTATTTCAACAGTAATTTCTGAGCGCTGTTGTGTAACGTGTGCTGTCTGAATTACCCTGTTCGTTCTACTTTTAGATCATCTTTCAGGCATCCGCCCCCTTTCACCTCGGTCCGTTCTCCACCACCAGTTCTTCTGCCATCACCACCACCGTAAATGATCTGTAATTTCACAAACCCTTGAGATGTCGTGATTTGCTGATCTCCAATGCAATCTCTCATTTCATGGAAAATGTGTTCCATTTAGATTGTCTGATCGATTGAACATTTTATCAAATTAAAATATATGAGATGGCTGCGAGTGCACCTTCGTCGTACGAAGAAACCGTCAATAATAACTCGAGGAGTAATAGTGAGCGATGTTGCGATGAGAGCTACAGTCTTAGCGCTGACGTCAGCGAGTCTGAAAGTTCTAGCAGTTTCTCCGGTCGCGGCTACAACTGCGGAGCTACTTCCAGTTCCTTGACATCCTCTCCACTCGGTGCTGCTTTCCGTACAGTTTCCGTCACCGATTCCATCTTTCCGCCGACGCCGTTCGCCTTCCCGCTGTTTAGCGGAAAGGATGACGTGATAGGTTGGGAGAAGAAGCAGCATAGGAAACAACATGATACCGATTTATCTGGTCAGTCTCCATTTCTTTCTGTAGGTTCATTATTATTTTGATTGCTGATTGTGACGTGATTTTTTGATATAAATTGCAAATACACTGTCACTCTATGTTTATAGGGGACAAACAAATTGATCACACATTTATACGGACATTACTGTTTGCGTTTCTCTCTCTCGGCATCTATATTTTCATATCGATCGAGCCATTAGTTTGACCAGTGATTTGGGGTTTTTTACTTTTTATACAACTCGAGATGAATTCCTATATCTACCCGTTGTTATACTCGGAGACAAATTTCTGTATTTGGCCTACTGCTACTTGTTTATTAGATCCAAGAACATTCCCCCTAATTGTTATCTTAACCTCATCTGCAACTTTTCATGGTTTACAGAGATCGACATGATGAAGGAACGTTTTGCTAAGCTTCTTCTCGGAGAAGACATGTCTGGAGGTGGCAAAGGAGTTTGCACTGCCCTAGCAATCTCAAATGCCATAACAAATCTATCTGGTCAGTGAACTTTTCTCTTCTTCTCTGCTAAACCGCCTAATCTATTACCCTTTTCTTATTGGAATCTGTTTCTGTTTGAAAAACAATAGCATCCGTGTTTGGAGAATTATGGAGGCTGGAGCCATTGGCACCACAGAAGAAGGTAATGTGGCAAAGGGAAATGGAATGGCTTTTATCAGTAAGTGACGCCATTGTAGATCTTGTCCCTTCAATCCAACACTTCCCTGGTGGAGGAACATATGAAGTTATGGTCCCACATCCACGATCCGATATGCATATGAATCTCCCTGCATTGAAAAAGCTCGATGCTATGTTAATTTGTATGCTTGATGGGTTTCACGATAAGGAGTTCTGTTATGTTGATCGTGGGATAGTATTAGCTGAAGCCGAGACTTGTGATACTCATGCATATCCATCAAATGTTTCAGCAGCAAGACCTTCAGTTAGGCAGGAAGAAAAATGGTGGTTACCTTATCCCAAAGTTCCTTCAAAAGGCTTATCAGAGGATGCCAGAAAGAAGCTGCACCAATGCAGGGATTGTGCAAACCAGATACTTAAAGCAGCCTTGGCCATAAATAGCAATGTACTTTCTGAAATGGAAATCCCAAATGCTTACTTGGAAACATTACCCAAGGTATGATTTCCTAAATTTGATTTAGGTTACTTGTGTTTTTATTTTTTAAGATTAAAAATTTTTGTATGTTGATTGGTGTAGAATGGAAAGGAGTGTTTGGGTGAAATCATCTATCGATACATAAGTGCAGACAAATTCTCCCCTGAATGTCTTCTTGATTGTCTTGATTTGTCATCAGAGCACCATACTCTTGAAGTAGCCAATCGTATTGAAGCAGCCATTCATGCGTGGAGACTAAAAGAGTATAAAAAACATCCAAAAAGCAAACGTTCATCTTCCACATGGAGTAAAAAAGTGAAAGGTCTACTTGCTGATAATGATAAGAACAATTCTCTAGCACAAAGAGCAGAAACCCTTCTACATAGCTTAAGACGCCGTTTTCCTGGGCTTCCACAAACTTCCTTGGATATGTCCAAGATTCAATATAACAGGGTACATTAATTATTACCTGATTTAAAATAATAATAATTATGATGATATTAAGAATAAGTAAATAAGGATGATGTTTGTAGGATGTTGGGCAGTCGATTCTAGAAAGCTACTCACGGGTGACTGAAAGTTTGGCATTTAACATAATGGCAAGAATTGATGATGTCATCTTTGTAGACGATGATGCTAGTAAACGTTGTGTTGTTTCGGAATCTTTGTCGATTTTCAATAAAAGAGGAGGTTTAGGAGGGACACCTGTCCAAAAGCGAATGTCCCCGAGCCCGTTTTCAATCCAACACTCATCGCCATTTGCCACTCCAACATTTTGTTTATCGCCTGCTGAAACAGACAGGCCATGGACTTATGCTGCTGGAAAAGCAACTGTTAATGCTCCAGAGCGCCATTGAGTTTTTAAGCACCTGTTTTTGTTTAATTATATGAGTAAAACAGAAGTAGTAGAGATTCTAATGTAATTGCTTTTCAAACAGTCCAGTAATAAAAGAGTTTTATTTTAAGGGGAGCATCTAAAGTAGTTTGGTTGTTGGTTGTTGGTTGTTACCAGACAAAGATATACCTAATTACATAATTTGGCTTCGACGACCTTGAGACCAAAAAATGTTATATATATATATAACATTTTTTGGTAAGAAGTATTGAATCCGCAATAGTAATCAAAGGTTTTAAGTGGATGGAAAATCATTTGTTGTTTTGGATCTTTTTGCAATTCCTTCTTAAATTAATGATCGTGTTTCAATTTTTTGCAATTTGTTTAACGCTATGAAAATGCTTCTATAGACGAGGGTGGCAATAACCGTTTAACACATGAAAATTTTGTATTTATAGGTATGTTCAGCAAATATACCTAAAAGACATAGCTTTTATTCATTGTATAAGTATTTACTTTTTATATAATAATTATAACTTTTTTGAAATATATATTTTTAATTAAAATGGCATTCAATAAAAATGTGATTTTTTCGGAGTAAACCTTTTAATTTTGTTTTACTACATGGAGACTCTTCTTTAGAAAGGATTACCAAGTTTTTGTTTTAAGCTCCCTACTCCCAAATACAATTTTAATTGTAGTTGTTTTTTCTTTCAAAAATAAAATATTGAGTCAAACTCCTATTGCCAAACACACGTGGTGCATGAATGATGAATTGCCGCAATCATATACTTGATGATTGATTCAAGGGTTGTTGAGCGGTGAAGATGAATAACATACAATAAATAGCATTTGAAAATAAAATAAAGTCAAAATTGTAAAAATGGTATATATGATTTGCTATTTTTTTTGGTAAGGTTAAAAAAAAAATTAATAGCAAAAAAGTCTATATTTGATGGTTTTGCTGCGGTTTTGGTTTCTATCTTGTTAAGTTTAACAACATGACTGTTAACTAGGGGTGCAAACGAGCCAAGCTACTCTTGAGCTACTCGGGATCAGATCGTTAAAAGTTCGACTCGAAACCGATTTTAAACGAGTCCGAGCCGAGCTCGAGCTTAATATTAAGCTTGTTTATTAAACGAGCTCGAGCTCGAGCCTATGTCACTAAGCTCGTTTAGGCTCGCGAGCCTAAACGAGCCTTTATATAAAATAATTTATTATTATTTTTATATATTAAAATAAAAACATATTTCGGGATTAGGTATTTAGGGTATTAGTAAACGAGCTTCTTAACGAGCTCGAGCCGAGCTTAAGCTTATTTAGGCACGTCAGACAAAAAACGAGTCGTGCCCGAGCCCGAGTCGAGCTTGTATATTTATTTACGAGCTCGAGCCGAACTCGGTACAAGAAGTTCGATTCGAGCCGAGCTCGAGCTCGAGCTCAAGCCTCGTATAACTTAAACGAGCCCGAGCCGAGCCTGACCAAGCTCGGGATCAGCTCGGTTCGTTTGCACCCCTACTGTTAACTTTTGACAAATGACGGGTTTACCCCTACAGACCATTCCTGCAGTTTTATCTTTACCAAACTACAAGGACCAATTATGCAAATTTTCTTTTTTATTTTATTGAATTCTTTTAATTAATTCATTTTTAACTTCTTTCTTATTGTATTATTTTTTTATTAGATTATTATATATTAATAAATATTATTTCTAATATATTAGATTTATATATTAATAAGTATTACTTTATTTGATTATTAATTTTTAATTAATTTTTTTTGAATTTCTTCTTTATTGAATTAATTCTTTTTTCATTAGATTATTATCTATTAATAAATATTGATTTTATTATATTATATTTATATCTTAACAAATATTGTTTTATTATATTAATAATTAGTTGTGAGACACATGTATTACATGAGATAGTTTAAAAAAAAGTTAAATATAAAAGTCAAAATATTTGAGCACTTTGAATTTATAAGAAAATAAGAAAAATATTGAATTATTATAACAAAAATATTTTTTATCTTTTAAATTTAAACAAATACTAAATTAAATAAATAAAAGAAACTAATAATCTTTAATTTTGAAATAAAAATGTAAGTTCATTAATGAAATTGATATCAATTTATTACTACATTTATTGCAAGTATTATATTAAAATATTATGTGAATTTTAATAAAATATAAAAACTCATAAAATGACATGTGGAAAAAATTAATTCAAAATAACCATAAAATGACATTTGGCAAATTGAATAAGAGTGTGGCAATTAGAGAAGATTTTTTAATAATAATTTTTTTAAAATTTCTTCTTTATTGGATTAATTCTTTTTTATTGGATTGTTATATATTAATAAATATTTTTTTACCACAAAATATTTTTTTATTAATAAATATTACTTTATTGTATTATTAATTTCTTTTAACCTTTTTATTACGTTAATTCTTTTTATTGGGTTATTATTTTTAATTTATTATTTTTATATATAATAAATATCATTTTATTGGATTGATAATTTATAATGTATAATATTATTTTTTTAAATTTCATTGGTTCCACCACAAAGTCGTCAGAATACGCAAAAGTGTCGCGTCCCATCGTCGAAAATTGGCAGAACAACTGACAATCGCCTTCATCGATTGTTCGACAGAAACCCCACTAACTTGTTACACCCAATGAAGCCAATAGCCACCTAAGATAACCTCATCATAATCCATCGGAATCCTATATATTTGCTACTAAGCCGATCATATTCTGCTACAATCACCAGGAGGTCTGATCCAAGCACTCCTGGTTAGCTCCTCCATTCGTTGTAGACTGCCGAGTAGCGAGTACTTGGATTTGGTAATTCATGTAGAAATACTTTTAGGAAAATTATATATGTTAAAATCATAAGTTTATTGAAATATATAACAAATTTAGATATATGTGATTACACAAAAACTAAAATAAACACGATAACTGAGTGATGGAGGTGGTGTTGCTCAAAATATGTTATCTTCCAAATATTTAAAATAAATTAGGAGAGGTGGGGTGACTGAAATTTTTTAGTATTTTTATTTAAAACAATAAAGAAAGCAATTAAAAGAAAACAAAAACAATTAAAAAAATTATTTATTATAAACAAAAATAATAAATATAAAGTAATAATCTAATAAAAAGAATTAATGCAATAAAAAATTAAAAAAATATATTAATGTAATTAATAATCCAATAAAGTAACACTTACTAATAGATAAATATTATATGTTAAAAATAATATTCATTAATATATAATAATTCAATAAAGAAGAAAGTCAAAAAAAATTAAATAAAAAAAATTAAAAATCAAATAAAGTAATATTTATTAATATATAAATATAATATATTAGAAATAATTTTTATTAATATATAATAATCTAATAAAAAATAGTTGAAATTGCAAGAATGGTCCTTGTGGTATGTCAAAACTAGCAACTTCGGTCCAAAACGGGTTTGGCTCGCAAGGATGATGCAATAGTTTCGTTTTGTTGCAAGTTTAGTCCAATTTCCTATGAACTTTTTTATAATGATGGATTTGCCCCTTATTATTTTATTTTTCATTTCTCTTTTATTAAAACAATTAAAAAACAATGAAAAATAAAACAAAAATAAAATCTGATAGGTGCATTTTATGCACCTATTTTGCATGTTTATGTCCGTCTTTTTATAGCATTCTACTTCATAATTCCTGCATTTAGTTGATTATTAGGGCAATTACATATTTCATTAAGAATGCCTGGTACTTCACTATTTTTTATTTATTGTGCATGCATTATGGAGTATGGAACGTGGAGCATGGATGCATGGAGCTTGGATGCTTGGAGCTTTGGAGCATGAAGAGAAGATGAACCGGTCATTCCATGGCAGAATACATGAAGACATAACCCGAGTCATTGTTGCATTGTCATCATAGCAAAGGATTACGTTTGAAACGCGGTTCTTGTCACATTGACACGGGTCGTGTTTGTCCTTTATCATCTTATATTTGAGAAACATGACGCGTGGTGAAGCTAGACTGAAGATGGAGCCAACAGTGAAGATGTATTTGATTTTTAGCAAAAAGCATGGCCATGCCAAAAACACATGGTCAAGAAAAATGGTCATGCCAAAAAACACATGGGCAAAAGGCATGGCCATGCCAAAAATGCATGGCCTTATGGCAAGTCACGTGAACTTTAATTAAAAGAGCAGAAAAACGTCATTTGAAGGGAGAACGGTTTTTGGGAGCAATTTGGGCGATTCTAGGAGAATTCTTGGAGCTTTTGAAAAGACCAAATCATTGCAAACATTTTTGATTTCATTTTAGTAAGCATTAAACATTTCAATTCCATCATTTTTCTTGTTTGATTTGTTCTTAGCCATGTGTGGCTAAGAAACCCTAGTTTCTAGTTCTTGTTCAAAACATGTTGATTGCTTGACTTGAGGCATATGATTTGATGCTTGATTTGTGATTCTATTCTAGTGAATATGTTTTTGTTTAAGCTAGAATCCTTGAATTTGATTTGTGTTTGATTGGCCACTTTCATGAATTGAATTTTTGTGCAGTTAATTAACTTTTAAGGCACCTAATCGTTCTATTAAGTTAATAATTGGTAACAAGCAATAAGTTTTCTTATTGTAAAACATATATCACATGTTTTCACACTTCCGAGCGTATGAGAAGAAATGAACATTGTTGGGAAGCTTGTACAAAACTTAATGCAGTTTTTCAATACAATCTAAGAGCGTGTTTAGGTTGAATTAGTAAAGCTAGGTCTAGTCAAAGAGCGTGTTTTGGTTAGATAATTTGGCAAGCGAGAGGTGTTAGAGCGTGTTAATATCTTTCAGTACCAACTTAGAATAGCAATCATGAATTACATCAAGTCATAATCAAGTCGAACAACAACATTGAGAACTAGAACTGGAAGCACTTTTACAATTTGTTTACAAATCTGTTTTATTTTGTGCATGTTTTTAAAGTAGATTGTTATTTTCATTATTTGACTTTTGCAAACAAAACCCCAATTTGTGACCAAAGTATCTTGTGCAAAAAGGTATAGACTTTTGTCCCGTGTCTCTGTGGTTCGACCCTGCTTGCCTTGTACTACTTTTTAGTGCATTAAAGCAGTGTATTTGGAGTCTATTGCACCTCTATTATTTGTTGGGTTTGACACGCCTAACACACACACACTCTCTCTCTCTGGAACTTGATAATATTGACCAAAATCAAACTCCCAAGATGAAGAGATGATATTAGAGAGATAGAGAGATTTTTTTTTTCTTTTTCTTTTTTTGATTTCTATAATAAAAAAATTAAAAAAGGGAAAATACCAAGGGCAAATCCGTCATTATAAAAATTTTAAAAATTTTGGACCAAAGTTGCTAGTTTTAACATACCATAGTGACCATTCTTGCAATTTTGTCTAAAAAAATAATATAATAAGAAAGAAGTTAAAAAAGAATTAACTAAAAGAATTCAATAAATTGAAAAAGAAAATTTGCATAATTGGTTCTTGTAGTTTGGTAAAAAGATAAAACTACAGAAATAGTCCTTGGGGGTAAATCCGTAATTTGCCAAAAATTAACAGTCATGTTGTTTAACTTAACGATGTATGGACCAAAATCACAACAAAACCACCAAATAGAGACATTTTTTGATAATAAACTTTTTTTTGATCTTATCCAAAAAAAATGACAAACCATAGAGATCATTTTTGCAATTTTGTCTAAAATAAATATTTTAAAAATTATTTACTATAATTTAAGTTATGTTGAATGGAAGAACTGTTGTATAAAATCACCATCTAACAATTATTTTTGAGAAATTAAAACCATAAACTGATTTAGAATTTTTATTTTTTTAAAATACTCATGTTATTGAATATTTTATGAATAAAAATAGATTGCACACACAAAAAAAAAACCCTTTGATCGTTAAAGGAAAGGAATTGACCCTTTTTCTACTAATTATTTATAATCTATTTGACTATTTCTTATTGAAGAAACAAATAACTTTTACTTAGTTTAATAAAATAAATAATTTATATTTTTGCGGATTTTATCATACGAATACAATGAATGATACATGTTGATTATCATTTTTTTTTTCATATTATATTCTAAAATTATTTTGTAAATTGGTTAGATAGCGGAACAAAGATAAAAATAATAATATTAGATTATAGAATAAGATTCTACATTAAAGTCTTAAGATTACACTGAACCAAAAGATTCCACATTTTCTACTTAAACTGCACGCGACTCGAACTGATATTAATGAACAACTATATAAAATCATCAATAACATAATATTCCAATAATTAGGAATCAATAGATAATCATATTTAAATAAGAGTTGCATTAAAAAAAAAAAAAAAGAAGAAGACATGTATGCATGTAGGTAACAGTTTCTCTTTTGTGAGGCAAAAAATCTTTAATTAATGTTTTTTTTTTTGAAATTTCTGAAATTTTGTATTAATCACAAAAATTCAAGAAAAGGACCACACCTACAAGCTTCTTCGTAATTTCGTAGCAAATAAAATAATTAGAAGATTACCAAACATTTTTGTTAAAATCAAATTAAAGAATTTTATACTTTATCACATGTTCTTTTTGGTTTTTATTTTGTAATTTGTGTGAATGAAACCTCTCCATTTCGTGATTTGTTTTCATTATCATTCATGTAAAAATGGCAGACTGGTCTCAACTTCCGAGAGAGCTTCTTGATCTCATATCCAAACACCTCAACTCCGAGACCGATCTTGTCCGTTTCCGATCTGTTTGCACCTCCTGGCGATCCTCCATACAACTCTTCACTTCCCGTTTTCCGATTCTCCCAAAAACCGGAATCTCCGATTCCACCTGGGGTTTCTGCCTCTCCAAACGGACCATCTTCCGTGTCGAGTTAGCTGATCCCGATTCTGATTCTCAACAAACCCACGTTCCATGGCTAATCAAGGTCGAAAGAGACAAACCCCCAAAAACTCATCTCATGAATCCGTTAACTGGATCCGATTTCATCCCCCTCTTGCCTAATTTCCCTAGATCCCTTGATTTGTTGAATTTCAGGGTTACGGAATTAGGCCAAGAGTATGTCTTAAAGTACATTAATTATCGTCCTCATGCGAATTCAATTGGGGATTCCGTAACCCTTTATATGGAGAAGGTTGCGTTCTGTAGGTCGGGGGTTAATGGGTTCATGTTATTGACGATTCACACTAGTGGAAGATTGGCTCTGTTGAAAATCGGAGAGAAGAAATGGAACATAATCAACGATCTGCCGTCGCCTTACGACGACGTTATATTCTATAAAGGGGAGTTCTACGCTGTGGATATCACCGGCAGGACTGTTGTTCTGGTTATGGATTCAGAGACGACACTGAAGGTCATAGCGAATTCTGTGTTCGGCGGGGATAAGAAGTTTCTGTTGGAATCCATGGGGGAATTGTTCATGGTTGATAAGTTTTTGAGCGTTGGACCTGACAATGATTTCGATTATGATGATGAGAACGAGTTTTATGAAGATTTCGATTGTTTCATGAGTGAAAGAACTGTGAAACTTGAGGTGTACAAGTTGGATCACGAAGAACAGAGGTGGATCGAGGTGAAAAGTTTGGGTGATCGAATGCTGTTTATAGGCGATAATTGTGGGTTTTCAGCTTCTGCTTCAGATTTCCCTGGATGCAAAGGTAATTGTGTGTTCTTCACTGGGCTAAGCAGGGAAGATGATGGTTTGATGAAGAATCGTGGTGTGGGTGTGTTTGATTTGGAGAGTGGTAGCATTGGGCCGATTGCTAATAATTCTGCTAACTCTCAGCTCTTTTGGCCTCCCCCTCCATGGCTTCATTCGAATCCTGTGGCTTTAGAAGTAAGTCTTCCCATTTTTACCATATTTGTTTCACCATTAATCTTTATATCTATCTCTTTTTTTCATGGAAGTAGAAGTTGGAATAAAAAATCATTATTTTTCCCTCCGTTTTGGCAATGAGAATGACAGAATTGGTTAAGGTGCTAAGTTTTTGATATGATGAATGTTTGAAATTGCAGGATGGATTGAATCATCTTAACATCTAATTGGATTCGAGCAAAGACAGAAGTCGAAAAATTAAAGTGTACATATGCTCTTCATGGTTTCGTGAGCATCTAAATTTCGACTAATGAAAAGAAATTTTAATGTTTGACCTTTTTTTTTTTTTCTTTCCTTACAATAATTCGTTGTTTTTGGTTTATGTTGCTGCTTGTTCGTTATGGTATCATTGCTTTTGGGTGTATGTTTTTGGTTCAAAAAAATCAATTATTTGTTGTGGTTATTTTATGTAGGAGTTTGAACTTGTTTTTTTCTGCATAATTGGGTAGAATCTAGGTTTTGTGAATAGGATATGTTCGAGTGTGTGGAATTGATTCAATTGCGCCAAACCCTTTCTTCGTATGGTTGTAGTGGAAAGATATTTAGAAGTATTAATTTAACAGAAGATGAACGGAATAGAGTAATATAATTGATGACAGAGGTTCGATGGTGAAGGAGACAGGTCGCTTTAAACGTTGTGATTATGTAATTATGCGAAGAGGCTACAAGGGCTTTTCAGTAAATACCGCATCTTTAATTTTGTTCCACGCTTATGAAGGACACTAGAATTCTACAAAATTGTCTCATTTGAATTATTGGGTATCCTTATCTTGTTTTTGTTCCAGGTAGATGCTACTCAAAAGGATATTGACAACGTGAGATTAGATAACTGATAGGACCTGAATTTCGAGAATCAGGGAGTCTCCAAACAGAAAACATAAACAGTGTAAAAAAACTCTCTACCTTAATGGCGGATTAAACCCCCCTTATTTATGCCTCCTCCGCTAAACGATGAATCCTAAACAAAATCAAAGACCATGTAATTACTATAAATAATTTAAAATACGGAAAGTATTAGATAGCCCCTGGAGAATGCTTCTTGCGCCTCTGATACACTTTTCTCAATCTTAAACGGAGTCATCTGAATTTAATGGTATGAAGTGTTATACCAATACTCAGAGCCCACAGTAGCTATTTCACCCATTCCTTTGGTCGAGCGGAAGAAAAACAACGCAAGTAAGTTTCCACACTTCTATTGACGACTTTTGTCTGGCCATCTGTTTGTGGATGATAAGCGGTACTGTGTTTCAGGATTGTACCTGAGTACTTGAATAGCTCTTTCCAAAAATGGCTGATGAACATCTTATCCCGATCCGAAACAATGGAGCGAGGAATCCCGTGTAACTGGACTATTTCACGAATAAACACCATCGTCACCAAGGCTGCCTCTGATACACTTTTGTCAATTTTGGTCGGTTCATATCAATAACTTAGGGTATCATCATCTTGGATGGTATTTTTGATGGACATTTAAAAGTGAACTCTCTTTTTCATAAATTTTTCGATGAGAAGATCCTTAGACATAGAAAATAAAGGCCGAAAGACTACATACACCTAATATTGACGCCATTGTTACACAGTATTATTCACATATTGACCTAAAACTATCACACTACTATCCACTATCAATTATACAACGATGCATTACGATTCTTACATAGTTACACTATATTATTAAATACACGACTACATATCAAACCGAATACATATTATACATACATACAAGTATACAACATATTTCACCATACTATATTGTTACTTTTTAGAGGTAGTGGTGGCACATTAACACCGTAATAATTGATGGTGCTTGGTCTTATAGGAGGTTTAGTAACAATTGGATATTATGTTTGAAATAACATTTACATTTTACATTTGCTTCTTATGCATATTGTTATCATATACTTTTTTACAATTAGTTTTACTGATAAATTTTTTAAAGTATTACTACGTTTTAGGCACATATTTTATTTTAAATGGTTTTCAAGCTGTTTTTAAAGACTATCAAAATCATAGCTTAAAATAAATAAATTACGAGTTATGTAATTTTTTCATAATAATTTTTGAGGTAAAATGTTGAAAATAATATAAGGCTTCTCTAAAATTTGCCTACAAAGAATGTATATGTCTATAGTTGCTCACATGGAAGTATTTTCAAAAATATTTGACTTATTGTGTCAAACTTAAATACTCTTGAATCGAGTTTGAACTTTATAACAATGAGTGAAATTTTAACCTAGCTTAACATTATCACATGGAACTCAAGATCCAATTTGCTCGCTTAGGCGTGTTCGACATGGAACACTTGTAAGCCTATAACTTCTAGCATAAGACAAAACGCTTTGAGCACTGACACTACAAACTTTTAGCGTTTAGTTTAAACAAAACGCTCCAAATCTAAAAGCTATCTGACATAACATTTAATAAAATGACACCAACTAGTTTTGCCGAAAATGCCCTATCTTATTTAGTTATTTTATACGTCAAATAACCGTAAATTGTCAAGAATTTAATAGTATTTTTATTTTAGAGAAAATTTTGTATATACCATTGTTAAACATTAAAATATCATATCTGACCAACCTAATTTTTATATATCATATTTCTCCTTTATAAAATTTCAAAATATCTTATTTGCTCAAATCATTATTTTTAATATTTTAAAACATTTTATAATTAAATCCTTATTTATTATAAACCGACTATTATACCCTATTTTATTAATTGATAGGTTATGGAATTTGAAGTTTATAAATTTGTATCAAATTATCTACAATTAAAGTTGTCTTGTAGTTTGAATAATATTGTGCTTATGCAAAAAACTCCAAAAAACTGTTTCAAAAACAATTTTTAAATACATAAACAATTTTTTAGCTTACTAGCTTTTCAAAAAGCTAATAAGCTATTTTGAGAAACAATCTCAAACACCCACTTAGTAACCTTTTGCGAAAGATTCTTAATTGGAATTTTCATTATCCCGACATTGATTGGGGTTATTTGGAATTACATGCCCTTTTGATTTTAAACGATTAGAAATTCCATTATATGAACTTTGTTTCATACTTTGATTTTAAACAAAAAATCCATTACCTGTCATACAAAACTAAATATAACTCTCAATTTAGTATTAACTATAATGCTAACTACTTGCAGTTAATTCCCACGATTAGAGTTCAACTTCCAAATTAAACGTCAAATTCATTAATAATTTTCACCTAATTAAATGTCAATTTAATTGTGAAATGATCATACCAACAACAAATTAAATGTGAATGATCATACCAACAACAAATTAAATGTCTAAATATTTGCCGTTAGTTCCACGGTTAGATTTCGAAAAATTAATTGTGAATGATCATACCAACAACAAATTAAAAGAGTTTCATATGAATCGGTTTCCAGCCCCCTTACACCAGGTGACGAGTGACGCTCACTGGAGATGCAAACTAACAACAGAAGGAGTGTATACTATGGAGTCACTTCGTAAAAAAATTGACCTCACACCTCACCATGCTACACAATCTTCGATCATTTGGTGCAAACTTGCACCAATTCAGGTAGTAGTATTTATATGGAGAGCTTCTTTAGGTCAAATTCCTACATCATCGGCTTTAATGAGTTGGGGTATCAGCATTCCATCCTCTCTATGTGGATCTTGCGTTGGTGCCGACGAACAGGTTGATCACCTGTTAGTTAACTGCCCTTTTGCTACTTATGTGCGCGAGATGATTTTTACCTGGTGTGGAATTTGCCCCCCTACGGTTACAGGTGTCGGTGAATTAATTCAATTTGCAGCCACATGGGGAAAATGTATGAAGCAAAGAAGGAGATTCATAGTCATCTGCTATGGACTATTATGGGGGATTTGGAAATTTAGGAATGATAGAATATTTCATGACATATTCACAACACCAAACAGAGGAGTGGAAATTATCAAGTCAATGTCGTTCCTATGGATCAAAGTTAGAGGTTCTGGTAATTTTTACAACTGGGATGAATGGAGGTTGTCTCGTCTTTCTGTTTTGTAAACGTCACTTTGACATTCTTGTAATGTTTTCCCATTTTGCCCTTGTCTAGTTTCTTGGTCGACTGGGGCACTTTAATAAAGTATGGCCGTTTCCAAAAAATAAAAATAAGATGAACCTTCAATTTCTTGATACACTTCATGATTATATTCAGCCTAAAAAGAAGCCACCACAAGGAAAAATATCATGATGCCTTTTCTTTTTTAATAAGAAATCCCCAATCTTCTTAACCAACAATTGATAAGATGGGTATATAATAGTCCATTGATAATAAATAAAGATTTAAATTGATTATAAAATATTTAAAAATATTAATAACAAAATTTGGACAAATATAATATTTTGAAAGTTTATGATAGTTTGAAATTAAATTAGATAAATATGATATTTTAATGTTTAAGAAATGATATACACAAATGACAAAAATGGAAAAATATACGATTAAGGATGAAATATGTAAGTTGGAAACAGTTATAGGGACGAGATTTGTAATTCATTCAAAGGAAAGCTATAAGAAAGACCTTTAATTCCCTTCTCGTTAGTCAAAACCCTCGCCGGACCCCGACTAGAGTGATTGTCGTCGTCCCCGTTCTCCGCCAGTAGCGCCGCTCATTATTTCTCTTCTATTAAAGCTCAATCTGTACGTTATAATTACACAAAACCATCCTGTTTCTCACATATATTTGAAAAAAAAAATGAAGAAATCAGACAGAAATGGGGAAAACTCATCTTCTAGCCAGAAGAAGAAGAGTTTTGGCCTCCAAATCGGTGAAAAAGATGTTGCATCAAGCATAATAGGTGGTATAGTTGAAAAAGGTTTCAGCACGCCGGTGTCACAACCTCAAGTCACTGTTCTTCCGTTTCCGGTTGCTCGACACCGCTCTCACGGACCTGTAAGATGATTTCCATTTCTCCTTTTTTGTTTTTTCGCTTCGTTCAGTTTGTTTTCATATTCTCTCAGATAAGTTGCATTTTCAAATGAAAATATAGAAACGGTTACTTCTTTGGATTTATTTTCGTGTTTATATGTAACTAAAGTAACTTCAGTATATGATTGAATCTATATGGATTCCTAATGTGCACTATGTTTCTGTTAACTTTTTACGTGATAATCATCTCACGTATATGTCACTTTAAAATTTAAATAGTAATGTGATCTCGTTTATAGCACATAAAAGCAGAGTTCACTGCATCAACATCTAGCATCCTGCTACCTTTTTTTCATCTTCGTTTTAGAAGGTTTTACCACCAATAAACACACAATCAAGCGTAACATCAAGTTTTTCTTCAGTTCTTTGTCATTCGACCCTTTTTATCTCTTACTAAGAAACTTTTGGTGTGGTAAACTGATACAAAGTTTATTATTCAAAGCATTGGGCTCCAAGGACTAGCAGTTCAAGCATCCATGATAAAGATGATGAAGATGATGGAGAATATGGAGATCATACAGACTTTAATCTGGTTGCTGCTAATGCTAAACCCATTCAAAGGAAACAAAAAAAAGATTTGGATCTTAAACAATGGCAAGAACTCACAAATGATGATAATACTACCAAGAAACAACACAAGTATAATGGTAGTGCAAAACCAAGTGATCCAAAAAAGGAATCAGGTAACACAAATTCAGAAGTACCAAAGAGCCACAAGCAAAACGCAGGCAATGTTGGTATTGATGCTGTCGAAAGTAATCTTGATAATGGTACACAGTCAACCATCAAGTCAAAGGACATATCAAGAAAAGTAAAGGTAGAATCCAAAGATGAGATTATGATGGATGTAGGGGAGTTAAGTATGCCAACATCTCATGGTTCTACAAGTATGGAGAGTGAGATTGATGCTGAAAATCGTGCAAGGTTGGAGAAGATGTCCACTGATGAAATTACAGAGGCTCAAGCTGAAATAATGAAGAAGATGGATCCTGCATTGATAAAGATATTGCAAAAAAGGGGACAAGATAAAATGAGTAAGAAAAGTTCTACCTCTGCTATTGCCTCCATTGATGCCAAGAATCAGAAAGAATCAGTCATCTCAGAGACTGATAATGCTCAAAAGATGATAAAAACAAACCCTAATCATTCAACAACTGGATTAGAAAGTAAGTCAAATGCCAGCAGTTTATGGGATGCATGGAGCACAAATGTTGAGGCTGCAAGAGATTTAAGGTTTTCTTTAGATGGTGATGTGTTAAATGATTATGGTAATGATGACTATTTTTTTTTTCCGTTCTGAATTCTTATTGTATATGTGCATTAGATGTTAATGACTTGTTTTTGTTTCCAAATCATGTTATAGGTAATGAATCTGCCAAGGGTATTTATGGAAGTGAAAATGCTGCAGAACGTGACTTTCTTAGAACTGAGGGTGACCCTAGTGCTATTGGTTACACCATTAAAGAAGCACTAGCTCTCACTAGAAGCGTGGTATGTTTTGTTAATTATAAATTATGATAAACTCTTAATATTCTTCTTTTTCATTGTGATGTTTACATATTTGGGAAAATGTGGAGTAATTGTATGTTTCATTAATCTTGATTACACAATATGAACTCATATAATTCTTCTTGGTTCACATGATATTTTCATATTAGGTCCCTGGACAACGTGCTCTTGCATTGCATCTTCTTGCATCTGTTCTTTATAAAGCACAAGATAATATTTGCAGAAACAAAACAGGGTCAACTTTGAAAATTGGTAATCAGAATAATATTGTTGACTGGGAGGCTCTTTGGGCTTTTGCACTAGGCCCAGAACCTGAACTTGCTTTATCACTCAGGTGAATCCTAAACTTTCTATTATTGAGTTGAATTTTGATATGTTTGACCTCAAAAGTCAAACTTCACCACTCTTCTTTTTGTAAACTTGTAGGATGTGTCTTGATGACAACCATAATTCTGTGGTTATCGCATGTGCAAGAGTCATTCAGTGTGTTCTTAGCTATGATTTCAATGAGCACTTTTTTAATATCTCTGAGGTAAAGTTACTTACTTTAGTCAACTTATCTTTGACTATTTTCTCTCTTGATTGCTAACAACATTCAATTTGCTTTCAGAAAACGGGAATTTATGAGAAGGATATCTATACAGGTCCCATCTTTAGAAGTAGACCCAAGATTGATGTTGGTTTTCTTCATGGTGGATTTTGGAAATACAACACTAAACCCTCAAATATCTTTCCTTTTAATAAAATTATGAGGGATGAGGAGGGTGATGAAGAAGAAGAACACACAATAAAAGATGACATTGTGGTTGCTACACAGGATATTTTAGCAGGGTTAGTTAGAATGGGTATCCTTCCAAGAATTCGCTATCTACTTGAGGTAAGTTTGAATTTTCGGTCAAACATTCTTTGACTTTTGACTTGTAAGACGATTCTTCATTCTTGATACTATGATATGTTTTTCAGTCTGACCCTTCAACAGCTTTGGAAGAAACCCTAATTTCCATACTGGTTGCAATAGCAAGACATTCCCCTACATGTGCAGATGCAATCATGAAATGTGAGAGATTAGTTCAACTTATTGTCCACAGATTCACTACAAATAACCAAATGGGAGTTGACTTTATAAAGATAAAATCTGTTACACTTATAAAGGTATGTAATCAACAATCATCTTAAAAATCACAAAATCTGTTTCTTTAAATTATATAACTTTTAAAAAAAAATGTTGTTATGTTAAAAGGTACTGGCTCAATCCGGGAGGTGTAAGGAATTTGTAGACAATGGAACTTTCCAGAAGCTGACGTGGCATTTGTATCGTTGTGCTTTGGGTATTGATGACTGGATGAATAAAGAAACCGAAAAGGTCAAACTTTGGTCAACTTTGCTCATTGAACAGCTAAGGTTTTGGAAGGTCTGCTTACAATACGGGTATTGTGCATCTTATTTTGCGGACATGTTCCCTGCCCTTTTCATTTGGTTAGATGTTCCCTCTTTTGAGAAATTGAGGGGCAAAAACGTCATTAACGAATTCCTTTCCATCACTAACGAAGCATATTTGGTCCTCGAGGGTTTAACAAGAACACTCCCAAATTTTTACTTAAAAAAGATTGATCATTCAGAGACTTGGAGTTGGAGCAATGTGGGTCCCATGATTGATTTGGCACTTAAATGGGTATCACTAAAAAGTGATCCGGAGTTATTTACCTTTTTGTCCCTAAAAAAAGAAGGGTTGACTCCCATGTTATGGGTGATTTCAGCTGTTTTCCACATGCTTTTTGGTGTTCTCAAAAGTGTGTTTCCAGAAGATAACTCTAAGAAGCTTCCATGGCTACCCGATTTTGTCCCAAAGATTGGACTACACATAATCAAGAATGAGCTTTTGAGCTTTAACAAAGTCAACAAAGATTCCTTCTTTGACTTTCTGAGTCAATGCAGACATGAAAGCGATCAAGAAACATCATTAGCCTCTGTGTGTTGCCTTAATGGGTTAATAAGCGTTGTTGTCTTAATCAATAAGTTGATTAACCTAAACAACACTGAGAACAAAGTTTCCTCAATCGAGCATGACAATATAACAATCCATGAGAAAATTCTTACTGATGGCATACTCGAGTGTTGTACATCTGAGATGACAACTTTCATGAAGTTGACTTCTTCTGCTGGTCAACTCTCACAATCTGTTGAAATGTTTGGAAGAGGTGGGCCCGCGCCAGGTGTCGGTGTCGGATGGGGGGCAGCTGGCGGTGGTTTTTGGTCTTCAAACATTTTGGTTGCACAAATGGACGCAAGATTGGTTTTACAGTTGGTTGAGATATATTTTAAAAACCCCTCAAATGAAGTTACAGTGGAGAGAATAAGTTGTCTTTTTGACTTACTTTTACTTGTGGGACCCAGGGACAGGGGTATAATGGACAAAACACTTGGCATTTTACTACAACCATCAAATCTCAAGTTTCTTGATGTCAGTATTCGTAATTCCCTTGATCAAAAAACATTTGAGTGGGAGTATACTGAAGAAGAGCTCTTAACATTTAGTGAGAATTTAATCTCTCATTATAAGAACAGATGGCTGAATATCAAAAAGTCAAAGTCAAAATCAAAAGTCAAACCCAGCGATCCGAGTTCCAAAAAGACCAGATTTTCACTCGACACCATTCAGGAAGACGTTGACCAATCGATTCAGTCAACTTTGGTAACCGAATGGGCTCATCAACGGCTACCACTTCCCAATCATTGGTTCCTCAGTCCGATCTCAACCGTTGACTTGGTCAACCTTCCGGTCAAACCTACCTTCCCTGAAGTTGCAAGATCCGGGCTTTTCTTTCTTTTAGGTCTTGAAGCAATATCCAATCACGTTTCTTCAAATTCCATCAAGGGCGTTCCCGTCATTTGGAAACTTCATGTTTTATCTGTAACTTTATTCGCGGGGTTGGATCTTTTAGAAGAGGAGAAAACTAGGGACGTTTACAGCACTTTACAGGAGTCTTATGGGAAAATTCTTGATAAAAAAATTTCAGAAATCGGGTCAAAGAATAGCATTGACTTTTTGAAGTTTGACCAGGAGATACACGATAGTTACACCACATTTATAGAAACCCTTGTGGAGAATTTTGCTGGAGCATCATATGGTAATTTGTTATACGGGAGACAAATTTCAATGTATTTGCATCGTTGTGTTGGAGGACAAATTCGACTTTCTACTTGGAATGCATTATCAAATATTAGAGCTCTTGAGCTTTTGCCACCGTTAGAGAAATGTTTATCCCAAGAAGAAGGTTACTTAGAACCTCCCGAGGATGATGAAATGCTTCTGGAAGCATATGTGAAATCATGGGTTTGTGGAGCTCTTGATAAATCAGTAACAAGAAATTCAGTTTCATTCACATTGGTTATTCACCATTTGTCGGATTTCATATTTGGTGATCATGTTGGTGATAAAGTTTCATTGCGAAATAAGTTGGCTAAATCTATCCTTCGTGACTATTCACGTAAATCAGAGCATGAGGTATATGTTTTAGTTTTTTATTTTATAAATTTTGAGGGGTATGGTTATGAATTTATATATGTTGTGTAAATGATATTTATTATAGGGTATGATGGTCAAACTAATACAATATAAGAAGCCAGCAAGTTATCAACAAAAACTTGATCAAGCAGAAGATTTGTTGTTACTCCCTGAGATAGAAAGGAGGTTTATGGTATTGAGGGAAGCTTGTGAAGGAAATGCTACGCTTTTGAGTATAGTGGAAAAGCTCAACAACACCATCATGAAGCAACAATAGTTTTATTAAAATGCTCAAAATGTATATTGATGATGATAAAATAGGGAAAACTTGTGGAACACAGAATGCAGTGTATGGTCTTTTTTCTGAATTATCAGGGTATTTGAAAATTTTGAGAAATTAGTTGATGGAAGTTGATAACAGACGTGTGTAACTTTTTAAACCAAGGATTCAAGTATTTCCAACTATGCCAATCTTTAGAGTCATGTAATGTATAGTCCGCAGCAGTAAAAGTATTCGTTAATATGTAATAAATATTACGTAATATATAATATATAGGATGCACTATATGATATATATACATTGTATAATGCATCATGCAAAATTATATAGTATATGGTTTATACTACTGCTTTACAAATTACACATCAAATGTTGTTAATTTCCAAAAAATAAATATTCACTAAATTAATATAAACATTTTAATTCAGATACAAGAACATGCTTATGTTGTTTTTTTTTGGTTGTAGAAATAGTGTCTTAGCGAAAATTAGTCCGGTTCGTTCATCATTTACTTATAAATCTTTTTTATAATTCGTTGTTTGTTGTTAACAATGAAATTATTTTGATCAAATACATATTTCAAATATCAATGAATTTGGTTCCATCATCTTCAACATTTTTTGTGTTATTATTAAAGTGCACGCTGTGCAGCTGACGAAGGCACCTAGAGGCAACATTTCTTAATTGAGATTTTGGTTCCAAGAACTAAGAATGATTGCCATGAATTAAATGAGAAAGCACACACAATCACAATATTTAACGTGGTTCTTTTAATGTGACCTACGACCGCACGACATGAGAGGGTATTCTTATTCATGAGCTCAAACAAAGTAACAATAAAATAAAGACCTCATAAAGACTACCTGAAGACCACAAAAGGTCATCTTTGAATTCTAACTTGCAATCCCTATTTACAGTCAGAAAATCATATTTGAAACCAGATAAGTCAAACCCATCCATTCATAGGTTCAAATGGATGACAACCAATCACAAGACGCCATGCACCCTCGAAGCACTTTCATGATGATAGAGGACCTTTAGTAGAGCCTAGAGCACATTCTCTTCCTTGAGCATATTCGTAGACACCGATTGATCAACCCAACACATTCTTCATGACCATGATTGCATTTAGCTAAGTTTGGAGCGCATTCAGCTCCACCAACGCATCCATTGGGCATATCCTTCATCAACATATCCTCAAGACCTTGAATGTATTTAGTCATGTTTTAGAGACTTGGAACGCATTAGGCCAAATGCTCAACTCTAACCCAAATACTCAATCTTGATTCCAAAATTCTAAATCTTAATCCCAAATATTTAAGTCATAGTACTCAATATTTAACTACTTTAACAACTTTAGTCGATCAATTATCTTTAATGTTATTAGACCGGAGGAAATGATGTCACAAAAGTTGCACTCCCTTCATTACTACGTAGGCGACATGTCAGCAATTACCACAAAAGCGTGGTTTCATGCCACACCCAATGAGTGGTGCCACAATCAATTTAAAAAGTTTAAAAAGAAAAAAAACATTTTTTTAAAAAAAAGTCTGACCATTCAACGGTCAGTTGGAATGACAATAGGAAGAGATGAGCGCTCCCTTGGAGTGCCACAATGCGGTCTCTACCGCACCAAAAACGCAATGAGGAGGACGATATTCAAGCAAATGTGACAAGAGAGTGCATCCTCTACCATATCCACTCCTCCAAGCCTTAGTAAATATTTTTATCGGTGTAATTTAGATAATTC
Organism: Lactuca sativa; assembly: GCF_002870075.4. Classification (NCBI taxonomy): domain Eukaryota; kingdom Viridiplantae; phylum Streptophyta; class Magnoliopsida; order Asterales; family Asteraceae; genus Lactuca; species Lactuca sativa. The sequence goes on along the minus strand of NC_056625.2, from coordinate 64,562,812 downwards.
ATATACAATAATTGAATTCATACACAATAATTGGCTTATGACATTTATTCAACTATCCAAACATATCATTGGATGTACAAGAATAATGATCGAATAAATATCATAAGTAAATTATTGTGTATGAATTGGATTGTCATTATACCACTTGAAGCCATAGCGAGTTTTTAGGACATTGGCAAAAACGATTACAATTTTAATAAAAATGTTAACTTTAAAAAAAAAGATTAGCTTAATTTTTTTTTTTTAATAATTGTAGTTATTGTCCTAAATCCCTTCCTCCCAAAACAAACAAGAAAAACAAAAAAATAAGAAAATAGTCAAAATACACCCACACGCAATATATCCGGTTTTTTTCTCCAAAACATCTATATGAAATCAGTTTTTAGATCCGATGCAGTTATTGTCCTAAATCCCTTCCTCCCACCTGATTTTCAGCCGAAGATAAGGATCTGTGTGTGAGAGGCATAAAATGGCGGAATCCTCGAATCGGAGGGTGAAAGTGAAGAACAAATCGCCGGCAGAGCAGAACGGTGGAAAAATGTGTCTCGATCAACTCTCGTCGGAAGTCGTCGCCACAATAATGACGAAACTTGATGTATCTTCAATCTGCGCCATCTCCCTCACTTGCCAAAGCTTTCGCGTTTGCGCTCAAGACATTTTCAAATTCCTCCCAAATTTCCACCTTCTCGTAATGAACTTCTATCCCATTAAATTGTAAAATAACTTTTATTTCGTTTATAGAAAAAGGAAATTGCAGCATTGATGGTAATATATTGATTCTGTTGATATACATCAACATAGAAACTTTTTTTTGAAATGATCTGCCTTTAATCTTCACTTTGATTGATTGATTGATTCTTTTTCGGGAACCAATATGTTTCCCCAGGAAATTGCACCCCCAATTGATCGTTTACGAGGTTTGTTGCTACCGAACGCTTCGCTTCGAAGCCTGAAACTAGACTGTAGGAGGCTGAATGAATCGTCGATCGATTATCTTCTTCAGCCTGGATTGCTTGAACTGTCGCTTCGGAATTGCTTCAAATTTAGCGGGAGGCTTTTTTCTGAGGTCGGAGCACGATGCAAACACCTAAGGTTGTTGTCTGTCTCCTTAAGCCATCATTGTATACGACTATGTTTGATTCCACAAAAGTTAGGTTTTCTCTGATCCGAAATATGTTTTTCTAGGTTTTCGCAATACGAACCTGTAATAATCCAAATATAATCTGAATTATCGACAAGTTATATACAAATCCTTATTTCCCTCACACGAAAGAGGACTAATTTATCTTCCAAACTGAAAGTAAATTTTTTCAGAAGAATTTGATGAACACGTTTTCTGGCAAATGGTTCACTATAATTCCTCTCAATTCTCTATTACTTCCTCAATGTGTAACTTAGATAGTTAGAGATAAGGTTTTTGATACTCAAATTTTTTTTGTTGTTCTTTCTTATTATAGCTGTTTAAATGACTTCCACATTGAATTTAACAACGGGATCCAGATTACATCTTTGTAGACTCAAATTCATATGCTAGATCCTACAGAATCTAAACATGTTTATCGATAAAAAAATTTCAACTTTACACAATTAATTAGCAGCATCAATAATATCCTCTCCAGGTCTCTGTATGTGAGTTCTATAGCTGATAATCGAGGACACTTACATGATGTTTGTGACCTAGAAGAGTTACTCAGGGGTTGCACTCAATTGGAAGTAAGGTTTCAATTTCATCACCAAAGTCACTTCTTAAATGCAATAAAAACATCACACTTATGGGACCATTAAGTTAACTCCATCTTAATGCATATATATATATATATATATATATATATATATATATATATATATATATATATATATATATATATATATATATATATATATATATATATATATATATATATATATATATATATATATATATATATATATATATATATATGTTTTTCCTTCAACTTTTATACTTCTTTTCTCAGGAACTTATCTTAATGTTTGATGTCTCAATATTTCGGCGTCCTGATTTCGCACGTGTATGGACATTAGCTTCCACAAAACTCACTTACCTTCAAATCGGATACATAACTCAGTTAATGGTAACCGAGTTACTAACCCCAACAACATCGCCACATCATCAACCAAATCATAACATTAACATCCCCCCTCCAATATTTCCAAACATCCATAAACTCTCCCTTTCAGTCGACTACATTTCCAACACCATGATCAACATAATCTCATCAACTCTCATCCACTTAACCCATTTAGACCTTCGCGATCAACCCATTGTAGAACCCGGACTCACATTCGACCTTACAGACGAAGGCCTTCAATTACTCGACAAACACGGAAGATTAAAACACCTCTCACTTATCCGTAGCCAAGAATTCAACCCAACTTTCTTCAGAAGAGTTACAGATCAAGGCATTTTATTCATGGCCGACAGGTGTACAAGCATCGAAGCGATATGTCTCGCGGGGTTCTGCCAGGTCACTGATACCGGTTTCAAAACTTTACTCCACGCGTGCAAAAACCTATACAAACTCAAAGTCTTCAACGGGACCCGCATGACCGATCTTGTTTTTCACGACATGTACGCGACTTCCCTCGCGTTGACTCTCGTGAGCTTAAGATGTTGTAACCTCTTAACGAATTCAGCCGTTTTACAATTAGCACTTAATACGGATCTCAATGTGCTTGACTTTAGAGACTCTAGAAACATCGGTGATAAAGCGGTTGAATCCATTAGCAAACTTCCGAAACTTAAAACTTTGTTGTTAGATGGGACAGACGTGAGTGACGTGGGTTTGTCGTATTTAAATAAAGGTGAAAATAGCAGTTTGGTTAAGTTATCAATTAGAGGGTGTAAGAGGTTGACATGTAGGTGTATTTCTTCTCTTTTTAACAACGGGTCGAATCGGGGATTACGGGAGTTGGATTTGTCTAATTTACCGGATCTTACGAATGCGGGTGTGCTTTTGCTTGTGAAGAATCGGATTCCGCTTGTTGACCTTAGGATGAGACAGTGTCCGCTGATCGGTGACATGGCGGTGATGGCGTTGGCGTCGATGACGATGGCGGATGGTGACAGGTGGCATGGGAGTAGTTTGAGGTCGTTGGATATTTATAACTGTGGTGGGATTTCGAAGCTTGCTTTTCAGTGGTTGAAGAGACCGTATTTTCCTGGGTTGAGGTGGTTGGGAGTGGCGGCTGCTATGAATCATGAGCTGGTTGAGTCGTTGGGTTTGAATAGACCGTTTTTGCATTTGATGACACGTGGGGAAGAGCTTGGGACTGATAAGTGGGATAATTTGGATGATATTTATATGCATGATTATGAGGAGGTTGATGAACTTGAGCAGTGGATTTTTCAACAAGATGATGTTGATGTTGATGACGTGGAAGATGAAAATGAAGTGTAGGATTCTAAAACTCTTGGTTTAAAAGACCCTGTATGTTTTAATTGGACTAATGTGTGGTAGTGTAGACTTGTAGTGTTGTTATATATTTGTGTTTCAGTAGCCGGTATATGTAATATGTAATATGTAACAATGTAACATGTGTATGAAAACTGTTGCAGTTTGTTGATCAATTAAATGTTTTCATTTTAGATGTGACCTCACTGTAAAATACCTTGGTCTATGATTGTAGTTTATATCTGGATCTTTTGAATCAATATCATACCCAATTATGGCACACTTGGAGGATAATATCGACGAATGAGACAGGATAATATTGGCGAACTAGTAGTGTGAATCATCCATGGAAGCAGGGCCGGTTTAATGAGTTTGAGGGCTCTAAGCGAATAAAAAATTTGAGGCCCTTTGATTAACTCTAATTGAGATTCAGAGATAATCCCGTGGATTAATAACTTATCGTGGTTTTGAGTGGGAGTTTTAGATATTGGCATATGTAGTCTGCCAATGTGAAAATTCCATGCTGCAATCAAATGGTCCATGGATTAATAACTTACAATCAAACATCTGTGGTTGTTTAAACCACTAAACTGGAATGTCCATTGTCAAAACTCAAAAGATTAACCCTAATTGAGATTCAGCGATAATACCGTTTCTTTGTTTCAGTGAGAGCAAATTAGAATTGAGAAGAATAGTGGCAGTCTAGAATCCAGATCGCTACTCTCTAGATCATCAACATCAACAGAACCGAGAATGAAGATTGAAGAAGCAAGAAGAACCGAGGAGTGAAGAGTGAAGACAACAACAAATCAGTGATCGCTTGCTTGATTGCTGCCTTGAACGGTTGAACCCTTGAAGGCTTGAATCGCAGAATCGATTAGAGAAGGGAGGAAAAGAATAGAAGTTGAATCACCGGGTGAGTGGGATGTGTATTGATTCGATCTTGCAGCATGATTTTTTGGAAACGAGAAGCTTATTGAAATTAAACGGGACCCCTTACAATTGGGGCCCTAAGCCCTATCTTAACTCATCATACAAACTTATACAACTAGCATTTTTTCTTGAATCTCATGCATTTGAAACCCCCATAAAAATTTGTCAACACCTTATGCATTTGAAACCCCACACCCTTTCACCTTCAAAGTAATGAATCTCATTCATTTGAAACTTCCAAGACTATTCAACTTATAGGATTTAATTTGACTTTTGAAATTCCTTTCACACAAATGTAATTAGCCTATAAATACTTACTTCTATAGAAACAAATATCCTAAATGAAAACAAAACACTTCTTTTGTCTAATTAACGATCATTTGTTCTCTGTTTTGGTGTAAATGAAAGTCTTACGTTGTCAATATAATATTGAAGTTCAATAATCTATAATAAGTAAGGTATGCATTTTGTGTTTTTAATCAAAACAATTGGTTTTTTTGTTGGTTTATTAAAATATTGTGTTTTTAATCGAGAATAAAAGTTGTTCTTAGGTTTGAGAACTTTCTAACATCTATTTTAAAAATTGACACATGCAATATTTTATTGAGCATACAAGTACGAACAATTATTTTTTGAAAGGCAAGGCTCTACACCATCCATTTCTTATAAGTTTATATTATTGGGGGTAAAATTGAATTGTTTAATGGAGCAATCAAGGGTGAGGATTTAACTTCAAGTTTTATGATTCTAACTGCTTGAAATGTGATATGCATAATTTGTTGAACTTATTTATAAACACTCTGAGATTTAATGAATATTTAAGTTGAAGATTACCTCACATTTTGAACAATATGCAAGTTTTTGCGTTGAAGTTCATATTGGGATGTAGAAATTCACTTTAATGAGCTGATGAGTTTATCGCTTTATGAGAAAATTTGTAGTTTTTAATGAGATGATGCATTGATGTTTTTAAAGATGATGCCAGAAACTTTACCCTTTACCATTGTTAATTGTTGTAGGTTTATTGTACAAGTTGTATATCTTGGTTTCTAATTCTATTGTTGTTATCCATTCACATGTTTCATATTCTTTAAAATGATCAATGCTTTGATTTTCTTAAATCAACATTAACAGAGTAATGAGTCAAACATATTAATTGCAATAAAATAATAATTGGATTTTTATGAAGAAACACATAGCTCGAACAAGCTACCTCCACAACTTAAACCTACAAAATATTCTTAATAATTAATAATAGAAATGATAATAAATGTTGAAACTATAAAACAAACACCTAATAAGAAATATTAATGCCAAGATTGTTAAAATGTGTATTTTTTACTTATTCACTAATCTTGGTTTTTATTTTATAATAAATATCATATTAATGCAAAATATTCATTTGAAAGTTACACAAACTCTTGATCTTTCAAGTAATTAACCAAACATACTCGATTATTTTAACTTAATTAAATCATTCACTTTAACCTCTTTAATTTGATTTATTTAATACATTAAAATCAATTATTAGTCTAAGTTCAAACCAACTCTTCATTTTCAACCTATTATATACATATAACTTATTGGTTAAAATAAAAATGGTTTTAAATCACAACCATAAAAATTAAACTGAAATGTATATTTAATTAAATGTGAGACTAACCCACTTAGTAGAGGTTTTTCTTTTAGATTGAAGGTCTTGCGTTTTAATCCAGACGTTGATGAATTTTATTAACTTGGTCATAGTAACTTCTAATAACTAAACACCCGTTATAAAAAGCAAGATTTTAAACAATATAATTGCACATTGCGCAACGCACGAGAATTCGTCCACTATACTTATAAATGAAACATTTTTCTTTTCACCATATTCATTTGAAACTCTCATGACTTTTCAATTTTTTTCTAATAATGACTACAAGTTAGTTAATAAGGTTAAATAAATATCAAACCTAAAGTGTAATCATATATAAACTAAATTTCAATATTAAAATAATATATTTATTTCTACTTACAATGTTATATTATTAACTTTTAACATATTATACTTAACCTATTATTTTTAATATGATGTTGTATGTAAACGTTTATCATTTTAATGCTACAACTTTTGAACAATTTGTATAAAAGACTTAAATTGTTAATTTAAATATAACATTATAAGTCAACTTAAATAACCCAAATAATATTTTGTAAATAGTTAAAAATGAAAAATTGTAATGTCTTTCTAATAATGATTATAATTTTTTTAATAAAGTTAAATAAATATCAAACATAAAGTGTAATCATAAATAAACTAGAATCTAATATTAAAATAATATATTTGCTTTTACTTATAAAGTTATGTCTTTAACGTTTAACATATTATACTTATTTTGTTAGATTTAATATGTTGTTATATGTAAACCATTATCAGTTTAAAGCTACAATTTTTGAACAGTTTGGACAAAATACTTAAATTGTTAATTTAAATATAACATTACAGTGTCAACTTAAATATAAATTTTAGTTTCACTTACAAACCCAAAGAATATTTTGTGAATAATTAAAAGTGATAAATTGTAGTGCTAAATGCAAAAACTAAATTGTAATCTCATTTTAACTAAAATAATTCCTAAAGATATTTTTATAATCTATGTCATACTATACTTATAAATGAGACATTTTTCCTATCACCCCATGCATTTGAAACGCCCACACAAATTTCCAAGCACCTCATGCATTTGAAACTCCTACACATTTTCACCTTCAAAGTAATTAATCACATACCATGAAAGGTTTTATAACTTATATAATATGTTTAATTAACAATTAATGGATAGTTTACTATAAAAATGTCATTCTCTTTGAGTAGACACATAAATACAAATCACATACAAAATTCACAAAGAAAACAAGTTTAAATATTTTGTGTTGGTTTGAGGGCTTTGGACCATTTTTCGAGCCATGTTATTATATTAAAGTTTTTAATTTATAAGTTTGTTATGTACTAATTTTTTTTTCTTGGTTTAATTATTCTTTTAAAACAATCATTGTATGTTGTGGTTGAAACTTTAATGTAAATTAGATTAGATTCATATTATCGATCATATGTTACGGAAAGTGATATAGATAATATGTAATTAAATATTGTATATATGTTTGTATGTTTGTGTTGCTTCAAAGTAATAATTAATAAAAAATCATGGATATGCAATATTATACATAATATCCATGTAAGTCTCTTTATAATGTAAGTTGTCTATCTTATCACTTTATATTTTAGTATATATTTAACATTTTAATTATAATAAAAAGTGTCTTTTAAAAGTTTTCTTTCGTTTATTAATAATAATAAGTGGTTTGAAAACTAATGAACCAAAATTATAAATAATAAAATCAAATTATAAAAATCATGTATATGTCATATTATCCATGCAAATCTCTTTTGAAATGCAAATTGTCTATCTTATCAGTTTATTATTTAGTGTATGTTTTACATTTTAATAGTAGTATTAAGACTTTCTTAAAAGTCTTCTTTAACTTATTAATAATAATAAGTGGTTTAAAACTAAAGAACAATAACTTTAAATGATAATAACATCAATTTATAAATTACATAATGTTAACAACAAATAAATTGTATTTTAAATGAACATCATTATTGAAATTAGAAAATAATCGCATAAGTAAAAATTTAAATTAATCAATCATAAAAATTATTAAAAATAATATTAAATAGATAATTATATTTAATTTTATTAACGAGGAATGTGGATTAATGTCAATAAATAATATTGTTCAAAATATTATGTTAAAGTTAGTGTCAATAATATAACCATTTTAAACATATATTTTTCAACTTTTTGACAATATAATTTTAACCTACGTTGCGCAACGCGCGGGAATTCGTCTAGTTACACTATAAAGCCGGGCCTGCATGGAAGTTTACTTATTTGCCTTTTTATGGAGATTTGCATAGTGGCTATGTCCTTGGATATACCCTAAAGTAAAAACTCATACAATTTGGACAATGACCAAGAGCATAGGACCTTTTTGGACTTTTTTTTCCAAGACCATCCATTATACCTATTACTAATCATTAGGTCATCCGTTATACCCACTACATACGACATATGTGGTGGGTGCCACATCAGCACCAAATTCTTTTACCACTAACATAGGATACCTACCACTAACACATCACTCCACATCATTATTTTTATTTTTTTAATTCAAAAATACAATAAAATTACATTTTTTTATAATTAAAAAGCATTCACTTTTTTAAACTTGTTTTTCATTAATTATAAAAATAAATTACAACTTCAAACTACATTACTTAGTTAATCTAAAAAAACATTACATTAATTAAAAAAAACAAACATACATATAAAAAACCTAATCGTCGTTCATGCTACGTTGGTACAAATGTTCCGCGACATCTTCTCGAAGATTGAAACACGTTTCATTGTTATGAATTTCAACAACTTGCTCTAAAAACGCGTTTGTAACTGGTACGAACTCCTCAATTGGAACGACAACGTCGTTCGGATCATACGTGCAAATCGATCGACCTTCATCTTCAATAATCATGTTATGCATTATAATACATGCTATGACCATTCGTTTAATTCGTTCTTTATCCCCGAGTCGTGTAGCGTATTTCACTACATGTAATGTCTGCTTAAGGACTCCAAATGCCCTATCGAAGTCCTTTCTCGCCGATTTCTGCTTTTTTGTAAACAACTTTGCCTTTTCACTTCGAGGAACTGAGTATGCCTTCATCAATGTAGAATAATCCAGGTATATCCCATCACCAAGGTAGTAACTGTATTTGTACGCGTGCTCGTTCACCGTGAACGTCATATCAAGTGCTTTGCCGGTCCAAATATCGTTGAAAAGTGGAGACTGACCAAGAACATTAAGGTCGTTGTTAGACCCCGCTACTCTAAAAAAGGCATGTCATATCCACAAATCTTGAGATGCAACAACTTCTAGGATGATAGTTGGTTCACCTATATCTCTTCGAGTGAACTGACCACGCCATGCATTTGTATATTTTTCCCAAACCACATGCGTACAATCTAGACTGCCAAGCATATCCGAAAATCCATGTCTCTCTTCATGAGCCGAATATAATCTCTCAATATCACGTTGAGTAGGTTTGCGCAAATATTCTTCGTGAAAAAAACCTCATAAACACATACAGAAAACCAATGTACACATTCAACCGCAGTCCTTTCAGATACTTAAAAGTATTCGTCAGATGCATCAAATGGTATACCGTATCCCAAATATCTAAGAGCAGCCGCACATTTTTGTATACTACTAAAACTCATTCTTCCTCTAGCGTCGGGTTTTTGTTTTAAAAAAATCATAATGAGATTCTAAAGCATTACTAATACGTAAAAATATAGCTTTATTCATACGGAAACGACGTCCGAACGAGTCGTCATTATAAAGACAATTATATATCGACAAAGTAATCACATACCAATAAGTCGTGCGCGGCTTGGCGATCACGATTGACGACCGTCCTTGTACGAGCAGCATTCGAACTTTCTTCGTCGTGAATGTGTTGCACAACGTTGAAGAATGTCTCGACGAATTCTACGTCATCATCCGAGTCAAAATTTTTATAAATTTCATATGTTTTGTGAAATCCATGTATATGTGTTTTGTGGTTTTAGAGAATGAATGTTAGAATGAGGTGTAAGTTTTGGTGAAATTAGAAGGTTTATTTATGTTTATTGAATTGAGTTTGAAAAAAAAAAGAAATAGGCAAAATAGTCGTTCAACGGCCAAAAAAACCAACCACTAATCACCTTTTTCGTTTGAATTCATCATCGGGAACACGAAGGATCAAGACCACGCCCGACCACGGAATGTCGGGGTGGTGTGCACGAGGCCTTTCTCGTGGCTAACTAGACCACAAATCGATTCATGGTATGTATACCACAAAGCCTTATAGTGGTGGGTGCTACTTCATCACCACACTCTCCACCACTAACCATGAGATACCTACCACTAAACATATAACTCCACCTCATTTTTTTTAATTAAAATAAAAAATACATAAAAAACATATAATTTTTTAAATACTAGTTTTTCATTAATTTAAAATACCAAATTACATTAAATAAAAACTACATTAATTAAAATAAAAAATATAAAAATAACGTTAAAAATAAAAATTACATTAACGTATACTACAACTTTCATTTAGATCTATAAGGGTAAAAAGTAGTTTATCAAAAATTCAATTTTTACGATACGCGGCGCCGTGTCGGTTTAGTCGCGAAACTTCGACGAGTCATAACTTCTTCGTTATAAGTCGGATTTTAGCATTCTTTATATTTATGAAATCCTTGTGACATATACTATACTTTGGTTAAAATTATTTATTCTAAATAATATTCTATCAAAAAATCATTTTTAACGCTTATTATCTCTAAATTGACTAGCCGAATCTACGGGCGTTACACATTATGACATGTTCGGCTTGAAATATACCTGCGGGTGGGCCCCACTATCATATGATCACGTTGAAATATACCCCAGGGCGGGGCCCATACTTGTTTATTGGGTTGGAATATACCCCAGGGCTAGGCCCGGTTGTATGTTTGGTGTGTGGTATTATGGGAAAACTCACTAAACTTTTTCTTACAGTTTGTATTATGGTTTCTGGTACTTCCGATACTAAGGGGAAGGGTCCGGCTTGGTGGCGTAATATTCATTCCCCACTATTTTCCGCACTATTTGATATTGTCACTATGATGATTATGTAATGGATTTTGGAATCAAACTTATGATTGTAAATTTTAATTAAAAATGAAAAAAATTTATCCTGGTTTTTGGGTTGTTACAGGTGTATATTGGACGATATCTTTGCTCAATGAAGAAGAATTATAATAACAATGACTAAATACAAGATTACATGGGCCCCATGGGCTAGGTAACTGCTGGGCTAAATACAAATACACACTATCTAAATGTACAATACAATAATACAATAATACATTAATACGCCCCCGCAGTATGAGCGGGAGATCTAGAGCACACACTCAAACTGGTCCGAAAAATCTGTAAACAAAGAAGATGGAAGTCCTTTGGTGAAGATATCTACATACTAAAGGCTGGAAAGAACATGTAGAACTCTGACAAGACCAGTTGCAACCTTGTCACACACAAAATGAATATCCATCTCTATGTGTTTGGTGCGTTGATGTTGAACAGGATTTGTAGACAAATAAACAGCATTGACATTATCAAAGTAAACAACGATTTCCTTAGAAAGAGGAGTGTGTAGCTCACGAAGAAGATTTCGTAACTAGCAGGTTTCAGCTACTGCATTGGCCACGCCACGGTATTCGGCTTCTGAACTTGAACGTGAAATGGTCTGTTGGTGTTTAGAGGACCAAGATAAAAGATTATCACCCAAAAATACATAGTAGCCGCTGGTGGATCGACGTGTGTTAGGGCAACCCCCCCAATCAACATCAAAATAGGCTATGAGATTTGTGGTGGGAGAGTGATGAAGTTGAAGCCCGTAGTCTAACGTCCCGCGAACATATCGTAAGATACGTTTAAGAGCATGAAAGTGAGGTTCGCGGGGATCGTGCATGAATAGACAAATTTCTTGCACGCATATGATAAGTATGGGCGAGTAAAGGTGAGATACTGGAGACCACCTGCGAGGCTTCGGTATAGGGTCGGATCAGTGACAGGATCGCCTGAAGAATCTAGTTTGGACTGAGTATCAGCAGGCGTTCGACACGGGTTACAGGTTAACATGTTGGCGCGCTCCAAGATTTCCAACGCATAGTTGCGTTGGGAAAGGAATATACCATTAGAATCCCGTGTAACAGCAATGCCCAGGAAGTAAGATAGATCACCAAGATCCTTCATAGCAAATTCTGATGCTATAAGTGAGATGATACGTTGTACGAGATCCATAGAGGAGGCTGTCAAAATGATGTCATCAACATATAACAATAAATAAGCCATCTCCGTACCCCTGCAAAATATAAACAGTGAAGAATCACAGCGACTATGTGTAAAACCGATCCTGGTGATATATGATGCAAATCGTTGAAACCAAGCGCGTGGAGCTTGTTTCATCCCATATAGAGATTTATGCAATAGGCAGACATGGTCAGGATGTGTGATGTCTCTAAACCCAGGCGGTTGGTGTGTGTAAACTGTTTCATTCAGTTGACCATGTAAGAATGCATTTTTTACGTCTAACTGATGAATCGACCATTTTCGAGAGATGGCAAGACTGAGAACCGTATGAACCGTAGCCGGTTTGACAACCAAACTAAATGTCTCACCACAGTCGATGTCGAGGCGTTGGCTTTTACCATTCGCTACCAAGCGAGCTTTGTATCGCTCAAGTGTACCATCTGCATTATATTTCTTTCTAAATAACCACATAGAGCGCACACTGTTAGCATCTGTAGGTATCTGAACAAGGACCCACGTACCGTTAGAAATAAGAGCATGATATTCTTCCTTCATGGCAATGGTCCAATTAGGGTCCCGAAGTGATTGAAGGTGAGACTTAAGAAGAGGAGACTCAGTGGTTGTGTGTATATTGAGACGAGAGATAGGTTTGAATATACGTGCATGCCCACGGGTGACCATAGGGTGAGTTGGTTGAGGAGATGGTGGAGAGTTAGTGGGTGGTGTTAAATGGTTGTGAGAAAAAGAAGAAGGTGGCGTGAGAGGGCTATTGATAGCCGAGTCATCCGAGTGGTTGTCGTTGGCAGAAATATGGCTGCCATACTTATTGCCAGTTTCGGTGGTGGTTGTGGTGGGAAATTCAGACAATCGAAAAGCCCTGGATGTGGGATTTATGTCACATTGTTCGTCAAGAAAAGAATAAGAAGGTGCTTTGTTGGGTGTCATGGCTTTATATGGAAAGACGTTTTCTTGAAAAACAACGTGACGTGAGATGATTATTTTTCCAGTTTCAAGGTCAAAACAACGAAAGCCTCGATGTTGGTTAGGATAACCAAGAAAGATACATGGTCTGGGTCTTGGGGCAAGTTTGTGAGGGGTTGGAGGTGAGGATAACATAGGCATCCAAAGACACGAAGATGGAGGAAGGATGGTGGTTTGTTATATAGTTTGGAGAAAGGTATGTCATTGTTTATTGGTGATGAGGGTGTGATGTTAATGAGATGGGCTACCATATGAAGAGCTTCAACCCAAAAGGTGGGCGGAAGATGGGCTTGAAAAAGAAGAGTGTGAATAACATTATTTATAGAGCGGATCATACGTTCAGACTTTCCATTTTGTTGGGAAGTGTGGGGACACGAGAAACGAAATTGGATACCGTGTTGGTCAAAAAGATTGTGAAACTTTTTATTGTCAAATTCGCCACCATGATCACATTGGAATTGTTTAATTTCGGTTTGAAATTGATTATTGACAAAAACACGAAGGTGAAGCAACTTGGAAAAAACATCAGACTTTTTTCGTAACGGGTAGACCCAAAGAAAGTGAGTGAAATTGTCAAGGAAAACAATGTAGTATTTAATACCACTATAGCTAGTAATAGGGGATTCCGACAAATCCGAATGAACGATATCAAAGCAACTAGAAACAATGGAATTAGAACTATAAAAAGGAAGTTTCACATGTTTTCCAAGTTGACAGGCTTGGCAATTATCCGAACTAAAAGTTTTATTACAAGAAATAAATCGACGAGAAATTAAATGATTAAAAACACTGGCGCCGGGATGTCCGAGACGTTGATGCCACAAGCTAGAGCTACCAGAAACAAAAGCAACAGATGAGTGGAATGAGGATGGCGCGGGATAGAGATCACCCGAGCTGTCACACCTAAGCAGGACCTGAAGAGTTTCCAAATCCTTCATAGTAAAACCAAAGGGGTCAAATTCGATAGACACTTGATTGTCAGTTGTAAAACGACGCACAAATATAAGATTTTTGATAATATTAGGGGTGACAAGAATGTTATGAAGATGTAAAGGACGATTAACAAAAAAAAAGTTTGGAATGACCTGTATGAGTAACGGGAATAGATGAACCATTGCCAACAAGAACAGATTTAATGTATCTCTTATTGCTAAAAGATGTGAGTATACATGTATCGGAGGCAAGGTGTGATGTGGCTCCGGTGTCCATATACCAATTAGCATCCGCACCGTCAATAACATTCAAGGAGTTGAAGGCTTGAGCGAGGTCGGTAGGCTGATCTTGAGATATTAAAGGGAACCACTACCATGGAGGCCGAAGAGTCGGAGTGGTGGTGGTGTGATACGCAACTATAGTAGCGGAAGGTGGGGCACCAAGAATGCCCTGTTGAATTGACTAGGCTGGTGAGTTGGGTCTGCGTTGCTGGGCTGCTGAATTGGTTCTGTAGCCGGGCCAAGAAGGTGGATACCCCCAAGGAAAAGTCTGCCATGGTAAGGTGAATGGGTTCCAAGGAACCAGTTGGGGATGCTGCATATGACCAGACCCAGAAGTATTCGGGCTACGCGAGTCAGAGTTGCCGGCGGTTCTGATTAGGACGACGACCGCTGTGGTTAGAGGAAGACGGTGCGCGGCTACTGTTGGCAGCATACAAGACCGAAGGTGCAGAGGAGTGATCCGAGTGTGAAGGTGGTGTTGGGCGGTTCGATTTTAGTCTGCTTTCTTCAACCAGAAGCTTGGAGCGGACCAGATTATAGGTTGGAAACGGGTCCCCGTGGCGAAGAAGCATGGATATGTTTTCGAACTGTGGGGATAAGCCATTCAACAAATGTGCAATAAACAACTTTTCAGGGATAGGGTTCTCGATATTGGCCAAGAGATCATTTATGGCCTTCATTTTTTTGACAATATTGGGCAATTGAAAGTTCACCTTGTGTCATGAATCGTAGTTCGTTTTCAAGTTCAATGACCCGGGTATCTTTATTTTCACGAAACAAGTCTTCAAGGCTCTGCCATATGGAATGAGCGGTGGAGTTTTTCTTGACTATGGATGTGAGGAGAGGCTGAGTGAGAGTGGCATAGATCCATGACTTGAAAATGGAGTCATGGGTATACCATTCTTCATCCTTATCAGACGTTGGAAGTGAAGTCCCGTCGAGAAATCCAAGCACCCGATATCCCCTGCAGTGAGTTTCAAACAATTCGCGCCAGGCATCATAGTTTAATTCATTGAAGTCGAGAATAATAGGAACATGAGTTTTGATGTTAACAACACCATATGGCTACTGATTAGTGGATGTTTTGGAACCTGAGGATTCATCACCAGCCATGGCTGATTATAGAGAGTGTAGATGGAGAGAGAGGTGAAGAAGAAATTAAGAAGAAAAGAGAACAGGGGAGAGCAGAAGGTTTATCGACGACACAGTTGGTGCACGTCAACAAGAGGATCGTGAGGAGGAAATTAGGGTAGATGAGCTTTTCTCTGATACCATATTGGACGATATCTTTGCTCAATGAAGAAGAATTATAATAACAATGACTAAATACAAGATTACATGGGCCCCATGGGCTAGGTAACTGTTGGGCTAAATACAAATACACACTATCTAAATGTACAATACAATAATACATTAATAGTGTATAGTGTGGTATTTATTGGTAATAATGTTGTTTTAAAAAAAAATTGAAAATTAGCTGTTCAACGACTCTTGAACGGTCAAATGAGCAAGCATTCTTCTCTATAGCCGTTGCCCTTCGTCCTCTCATAACGAACCTCAACAAAAACGCTAAACCACGACCGGCCGGCATGGTGTGTCCGAACCACGATCGTGGCCAGCTAGACCACAGACCGCCCGTTGTGAGTATACACGATGGTCTTATGATTAATAATACTATTTAGTGTAATTAACAAACAAATACTTTACTTGCTTTCTTCCGAATACAACATAATACGTTTAAACAATTGTATTTGTACTTTAATACTTGTAGACATCATTCATTTCAATATAATTCAATGTTAAATCCATATTTACGCAATAGCGTTTCAACTTTTCTTTTTCAATTTATGTTACAAAACAGTCATTTAGAATAAAAATATGCAACCACATTTTATTCTATAACAAATTTTACAGCATTGCAACTGGAAACTTATCATCTCATGAAGTGAAATTTATTATGCAATAATATATATATATATATATATATATATATATATATATATATATATATATATATATATATATATATATATATATATATATATATATATATATATATATATATCAACTTATATAATAAATATTCATATTTAAATGAAACAATATTATATACATCGTATAAAGACAGTTTTATTGGGCATATTACTGAAAAATATGAAACGTATTTGAATAAATACATATTTAACCCGTATAATAATTGACTTATAACAAAAAATATTAGATTTATTTATAATACTTCCGAAGAAACATTGCATTCTTTTGAATCGTCTGTAGAATTTTTTCTGAGTTTTGACAAATTGTGTATCATTGTCAATTCATATTCTCTCCATGGAAGGCTGTTGCTAATTCTGAAAACGGATTCATGGATAATGATTTTGATTTGATTGGGTGCATGGCGTGAAGAATTTGTGTGCAGACGTTATGGATCCCGACGCCAGCACTTCTCACTCCAAGGACCATTGCGAAGTCGTCGTCAAAATCGACGGCGAAGATAGGGATGGCGAAGGAACGACGGGAAGCAGATATCGACGGAGCTCGAGCCAGCAAAGCGGCGGTGGCATGGAGGATCCACCGTCAAGGCTGATAGGCGAGTTTTTAAACAAGCAGAAGGATTCAGGAGGGGAAATGACGTTAGATATGGATTTGGAGATGGACGAGCTTCGTCATGGAAGCCAATCTAGCAGTGTTGTAGATAGGAATCCGGAGAGTCCGAACGAAAGCGTCAATCTAAATACCAGGGTTACGAATTCGAGAGAATTGAAAGTTTCGTTTCAACCTCCTGCTAATTTATCGTCTAAAGTGGTAGATATTGAGCCTGATAATGAACGAGCTAATCAACATAGCGAATCATCAGATGAGAATGAATTAGACGATATCCGATTACAAGAACAACAAAACCCTCAGAGACGAAAATCGAACAATCTTAGCAATTCAGGACGCGGATTGGACGATAGAGGAGGAGCAGAGGTTTTGAAATGCACCTCGTTTCAAAGAAGAGCCCCAATCATTCGAACAAAAACACTACAGTCCAGATTGATCGATCCACCAGAGGTTGAAGTTGAGGTCTCGTTATCAGGACGACTGGGCAGATCAGTGCATAAATCAGGTGTATTACCTCGCCCCTCGGGGATACTAGCAAGAGGTGAAAACGAAGAGGAGGATGAAACCTTCATCGAGGAAGATAATCCAGATGAATTCAAAAGTGCAAAACTCGACGCAATCACACTCATCCAATGGATTAGCCTTATTTTGATCCTAACATCATTGATTTGCACTCTTACTATCAAAAATTGGAAGCAATTGGTATTACGAGGGCTTCACATTTGGGAATGGGAGGTTTTGGTTCTTGTTTTGATATGTGGCAGGTTGGTTTCCGGTTGGGGTATACGATTCATTGTCTACCTTATCGAGAGAAATTTCCTTTTACGCAAAAGAGTTCTATACTTCGTGTATGGAATCAGAAAACCAGTTCAGAATTGCATCTGGTTAGGTTTAGTCCTAATTGCTTGGCATTACATGTTTGATGAAAGAGTTGAAGGCCACAACAAATTCCTCATGGTCATGAACAAGTTAATGGTATGTATGCTGGTAGCTACTTCACTATGGCTTGTGAAGACCCTCATGGTTAAAGTCCTGGCATCTTCATTTCATGTCAAAAAGTTCTTTGATCGGATTCAAGAAGCTCTGTTCAACCAATATGTAATCGAAACCCTCTCAGGCCCACCACTGGTTGAAATCCAAAACAACAAAATAGAAGAAGAAAAGACATTAGCAGAACTCCATAGGCTTCAAAACGCAGGTGCTAACTTACCTCCAGATCTTGGGGAAGCTGTGTTTCCATCAAAATCCGGTAGGATGATTGGGAGTGGAAGATTACAACCCCAGCCAGTTGGCATCAAGAACGATGAAAAAGAACAGGGGATAACAATTGATCACCTCCATAGACTAAATCCCAAGAACATATCAGCCTGGAACATGAAGAGGTTAATGAGAATCGTGAGGCTTGGGACATTAAGCACATTGGATGAACAATTACATGACATGAATGAACAAGATGATGAATCAATGACACAAATCAGAAGTGAAATCGAAGCCAAACGTGCAGCTCGCAAGATTTTCATGAATGTTGCTAGAGCTGGCTCAAAGTATGTTCTTATATTACACCCATTTCAAAAACCATGATCATCATTTTTTAACCAATGTAACTTGATTGAGATTCTAGGATGGGAAGTTTGTTGTCTGCAGGTTCATCTATCTTAACGATTTGATGCGTTTCTTGAGAGATGATCAGGCTGTGAAAACCATGTCTCTTTTAGCAGGAACACCTGGCGATGAAAAAATCAGCAAAGGGGCTTTAAAGACTTGGGTGGTAAGAGTTACTATAAAACTAATTTATATATATTTTTCGAATAACAAAAAGCCCTTAATTAATATATCCACGAACAATTTGATCTGAATTTATAGGTGAATGCATTCAGAGAACGAAAAGCACTTGCATTGACACTAAACGATACAAAAACAGCAGTCAACAAATTACACCAAATGGTCAACTTCTTAGTTGGAATCATCATTGTCGTTATTTGTCTTCTGATTCTGAACATCGCAACAAGCAAGTTTTTAGTTTTTATAAGCTCCCAGATTGTGGTTGTGGCGTTTATATTCGGGAACACCTGCAAGACAATATTCGAAGCCATAATCTTCTTGTTTGTGATGCATCCTTTTGATGTTGGTGATCGATGTGAGATTGATGGAGTTCAGGTAAAAAGAAAGACATATCATATCTTTTTCAATTCCCACGTGTTAATTTAATTCTATATGAAATTAATTAATGCACTGAATCTAGATGATCGTAGAAGAGATGAATATCTTGACTACTGTTTTCTTGAAATGGGACAACGAGAAGGTTTATTTTCCAAATAGTATTCTTTCGACAAGAGCAATTAGCAATCATTTTCGAAGTCCTGATATGTGGGATTCAATCGATTTCTTCATCCATATCGCAACTCCTGTGGACAAGTTGGTTGTCATGAAACAAAGAATAATCAAGTAAGAAACTTTAATTTCATCATCGAATTAACAAATACTAATATGTTTATATTGGGTGCGTTTGTTGGCAGCTTTATCGAGAGTAAAAAGGATCATTATTATCCGAACGATATAAAGGTGGTGTCATTGAACGTTGAGGAGTTAAACAAGATAAAGCTGCAAATATGGTGGAGACACAAAATAAACTTTCAAGACATGACTGAGAGGTACGTGAGAAAAGGTGCAGTGATTGATGAAATGGTTCGAATCTTTAAAGAAAACGATGTGGAATACCGATGTCTGGATATCAATATCCGAAGCATGCCACCACCTGTTACTCCTTCTCGGAATCCACCTGCATGGGGACCTCCTCCTCCGGAGTAACTAATTCAACGGTCATGAATGGTACAAGTTTAATTGCATGATGTACATGTTTACACTTTACAATGATGCTCAACCCGA
Source organism: Lactuca sativa (assembly GCF_002870075.4). Taxonomy (NCBI): domain Eukaryota; kingdom Viridiplantae; phylum Streptophyta; class Magnoliopsida; order Asterales; family Asteraceae; genus Lactuca; species Lactuca sativa. Next base: position 64,542,837 of record NC_056625.2, on the reverse strand, counting down.
TGATGTTTGAGAGTCCAAATGTAGAATCTGAGCTTGGGAAAATCGAGGATGTGACTGTGCACGAAAATTACTAGTTTTTGTTGCATGGGATTTTGTTTCAAGGGCAAAACGGATTTAATTTTGGAGAAATTGAGAAAAAATGATTTTGTTGGAATTATAATTTTGATGATTGTTTAAATTTGGAATAAGCGGCTTGGTCCTGATTGATTTCGAGTAAGGTCATGTTTAGCAGCGAGTTTTTTAGGGTAATTTTTATTTTTAGCTTTTTAGAACAAATGATCCGATTAAAGAAAAAAAAAAGGCTTTTACTTTTAAACATATAATCTCAAAATGCAAAAAACTATTTCAAATAGTGTTTCAGAGCTTATTGCTTTAATTAAGTAGTTTTTTTTTTAGTGATTTTAGTGTTTGATTTTTACTTAAATTTTACGTCTTTAAAAGCTAAAATCTAATTTTGACAAACATTTCTATACAAACAAAAGTTATAGTTATTGGCTATTACGTATCAACTAGTTTTACCAAATACATTTAAACATACAAATTAAAACGGTGTGATTTGGCTAAATTTAACAAAAAAAACAAAATATGATGGTGTCAGTGGTCAGGTTTGGTTGAGTTAGTTAAACCTATTTATTAAATAGATTGAAAATCTTAATCCAACCCAATCCAACCTCTTTAAAAAAATAGATACAAATCGGGTTGGTATATTTAAATTTAAAATAAATATATATACATAAAATAATTCATGTGTATTTAAATAAGTTACAAACACTAATAATTGTTTGAAATTTTAAAAAATACAAATATAATATCCAAATATCATGAATATATTGTATAATTTTATTACATAAAAGTTGTACATATTATATACGTAATGATATACTATTATGATTAAAATTAGCAAATATTTGTATGTTGTCCTCAAAATTTTGTAAATATATTAGTTACGTAATTGTACATGCTACATACGTAATGATAAACTAAATATCAAATACGAAGGATAGATGGTACTTCTGATTGTGACTTCATTATGTATCTAATATGTACATTGGCAATGATATATGTTGTCGTCAACTAAAAGAAGCTTAATAAAAACATGAATATCTAAACAAATATCAAAGTAGTCAACAAAAATAAAACAATAAAAATAAAAGTTATATTTAAACTGGTAGGTTGAAATCATGTCATAAATGTACTTGGTTCGGTCCAGTTCAATGATGGTCTAGACAGATAGAGTTGGAAACTTGATACTTCTTGAGTGTTCTCAATTAGTTCGGTTGGATCATGCTACTCTCCCTAGTGATGATAGATCGATGCGCTAGAACATATTTGTTCTAATTAAGGTCAATGTCCTTGCTTGGAGAGTTGGCGTCTCTGTACGAGTCGTGGTATTGACTTGGAGTCCATTCAGTGTCTGCTGTGAACATCACTAACAGGATGTTGATCACCTATTTTTTCGAATGTTGTTTGGCGATGTAGATGTGGAATTGATTGGGTTTGTGGGTGGATGAGTCGCTACCAGCTTTCTTCAATATAGAGGACATGTGTTTGTGGATAAATGCTCATGCTGATACTCATATTCGTAGATCAACTTTGTATATAGTTTGCTCGACTCTGATTGGGTTTCTATTGAATTATCGAAACATGTTGGTTTTTGGAAATACAAATTACAAGAAGGCCCAACTGTTTTATTTGGTTGTTTATTTCTTGTTTAATTGTTTAATTGGTTTCTCTATACGCAAATTGTAGTAGGCATGGTCTTTAGCTTCAATGTTGTCAGTATATATGCATCCATCTCTGCGCTCTTTCTCCCTGGAAATACTTACTAGATCAAATCGTTGACACAAAGTCGGTTTCATTGACAAACGTTATTATTTCTTCACGACCAAATAATATACGAAACCCTCAAAAGCATAGCAAACACAAATAACAAAGTAAATAAAGGAAAATTAAGAGTAACAGGGATCACTTAAACTGTACGAACCAGTAAAAGAGAAAATGGAGTAATGGAGGGATTAGGTAAAGGAATCCTCGGTGAAAGTAGCGAAGCAGTACTACATCGATCGACAGCGCGACTCGTTGACGGATTAAAGGCTCTGATTGTGTGCTTTGCAAGTTGCAGAGGCGTAGAACGGTAGAAGCAGCTCAAGAGACACTTGGTTCGAAGCATAGGCTTTCGTAATCTACTCGTCGGAGACATACAGCGACTACATAACCAGAATATTTGAATAACTCAAGATGTGTTTATTATTAAAAGAATTTAAAGGGTGTAGTTTAGAGTAAAAGAGTTTTAGAAAAACAAAAAAATCTTCCCTTCTAATAAAAGTCTACAAAAACGCCACATGTCAATCCCTTGGCTCCTCGCCAGCTTATTTTCCCGCTTCTTTAACCTAAGTGATTTTTCGATTATACCTTCTATGATTATGAAATGCCATTAAACCCGCCTCTTGCTTCCCTATTTGATAATGTGTTTCAAATCAATTTGATTTTGAAATCCCTTAAAATCAGCCAACAGATTAGTATAGTAAATATTCAAACATCACAATTCAAAAAAATCTTCCCTTCTAATAAAACTCTACAAAAACGCCACATGTCAATCCCTCGGCTCCTCGCCAGCTTATTTTCCCGCTTCTTTAACCTAAGTGATTTTTCGATTATACCTTCTATGATTATGAAATGCCATTAAACCCGCCTCTTGCTTCCCTATTTGATAATGTGTTTCATATCAATTTGATTTTGAAATCCCTTAAAATCAGCCAACAGATTAGTATAGTAAATATTCAAACATCACAATTCAAAAAAATCTTCCCTTCTAATAAAACTCTACAAAAACGCCACATGTCAATCCCTCGGCTCCTCGCCAGCTTATTTTCCCGCTTCTTTAACCTAAGTGATTTTTCGATTATACCTTCTATGATTATGAAATGCCATTAAACCCGCCTCTTGCTTCCCTATTTGATAATGTGTTTCAAATCAATTTGATTTTGAAATCCCTTAAAATCAGCCAACAGATTAGTATAGTAAATATTCAAACATCACAATTCAAAAAAATCTTCCCTTCTAATAAAACTCTACAAAAACGCCACATGTCAATCCCTCGGCTCCTCGCCAGCTTATTTTCCCGCTTCTTTAACCTAAGTGATTTTTCGATTATACCTTCTATGATTATGAAATGCCATTAAACCCGCCTCTTGCTTCCCTATTTGATAATGTGTTTCATATCAATTTGATTTTGAAATCCCTTAAAATCAGCCAACAGATTAGTATAGTAAATATTCAAACATCACAATTCAAAAAAATCTTCCCTTCTAATAAAACTCTACAAAAACGCCACATGTCAATCCCTCGGCTCCTCGCCAGCTTATTTTCCCGCTTCTTTAACCTAAGTGATTTTTCGATTATACCTTCTATGATTATGAAATGCCATTAAACCCGCCTCTTGCTTCCCTATTTGATAATGTGTTTCAAATCAATTTGATTTTGAAATCCCTTAAAATCAGCCAAAAGATTAGTATAGTAAATATTCAAACATCACAATTCAAAAAAATCTTCCCTTCTAATAAAACTCTACAAAAACGCCACATGTCAATCCCTCGGCTCCTCGCCAGCTTATTTTCCCGCTTCTTTAACCTAAGTGATTTTTCGATTATACATTCTATGATTATCAAATGCCATTAAACCCGCCTCTTGCTTCCCTATTTGATAATGTGTTTCATATCAATTTGCTTTTGAAATCCCTTAAAATCAGCCAACAGATTAGTATAGTAAATATTCAAACATCACAATTCAAAAAAATCTTCCCTTCTAATAAAACTCTACAAAAACGCCACATGTCAATCCCTCGGCTCCTCGCCAGCTTATTTTCCCGCTTCTTTAACCTAAGTGATTTTTCGATTATACCTTCTATGATTATGAAATGCCATTAAACCCGCCTCTTGCTTCCCTATTTGATAATGTGTTTCAAATCAATTTGATTTTGAAATCCCTTAAAATCAGCCAACAGATTAGTATAGTAAATATTCAAACATCACAATTCAAAAAAATCTTCCCTTCTAATAAAACTCTACAAAAACGCCACATGTCAATCCCTCGGCTCCTCGCCAGCTTATTTTCCCGCTTCTTTAACCTAAGTGATTTTTCGATTATACCTTCTATGATTATGAAATGCCATTAAACCCGCCTCTTGCTTCCCTATTTGATAATGTGTTTCAAATCAATTTGATTTTGAAATCCCTTAAAATCAGCCAACAGATTAGTATAGTAAATATTCAAACATCACAATTCAAAAAAATCTTCCCTTCTAATAACACTCTACAAAAACGCCACATGTCAATCCCTCGGCTCCTCGCCAGCTTATTTTCCCGCTTCTTTAACCTAAGTGATTTTTCGATTATACCTTCTATGATTATGAAATGCCATTAAACCCGCCTCTTGCTTCCCTATTTGATAATGTGTTTCAAATCAATTTGATTTTGAAATCCCTTAAAATCAGCCAACAGATTAGTATAGTAAATATTCAAACATCACAATTCAAAAAAATCTTCCCTTCTAATAAAACTCTACAAAAACGCCACATGTCAATCCCTCGGCACCTCGCCAGCTTATTTTCCCGCTTCTTTAACCTAAGTGATTTTTCGATTATACCTTCTATGATTATGAAATGCCATTAAACCCGCCTCTTGCTTCCCTATTTGATAATGTGTTTCAAATCAATTTGATTTTGAAATCCCTTAAAATCAGCCAACAGATTAGTATAGTAAATATTCAAACATCACAATTCAAAAAAATCTTCCCTTCTAATAAAACTCTACAAAAACGCCACATGTCAATCCCTCGGCTCCTCGCCAGCTTATTTTCCCGCTTCTTTAACCTAAGTGATTTTTCGATTATACATTCTATGATTATCAAATGCCATTAAACCCGCCTCTTGCTTCCCTATTTGATAATGTGTTTCATATCAATTTGCTTTTGAAATCCCTTAAAATCAGCCAACAGATTAGTATAGTAAATATTCAAACATCACAATTCAAAAAAATCTTCCCTTCTAATAAAACTCTACAAAAACGCCACATGTCAATCCCTCGACTCCTCGCCAGCTTATTTTCCCGCTTCTTTAACCTAAGTGATTTTTCGATTATAGCTTCTATGATTATGAAATGCAATTAAACCCGCCTCTTGCTTCCCTATTAGATAATGTGTTTCAAATCAATTTGATTTTGAAATCCCTTAAAATCAGCCAACAGATTAGTATAGTAAATATTCAAACATCACAATTCAAAAAAATCTTCCCTTCTAATAAAACTCTACAAAAACGCCACATGTCAATCCCTCGGCTCCTCGCCAGCTTATTTTCCCGCTTCTTTAACCTAAGTGATTTTTCGGTTATACCTTCTATGATTATGAAATGCCATTAAACCCGCCTCTTGCTTCCCTATTTGATAATGTCTTTCAAATCAATTTGATTTTGAAATCCCTTAAAATCAGCCAACAGATTAGTATAGTAAATATTCAAACATCACAATTCAAAAAAATCTTCCCTTCTAATAAAACTCTACAAAAACGCCACATGTCAATCCCTCGGCTCCTCGCCAGCTTATTTTCCCGCTTCTTTAACCTAAGTGATTTTTCGATTATACCTTCTATGATTATGAAATGCCATTAAACCCGCCTCTTGCTTCCCTATTTGATAATGAGTTTCAAATCAATTTGATTTTGAAATCCCTTAAAATCAGCCAACAGATTAGTATAGTAAATATTCAAACATCACAATTCAAAAAAATCTTCCCTTCTAATAAAACTCTACAAAAACGCCACATGTCAATCCCTCGGCTCCTCGCCAGCTTATTTTCCCGCTTCTTTAACCTAAGTGATTTTTCGATTATACCTTCTATGATTATGAAATGCCATTAAACCCGCCTCTTGCTTCCCTATTTGATAATGTGTTTCAAATCAATTTGATTTTGAAATCCCTTAAAATCAGCCAACAGATTAGTATAGTAAATATTCAAACATCACAATTCAAAAAAATCTTCCCTTCTAATAAAACTCTACAAAAACGCCACATGTCAATCCCTCGGCTCCTCGCCAGCTTATTTTCCCGCTTCTTTAACCTAAGTGATTTTTCGATTATACCTTCTATGATTATGAAATGCCATTAAACCCGCCTCTTGCTTCCCTATTTGATAATGTGTTTCAAATCAATTTGATTTTGAAATCCCTTAAAATCAGCCAACAGATTAGTATAGTAAATATTCAAACATCACAATTCAAAAAAATCTTCCCTTCTAATAAAACTCTACAAAAACGCCACATGTCAATCCCTCGGCTCCTCGCCAGCTTATTTTCCCGCTTCTTTAACCTAAGTGATTTTTCGATTATACCTTCTATGATTATGAAATGCCATTAAACCCGCCTCTTGCTTCCCTATTTGATAATGTGTTTCAAATCAATTTGATTTTGAAATCCCTTAAAATCAGCCAACAGATAAGTATAGTAAATATTCAAACATCACAATTCAAAAAAATCTTCCCTTCTAATAAAACTCTACAAAAACGCCACATGTCAATCCCTCGGCTCCTCGCCAGCTTATTTTCCCGCTTCTTTAACCTAAGTGATTTTTCGATTATACCTTCTATGATTATGAAATGCCATTAAACCCGCCTCTTGCTTCCCTATTTGATAATGTGTTTCATATCAATTTGATTTTGAAATCCCTTAAAATCAGCCAACAGATTAGTATAGTAAATATTCAAACATCACAATTCAAAAAAATCTTCCCTTCTAATAAAACTCTACAAAAACGCCACATGTCAATCCCTCGGCTCCTCGCCAGCTTATTTTCCCGCTTCTTTAACCTAAGTGATTTTTCGATTATACCTTCTATGATTATGAAATGCCATTAAACCCGCCTCTTGCTTCCCTATTTGATAATGTGTTTCATATCAATTTGATTTTGAAATCCCTTAAAATCAGCCAACAGATTAGTATAGTAAATATTCAAACATCACAATTCAAAAAAATCTTCCCTTCTAATAAAACTCTACAAAAACGCCACATGTCAATCCCTCGACTCCTCGCCAGCTTATTTTCCCGCTTCTTTAACCTAAGTGATTTTTCGATTATAGCTTCTATGATTATGAAATGCCATTAAACCCGCCTCTTGCTTCCCTATTAGATAATGTGTTTCAAATCAATTTGATTTTGAAATCCCTTAAAATCAGCCAACAGATTAGTATAGTAAATATTCAAACATCACAATTCAAAAAAATCTTCCCTTCTAATAAAACTCTACAAAAACGCCACATGTCAATCCCTCGGCTCCTCGCCAGCTTATTTTCCCGCTTCTTTAACCTAAGTGATTTTTCGATTATACCTTCTATGATTATGAAATGCCATTAAACCCGCCTCTTGCTTCCCTATTTGATAATGTGTTTCATATCAATTTGATTTTGAAATCCCTTAAAATCAGCCAACAGATTAGTATAGTAAATATTCAAACATCACAATTCAAAAAAATCTTCCCTTCTAATAAAACTCTACAAAAACGCCACATGTCAATCCCTCGGCTCCTCGCCAGCTTATTTTCCCACTTCTTTAACCTAAGTGATTTTTCGATTATACCTTCTATGATTATGAAATGCCATTAAACCCGCCTCTTGCTTCCCTATTTGATAATGTGTTTCATATCAATTTGATTTTGAAATCCCTTAAAATCAGCCAACAGATTAGTATAGTAAATATTCAAACATCACAATTCAAAAAAATCTTCCCTTCTAATAAAACTCTACAAAAACGCCACATGTCAATCCCTCGGCTCCTCGCCAGCTTATTTTCCCGCTTCTTTAACCTAAGTGATTTTTCGATTATACCTTCTATGATTATGAAATGCCATTAAACCCGCCTCTTGCTTCCCTATTTGATAATGTGTTTCAAATCAATTTGATTTTGAAATCCCTTAAAATCAGCCAACAGATTAGTATAGTAAATATTCAAACATCACAATTCAAAAAAATCTTCCCTTCTAATAAAACTCTACAAAAACGCCACATGTCAATCCCTCGGCTCCCCGCCAGCTTATTTTCCCGCTTCTTTAACCTAAAGTGATTTTTCGATTATACCTTCTATGATTATGAAATGCCATTAAACCCGCCTCTTGCTTCCCTATTTGATAATGTGTTTCAAATCAATTTGATTTTGAAATCCCTTAAAATCAGCCAACATATTAGTATAGTAAATATTCAAACATCACAATTCAAAAAAATCTTCCCTTCTAATAAAACTCTACAAAAACGCCACATGTCAATCCCTCGGCTCCTCGCCAGCTTATTTTCCCGCTTCTTTAACCTAAGTGATTTTTCGATTATACCTTCTATGATTATGAAATGCCATTAAACCCGCCTCTTGCTTCCCTATTTGATAATGTGTTTCAAATCAATTTGATTTTGAAATCCCTTAAAATCAGCCAACATATTAATATAGTAAATATTCAAACATCACAATTCAAAAAAATCTTCCCTTCTAATAAAACTCTACAAAAACGCCACATGTCAATCCCTCGGCTCCTCGCCAGCTTATTTTCCCGCTTCTTTAACCTAAGTGATTTTTCGATTATACCTTCTATGATTATGAAATGCCTTTAAACCCGCCTCTTGCTTCCCTATTTGATAATGTGTTTCAAATCAATTTGATTTTGAAATCCCTTAAAATCAGCCAACAGATTAGTATAGTAAATATTCAAAGATCACAATTCAAAAAAATCTTCCCTTCTAATAAAACTCTACAAAAACGCCACATGTCAATCCCTCGGCTCCTCGCCAGCTTATTTTCCCGCTTCTTTAACCTAAGTGATTTTTCGGTTATACCTTCTATGATTATGAAATGCCATTAAACCCGCCTCTTGCTTCCCTATTTGATAATGTCTTTCAAATCAATTTGATTTTGAAATCCCTTAAAATCAGCCAACAGATTAGTATAGTAAATATTCAAACATCACAATTCAAAAAAATCTTCCCTTCTAATAAAACTCTACAAAAACGCCACATGTCAATCCCTCGGCTCCTCGCCAGCTTATTTTCCCGCTTCTTTAACCTAAGTGATTTTTCGATTATACCTTCTATGATTATGAAATGCCATTAAACCCGCCTCTTGCTTCCCTATTTGATAATGTGTTTCAAATCAATTTGATTTTGAAATCCCTTAAAATCAGCCAACAGATTAGTATAGTAAATATTCAAACATCACAATTCAAAAAAATCTTCCCTTCTAATAAAACTCTACAAAAACGCCACATGTCAATCCCTCGGCTCCTCGCCAGCTTATTTTCCCGCTTCTTTAACCTAAGTGATTTTTCGATTATACCTTCTATGATTATGAAATGCCATTAAACCCGCCTCTTGCTTCCCTATTTGATAATGTGTTTCAAATCAATTTGATTTTGAAATCCCTTAAAATCAGCCAACAGATTAGTATAGTAAATATTCAAACATCACAATTCAAAAAAATCTTCCCTTCTAATAACACTCTACAAAAACGCCACATGTCAATCCCTCGGCTCCTCGCCAGCTTATTTTCCCGCTTCTTTAACCTAAGTGATTTTTCGATTATACCTTCTATGATTATGAAATGCCATTAAACCCGCCTCTTGCTTCCCTATTTGATAATGTGTTTCAAATCAATTTGATTTTGAAATCCCTTAAAATCAGCCAACAGATTAGTATAGTAAATATTCAAACATCACAATTCAAAAAAATCTTCCCTTCTAATAAAACTCTACAAAAACGCCACATGTCAATCCCTCGGCTCCTCGCCAGCTTATTTTCCCGCTTCTTTAACCTAAGTGATTTTTCGATTATACCTTCTATGATTATGAAATGCCATTAAACCCGCCTCTTGCTTCCCTATTTGATAATGTGTTTCAAATCAATTTGATTTTGAAATCCCTTAAAATCAGCCAACAGATTAGTATAGTAAATATTCAAACATCACAATTCAAAAAAATCTTCCCTTCTAATAAAACTCTACAAAAACGCCACATGTCAATCCCTCGGCTCCTCGCCAGCTTATTTTCCCGCTTCTTTAACCTAAGTGATTTTTCGATTATACCTTCTATGATTATGAAATGCCATTAAACCCGCCTCTTGCTTCCCTATTTGATAATGTGTTTCATATCAATTTGATTTTGAAATCCCTTAAAATCAGCCAACAAATTAGTATAGTAAATATTCAAACATCACAATTCAAAAAAATCTTCCCTTCTAATAAAACTCTACAAAAACGCCACATGTCAATCCCTCGGCTCCTCGCCAGCTTATTTTCCCGCTTCTTTAACCTAAGTGATTTTTCGATTATACCTTCTATGATTATGAAATGCCATTAAACCCGCCTCTTGCTTCCCTATTTGATAATGTGTTTCAAATCAATTTGATTTTGAAATCCCTTAAAATCAGCCAACAGATTAGTATAGTAAATATTCAAACATCACAATTCAAAAAAATCTTCCCTTCTAATAAAACTCTACAAAAACGCCACATGTCAATCCCTCGGCTCCTCGCCAGCTTATTTTCCCGCTTCTTTAACCTAAGTGATTTTTCGATTATACCTTCTATGATTATGAAATGCCATTAAACCCGCCTCTTGCTTCCCTATTTGATAATGTGTTTCAAATCAATTTGATTTTGAAATCCCTTAAAATCAGCCAACAGATTAGTATAGTAAATATTCAAACATCACAATTCAAAAAAATCTTCCCTTCTAATAAAACTCTACAAAAACGCCACATGTCAATCCCTCGGCTCCTCGCCAGCTTATTTTCCCGCTTCTTTAACCTAAGTGATTTTTCGGTTATACCTTCTATGATTATGAAATGCCATTAAACCCGCCTCTTGCTTCCCTATTTGATAATGTCTTTCAAATCAATTTGATTTTGAAATCCCTTAAAATCAGCCAACAGATTAGTATAGTAAATATTCAAACATCACAATTCAAAAAAATCTTCCCTTCTAATAAAACTCTACAAAAACGCCACATGTCAATCCCTCGGCTCCTCGCCAGCTTATTTTCCCACTTCTTTAACCTAAGTGATTTTTCGATTATACCTTCTATGATTATGAAATGCCATTAAACCCGCCTCTTGCTTCCCTATTTGATAATGTGTTTCAAATCAATTTGATTTTGAAATCCCTTAAAATCAGCCAACAGATTAGTATAGTAAATATTCAAACATCACAATTCAAAAAAATCTTCCCTTCTAATAAAACTCTACAAAAACGCCACATGTCAATCCCTCGGCTCCTCGCCAGCTTATTTTCCCGCTTCTTTAACCTAAGTGATTTTTCGATTATACCTTCTATGATTATGAAATGCCATTAAACCCGCCTCTTGCTTCCCTATTTGATAATGTGTTTCAAATCAATTTGATTTTGAAATCCCTTAAAATCAGCCAACAGATTAGTATAGTAAATATTCAAACATCACAATTCAAAAAAATCTTCCCTTCTAATAACACTCTACAAAAACGCCACATGTCAATCCCTCGGCTCCTCGCCAGCTTATTTTCCCGCTTCTTTAACCTAAGTGATTTTTCGATTATACCTTCTATGATTATGAAATGCCATTAAACCCGCCTCTTGCTTCCCTATTTGATAATGTGTTTCAAATCAATTTGATTTTGAAATCCCTTAAAATCAGCCAACAGATTAGTATAGTAAATATTCAAACATCACAATTCAAAAAAATCTTCCCTTCTAATAAAACTCTACAAAAACGCCACATGTCAATCCCTCGGCTCCTCGCCAGCTTATTTTCCCGCTTCTTTAACCTAAGTGATTTTTCGATTATACCTTCTATGATTATGAAATGCCATTAAACCCGCCTCTTGCTTCCCTATTTGATAATGTGTTTCAAATCAATTTGATTTTGAAATCCCTTAAAATCAGCCAACAGATTAGTATAGTAAATATTCAAACATCACAATTCAAAAAAATCTTCCCTTCTAATAAAACTCTACAAAAACGCCACATGTCAATCCCTCGGCTCCTCGCCAGCTTATTTTCCCGCTTCTTTAACCTAAGTGATTTTTCGATTATACCTTCTATGATTATGAAATGCCATTAAACCCGCCTCTTGCTTCCCTATTTGATAATGTGTTTCATATCAATTTGATTTTGAAATCCCTTAAAATCAGCCAACAGATTAGTATAGTAAATATTCAAACATCACAATTCAAAAAAATCTTCCCTTCTAATAAAACTCTACAAAAACGCCACATGTCAATCCCTCGGCTCCTCGCCAGCTTATTTTCCCGCTTCTTTAACCTAAGTGATTTTTCGATTATACCTTCTATGATTATGAAATGCCATTAAACCCGCCTCTTGCTTCCCTATTTGATAATGTGTTTCATATCAATTTGATTTTGAAATCTCTTAAAATCAGCCAACAGATTAGTATAGTAAATATTCAAACATCACAATTCAAAAAAATCTTCCCTTCTAATAAAACTCTACAAAAACGCCACATATCAATCCCTCGGCTCCTCGCCAGCTTATTTTCCCGCTTCTTTAACCTAAGTGATTTTTCGATTATACCTTCTATGATTATGAAATGCCATTAAACCCGCCTCTTGCTTCCCTATTTGATAATGTGTTTCATATCAATTTGATTTTGAAATCCCTTAAAATCAGCCAACAGATTAGTATAGTAAATATTCAAACATCACAATTCAAAAAAATCTTCCCTTCTAATAAAACTCTACAAAAACGCCACATGTCAATCCCTCGGCTCCTCGCCAGCTTATTTTCCCGCTTCTTTAACCTAAGTGATTTTTCGATTATACCTTCTATGATTATGAAATGCCATTAAACCCGCCTCTTGCTTCCCTATTTGATAATGTCTTTCAAATCAATTTGATTTTGAAATCCCTTAAAATCAGCCAACAGATTAGTATAGTAAATATTCAAACATCACAATTCAAAAAAATCTTCCCTTCTAATAAAACTCTACAAAAACGCCACATGTCAATCCCTCGGCTCCTCGCCAGCTTATTTTCCCGCTTCTTTAACCTAAGTGATTTTTCGATTATACCTTCTGTGATTATGAAATGCCATTAAACCCGCCTCTTGCTTCCCTATTTGATAATGTGTTTCATATCAATTTGATTTTGAAATCCCTTAAAATCAACCAACAGATTAGTATAGTAAATATTCAAACATCACAATTCAAAAAAATCTTCCCTTCTAATAAAACTCTACAAAAACGCCACATGTCAATCCCTCGGCTCCTCGCCAGCTTATTTTCCCGCTTCTTTAACCTAAGTGATTTTTCGATTATACCTTCTGTGATTATGAAATGCCATTAAACCCGCCTCTTGCTTCCCTATTTGATAATGTGTTTCATATCAATTTGATTTTGAAATCCCTTAAAATCAGCCAACAGATTAGTATAGTAAATATTCAAACATCACAATTCAAAAAAATCTTCCCTTCTAATAAAACTCTACAAAAACGCCACATGTCAATCCCTCGGCTCCTCGCCAGCTTATTTTCCCGCTTCTTTAACCTAAGTGATTTTTCGATTATACCTTCTATGATTATGAAATGCCATTAAACCCGCCTCTTGCTTCCCTATTTGATAATGTGTTTCATATCAATTTGATTTTGAAATCCCTTAAAATCAGCCAACAGATTAGTATAGTAAATATTCAAACATCACAATTCAAAAAAATCTTCCCTTCTAATAAAACTCTACAAAAACGCCACATATCAATCCCTCGGCTCCTCGCCAGCTTATTTTCCCGCTTCTTTAACCTAAGTGATTTTTCGATTATACCTTCTATGATTATGAAATGCCATTAAACCCGCCTCTTGCTTCCCTATTTGATAATGTGTTTCATATCAATTTGATTTTGAAATCCCTTAAAATCAGCCAACAGATTAGTATAGTAAATATTCAAACATCACAATTCAAAAAAATCTTCCCTTCTAATAAAACTCTACAAAAACGCCACATGTCAATCCCTCGGCTCCTCGCCAGCTTATTTTCCCGCTTCTTTAACCTAAGTGATTTTTCGATTATACCTTCTATGATTATGAAATGCCATTAAACCCGCCTCTTGCTTCCCTATTTGATAATGTGTTTCATATCAATTTGATTTTGAAATCTCTTAAAATCAGCCAAAATATTAGTATAGTAAATATTCAAACATCACAATTCAAAAAAATCTTCCCTTCTAATAAAACTCTACAAAAAACGCCACATATCAATCCCTCGGCTCCTCGCCAGCTTATTTTCCCGCTTCTTTAACCTAAAGTGATTTTTCGATTATACCTTCTATGATTATGAAATGCCATTAAACCCGCCTCTTGCTTCCCTATTTGATAATGTGTTTCATATCAATTTGATTTTGAAATCCCTTAAAATCAGCCAACAGATTAGTATAGTAAATATTCAAACATCACAATTCAAAAAAATCTTCCCTTCACAAAAACGCCACATGTCAATCCCTCGACTCCTCTCCAGCTTATTTTCCCGCTTCTTTAACCTAAGTGATTTTTCGATTATACCTTCTATGATTATGAAATGCCATTAAACCCGCCTCTTGCTTCCCTATTTGATAATGTGTTTCAAATCAATTTGATTTTGAAATCCCTTAAAATCAGCCAACAGATTAGTATAGTAAATATTCAAACATCACAATTCAAAAAAATCTTCCCTTCTAATAAAACTCTACAAAAACGCCACATGTCAATCCCTCGGCTCCTCGCCAGCTTATTTTCCCGCTTCTTTAACCTAAGTGATTTTTCGATTATACCTTCTATGATTATGAAATGCCATTAAACCCGCCTCTTGCTTCCCTATTTGATAATGTGTTTCAAATCAATTTGATTTTGAAATCCCTTAAAATCAGCCAACAGATTAGTATAGTAAATATTCAAACATCACAATTCAAAAAAATCTTCCCTTCTAATAACACTCTACAAAAACGCCACATGTCAATCCCTCGGCTCCTCGCCAGCTTATTTTCCCGCTTCTTTAACCTAAGTGATTTTTCGATTATACCTTCTATGATTATGAAATGCCATTAAACCCGCCTCTTGCTTCCCTATTTGATAATGTGTTTCATATCAATTTGATTTTGAAATCCCTTAAAATCAGCCAACAGATTAGTATAGTAAATATTCAAACATCACAATTCAAAAAAATCTTCCCTTCTAATAAAACTCTACAAAAACGCCACATGTCAATCCCTCGGCTCCTCGCCAACTTATTTTCCCGCTTCTTTAACCTAAGTGATTTTTCGATTATACCT